>NC_139631.1:10203573-10311073 GCF_964638095.1 Poromitra crassiceps | reverse complement strand
CCTGTTGTCACATGTCATCCCATCTCTCAATCTCCTGCCTCTGCTGCCACTCTGCACTCTCATATAAAACAGAAATAAAGAGTCCTTATAAATGCCAGACATATGAGACAGACTCATAACTCAAGAGAATATTCTTGTTCAGTTATCCATCTATCCAAACATGAAACATCTGACCACACTAACCAACTCACTTGAACACGCATGCTAATCCTAGGTGTAAAATGCCCCTGCCTCTGTAAATGTGTGTCTCTACTCTGTTCTTCTAGAAGGTGACGAGCAGCACAAACGTACTGTAGCCGAATGAATGACTCCACTTTGCAGGTTCATTTTGCACAAGTTGGATCTCAAGCTGTTGAAGGACTTATTTGGTGTGCTTTCTGCAGAGAGCAGTGGGAAAATGCTGTGACTCTGCTCACCAGCTGTTGCTCCTAGTCGAAAATATTTCATTTAACTGTGCAGCCAGACATTCATACGCCGTCCGTCATTGCCGGGGTGCCCAGTGCGATACACAATGTTCACCAGCGGGAGAGAGTTCAATTTCTCCTTTCCATATCGTTTTTAATAGAGTTTATTCATGAAAGTGTCTGGATTACCAGACTTTCATGCTGTTGCCCAGTCCAAACACTCACACACTGAATTTCAGTGGTTTCCCAATTGCCTGGACCATTTGTTTAAAAGAAAAAAAGAATTTCATCAGTATTTACTGAGTCACGTCCAAGTATTATTGGCAAATTCTCAGACACGATTACTTTTCTGACCGTCAGTTTGTGGATAGGTGACAAGTTATTGTCAAGTGCTGTGGAGATCTCTGTGGAGATCTGTGGGCTCAGCCTTACTAAAGGTATCATGCCAAGGCAGGGAGGCACACTGTGCTAGCTGTCACGTGAACTCATTCTATCACGTTCTGTGACCGGCTGCTTTACCAGGCTAACACTGTGCATCAATGGACGATGACTATTATGCACTATGATGTCACTATGATGATGATGTCACTATGACATCATCACTATGATGTCATAGTGATGATGACATCATCACTATGATAGTGATGATGTGTGATGATGTGTGAGGGCATCTCACAACAAACTCGTCACGTAATCCCCTCTCTCCTCGCTGTCTGTGCTGTTTCTCTCCACTGTCGCACAGAATAATGTCGACTGAAACGTCATCTATGACCCCAACGAAAACTATTTACTGCAGTTAATAGTAGTAGTTAATTCATGTGAAAAGTCTGAATGTGTCCATGTTCAAATAAATTCATCAACCTTCTGTGTGGAATTTTCCTTTTGCGTTTGCGTTGTGTCCTTACGCAGCACAGTCCCGGTCCCTGCCAGCTCCGGGGCTGCTGGTCTGCAGCTGAGCCTCTGTTCCGACCTCAAGTCAAGTGAAAAGAGCGTCTATAGTGTAGAGGCAAAAGCACTCGCCTAGCCACCGCGGAGACCCGGGTTCAATTCCCAGCAGCGGTACTTCCAGCTTGGTCAGACGTTCCTACATTCCCAATTGGCCGTGTCTGCGGGTGAGAAGCAGGTTGGAGCACGTGTCCTGGTCGCTGCACTAGCGCCTCCTCTGGTCGGTCGGTTGGTCGGGGCGCCTCTTCGGGGGGGAGGAGAACTGTGGGGAATAGAGTGATCCTCCCACATGCTACGTTCTGCCAGTGAAACTCCTCGCTATAGTGTCTTCCACGCCATGTTCTCTCACAGTAATGGCTGGTTAAGTGTACCTGACAGTGGCCATACTAACCACTGTGCTTGGCATGTATAGCGCCAGATTTGACTAATGGCCATGCATAACACATGAGTGTGCGCGCGCGCGCGTGTGTGTGTTACGACCGCACCCATCCCATTCCTCATCCTCTCATTACTCTTAAAACCTTTTCTCCAGCAGAGCAGAATGCTATTTTCAGACTCAGAGTCAGATATCTCCATATTTCACATCTTTGTACTAGAAATAATATATAAGCTGAGTGCGTGTATCTGGCTGACATGCGTGCGTGTGTGTGTGTGTGTGTGTGTGTGTGTGTGTGTGTGTGTGTGTGTGTGTGTGTGTGTTTGTGCACTCACACGGTTCGATATTTCCATATCTGTCAAAAAAAGCTATTTTGCTCATTTGGTGGTGGCTCTGACTCATTTGTCTTTTTTCACCTCTTGTTAAAAATACATTTTGCTGCAACAGCTATGGTACAAGTTGTATTGTTAAAGGAACACTCCGCCCATTTCCAACCAGCTTTGTATCATTAGAACATCAGTAGTATATCAGAAAACTGTAAACTGTTTTGAAGTCTGTCATTTAATTTGACAGTACATTCTGTCATTCATCTAGTTTCACAGTTATTAAGAGTTGATTTGAGTTAATGAGTTATTAATTTGAGTTAGTGTGGACCAGTGATGTCACTGGTCCACACTTTAACACTCAATAACTGTCAAATTAAATGACAGACTTCAAAACAGTTTACAGTTTTCTGATATACTACTGATGTTCTAATGATACGAGACGGGATACAGAGAGGAGGTGGGGGTACTGGAACAATGGTGCCAGGACAACCACCTCTCTCTGAACGTCTCCAAGACCAAGGAGATCATTGTAGACTACAGGAGAGGGGGGGGGCGCACACCCCCCAATCACCATCAACGGCACAGTGGTGGAAAGGGTGGACAGCTTCAAGTACCTGGGAGTCAACATCCACCAGGACCTGACATGGGCCAACCACACCGCCACTGTTGTCAAAAAGGCCCAACAGCGACTACACGGACTCAGGCGCCTGAAGAAATTCGGGCTGAGGAAAGAAATCCTCGGGGACTTCTACAGAGGCACCATTGAAAGCCTGCTGACAGGCGGCTTCACCGCCTGGTACGGGAACTGTACCACCATGGACCGCAGGGCGCTACGGAGGGTGAGGCGCGCGGCCCAGCACGTAACAGGAGGTGAACTGCCAGAACTGCACGAACTGTACAACCAGCGGTGCCTCAGGAGGTCCCTGAAGATCATCAAAGACACAAACCATCCCCACAACAGCCTGTTCTCCCTGCTACCCTCAGGGAGGAGATACAGGGTTCCAAAAACACGCACAAATCGCTTGAGGAACAGTTTCTTCCCGCAGGCCACGAGACTCCTTAATATGCACAAAATAGTGCAGTAGTCGTACCATACCGTACTGCAGCTGCTACTATTACGGATGCCTAACGTTTAATTGTAAATTTAAGTGTATGTTTAATAAGGTGCCTAACGTTTAATTGTAAATTTAAGTGTATGTTTAATAAGGTACATGCTATTTGCACATGTATGTATAAAACGTCGAATTTGGAATGTCTGAACACGTCTAACGTATGCACATGACATGTGCACCTATGTGCAATGAATATGCCACTGTCGTATAAGCCACCGACTTGTCTTATTGCTTATTGATGCCTATTTCTTATTGCCTTATTGCTGTCTTATTGCTTATTGATGCCTATTTCTTATTGCCTATTACTTATTGCTTGTTGCCTATTTGTACTATGTCGTAAACGGAGTCCACTGCACAAGAATTTCACACGTGGTACTTGTACCATGGAGTGACAATAAAAATCTTGAATCTTGAATCTTGATACAAAGCTGGTTGAAAATGGGCAGAGTGTTCCTTTAACTATTTGGTAGCAGGCATGGCTCTTTTATTTTAATGTATTATATCTTGTTTATCCTCTTGGGCAATGACAATCAATATGTGAACATGTTTGCCAAATATAGAAATCAGAGAATCGATACTCTTATTTGTGATATCATGCTGGTATAGACCAGCTGATTGGTTCATTTACTGACATATTGATGATTTTATAATCTTCTTCTTAGTTAAAATTGGCTAAGTGGGTGGGTGGGTGGGTGGGCGGTGTCCCGGTGTCTGTCTGTCAGTCACAAAAGTGACATCAGTGAGGTGGGTACCGGCATAAGTCACGTTTTGTGTCACGGAAGTGATGGAAGTGACTGACATCATCAGTTCCTGGGCAAAAGTTGGCGCGGCACACAATTGCCCAACTGTCATGTCATCAGTGATGTCACTCGAGCAACTGTGATGTAGTACGAGTGAGCCCGCGGAGCGGCCATGGTGCATCATCTCCAGAGTCTCCACCCTAGGAATTGAGCGCGCGTAGGATTTCTAGAATTCCAAAAAGGGGAAGCTGTCACAGCATCAGATGGCTCTTTTGTAATGAATGCTCTGTGGAACAACAAAAAGGACATCACAGATAGTACGATTTTTACTTTCCCATAGCGCAGAACGACCATAATACATCTGTTTGATAGGACTGCTGATCAATACTGATGACTCAAGGATTACATCACCTGGTTCTGAGATTTCTGTCGTTGATCAGCTCACTTTGCTGCCCATGCTCTCTGTCCTGGAACACTAACTCCTCAGCTGTTACGTCTTGTCCTCACCGTAACCCAGAATCAACTGAAAGCATGACACCGAAAACGCCCTTTTTGTAGTGAGGGGATCATCTGCCGTCTCCACGCCTTATTAAGTATTCAGACGAGATGTTAACATAAGAGGGAATGACAGCTTATACATGTTCTGTTTAATCTCCTGCAACCACAACAAACGTAAATCTTCTCACCCGGCACATAGAATGCTTTTCCGTCGCTCCATTTCATGCTCCAAAATAGATTACCAGTCTTCAAAGGAACACTGAAGTGTTTGTGAATTTGTTTGCCTGTTTGTAGCAGTTAGGTGTATGACTGGCCCAGCTGGTGACTCATCATAGAGCTTGAGGACCATCTGTGTGTTTTTAGTAGTGGAGGTATGGCTGGTGTCATCAAGCCTTAATGAGCTTTCAGACAGGCCTTCCATATAGATGGCATGAGAGAGAGAACGCATATGGGCCTCATTCACTTCACATTCACACTTTATGGGGAGCAGTTAGTCTCCTAGTTTGCTGACAGGGCCTTGCTTTTGTTTTTTTGTTTTTGTACTCATGTGTTTCTTTCTTTCTTTCTTTCTTCACTCCTGTATTCAAACACAATCAAAAATACATCTATCTTTCCTGCCTCTTTTTGCTCACTGTTTCTCCTCATCTCATGTGCCCATTTTCATCCTCTACATTCTCTCCCCTCTCCCTTTCACCTGTCTCACTTTCTTCCTCTTTCGCTCTCATCTGTTCATCTGTCTCTCTTTCCTATCCCTCCCTCTCTCATCTCAGTCTCACTCTCCCTCTTTGCTCTGCATCTTTCTCAGGTGGCAGTAACGTGCACACAGGAACAGAAAACCTGACTTTTAACCTTCCGTGGACCAAGAGTGTGGTTTCTCCTTGTTTTGTACAGATAGCTACAGTGCGTTTACATGCAGACAATAAGCAGATAACAGATAGATAATAAACAGATAGAATAATCAGGTAACTGGTAATAATCTGATATCCGTGTTTACATGCACTTAGTAAATAGCGGGAACTCACCTCAAAGTCTGTGAATGGACATTGACTGCAATGAATAAACCTGATGACACAGGAGAAACCTAGGGGTGTTTATCAGTTTTCTCATAAACTGATAATGGCCTTTATCTGGTAAAGGATGCTGTTTACATGACACTTGAATAATCAGGTAACTCTAGAAATCCGATAATAAACAGTGTATTAATGTGCATGTAAATGCACTCAATATGAGAAGTTTAGATCTGTACCACAGTGAGTCTGCTGCATGCAGAACTAAGTAAGCCGTCTGTGGAGTTTGGCAGTGGGAGAGTCCTGTATAAACACTGCCACACTACACTGCCACAGCTGGGGCCCCCCTAAAGCCACCAGACATCCAGTGGAGGTCCAGGAGTACAGCAGGCCTGGCTGAGTTAAACGTCCAAGCTCCCTTACATCTTGCTGGGCAAGGCTCTCCCTGATGTCCCCCTGGCCGCCTGCCTGCCCGGGTGGTAGTCTGTCTGGCTTCTAAAACCATCACCTGCTACCAAACAGCTGTCCTCACCCAAACACACACGACACACACACAGCTGCTGCAATAAACGCTATAGACACACACTCGCACGTGCACAAACACACTGTACACACAGCTGTTGGCCGTAAGTGGATGCTTTCATGCGCACAGCTGGTATACATACTTGGACGGAGAAAGGCACATGTACGCACGCACGCACGCACGCACGCACACACACACACACACACACACACACACACACACACACACACACACACACACACACACACACACACACACACACACACACACACACACACACACAGCTGCCTACCACATGTGACCATACAGATGGGGAGTAGAGCAAAAGCGGGGAGAGAGAGACTGAAAGAGGACAAAGAAAAAACAGAGGATGAAAATGACAAGAAATGGCAGAAAGGATGAGGGATGAAGAGGGGAGAAGGAGATAAACCGGAGAGATGAAAAGGAATGAAAGAAAAGAAGTTGAGAGAATTGACAGGAGAAGAAAAAGTGATCCCTCATCACAGACATAGGGAATCTCAAATGAAAGGACCGGGGGTCAGTCATATCTCACTCTCACTTTTCTCCGTAACCTAATCTACAACTGGGGGGAATAACTTTTTTAATCGGTTTAAAAGCTGATCTCTATTCCGGTCAGTGTCACAGGTCCACGGCTATCTGCTGACGATTCTATTCTTCTCAGACAAATACATACAAATGAGACGGCGTCTCTCACACACGGCTGAAGGTTTTTCAAAAGCGGGTCGATACAAATGAAATTTGACGGAGAGGGCACGAGGCTGAAGATACATGAATCTGACACCAGATTGAAAAGGTGTAACTGAAAGGCTTCATTTATCAAAAGTATATCTTATATTGCCTCAAGTATAAAAGCCTATAGCTGAAGATATTTCTTCATTTAAGGCTTTTCCCCATACCATTTCCCTCTATTTGGGCGATTGGAGAGAGAGGGAGAGAGAGAGAGAGAGAGAGAGAGAGAGAGAGAGAGAGAGAGAGAGACACAGAGACAGAGACATGAAAGGAGGAATTTGTAAGCTGCTTTTTTTGTGTGAGAGACAGAGAAAATACCAAAATTGCTCATTCAAAGCAACAAATACAGAATAAAGTAAGGTATTACTCTTCCAGTTCCACTAATCACATACAGTTACTGATCTAACAGATATGATGTTACTTGCGTTACATTCTTTAGCCTTATTACCTCTTTATTGGTGTATATTGAAAGATTCCCCTCGTCTTATCCTTCATTCAAGTCATGTTGGAAATATCGCAATTACTAGTAGAGCACACATGAACGAGCCAACAGAGTGGTAAATAGTAAATACGGCTTGAGAAGTCAGAATTTGATGTTCTAGTCTGATGCATCTTTATTAAAAACCTTAAAAGAAAGATTTAGTCTGGCATTATTTAGGCTACTTCTGCTGGTAATGTGGCCTTTGGGCTACACACTATTACGTGTTAGGGTAAAAGTAATCCAACGAGTCAGCGATACATAGCAAAGTAATTAATTACTTTTAGAAAAGTAAGGAATAATATCTTTAATTTATTCTTTATTCCAGTATGGATCTAATCCGTGTAATGCATATCCATGATGTCTGAGCACTTTCCCGCTCTCTCAAAGCAAGATCAAGACCATGAATCATAAAACCTAAGTGTGAAACTACCCCCAACATGGTGGCGCCACATGGGAGCTCTTTGTATGCCTACACTCTTGAAACAGATTATTTTCAGCACATCTTTGTGCGTAGTTTGGCACCCTGCATACTGTGAAATATGAGATGTGTTATCACAGCATGTTTACACAGCATATGTTTACACTTTGGGTTGAAAAGTGAAAGTGAGATCTGTTGTTCCAAACTGCAGTCATGACGTGTTGAACACGACAAACTTTTAGTCTAACAGAGTTAGACTAAATTTGGCGAGGGAAAACCTTTGTACATGCTTCCTAAATGCCACACTCAGTGCCACCCTTGCTTGAGTCTGTGCCCCACCTGGGCCACCCCAGTCAAAATGGCCGGCCTGGACACGCCACTGCACTTGCTAGGGGCGAGTCACTATTTGCGGTGTAAAACCAATAGGTACTATCAAAAGCAAGTGGAGTAGAGAGTAGAGACGATGCTATGCGGTACTATTGCGGTTGAAAAGCGCCATGAGAGCGGAAAAACACTGAAGTCCTTTTCACTCCATCGATTTCACAACTCCCATCTGCTGCCACTTGGTGTTCCTTTTTAGTCCTTTTTTAAAAATCCTACTGCCGACATGAAAGGGAAAAAGTGAGGGCCTAGTTATTCTGTCAGAAGTGCTCTCACTGCCACCATACTCCCCACGTCAACTCTGAGCTGAATTATAGATGAGAATACTGTTAGATAGCATGTAAGTCACACTTTTTGAGCTCACGGGGAACAACATGTCTATAACAGCTGTTTGTGTCTTTCGTCATTTTTGCAATGTGGACTGCTACAGTATTAGAGAAATGATGGTGTTCACTCTTTAGGCGGCACAGAACCCCCAACAGCCATGCATGAAGGAAAACCAGTGTGCGCTCATACACCAAGCAGTACGGTAGAAGAACGAGCATCAACCACCTGCAGGCTGATGCACTGCATATCCACATACTGAGGAGGAAGAGGAAGAGGAAGAAGAGGAAGAGGAAGAGGAAGAAGAAGAAGAAGAAGAAGAAGAAAATAAGTAGTAGTAGTTAGTAGTAGTAATGGATCAATGTAATGTTTTGTTCAGCGATTCTCTTAATTACAACATTGTGCCACCACAGCACTGTGGTGTTGCAGGGGGAGTTTTGGAGTCATAAAATGCATCACCTACTACGGCCTAGTGCAAATGAGGTGTGTGTGATGGAGCACTTCTCCATACCCATTATAGTACTGTACTAATGCAGCATACATGTATGTACATTAAGTGCACGATAGATTGTCTTCTACAATGGCTAGCACAGCAATCCGAATGTGCAAGAAACCTCACAGTGTTTATCCACCCTAACTTTCCTCCGAGTTGCAGACGCTGTTTTTTGAGGAAGGGTTGTTTTGCAGTTGACTTGTTTTTACGACGGCAAGACAGCAGGGAGGTAACAATAACCTGGACTTCACAGCCAGACAAGGCAAAGACAAGGAGAGAAAGGGAAGAGAGAAAAAGACCGTCACTGAGCGTATGTGATCTTCTCCTCCGAGCGATAACTTTAGAGAGCATCCACACATCATAAAGTCTGAAAGTGCTACACAGACAAGTTCTCCATCTGTGCCCCAGCGCACCTATAAGACTGCCTCTTTTTCTGTTCTCTCATTCCTACTTTTTTCCTCCATCGCTCATGCGTGTGTCTTCGCTCTTCCCATTTATTCCTGTCTCTGACACGCTCCCTTTGTTCTTTACATCTTGTCATCTTTCTGTTTAGTTGATCTTTTCTCTAACTTTGCACCCCATCTCCCCACGGCATCTTATGTGCAATTATGTACTCATGCTGTGTTTTTCTATTATTTCCATTAGCTATTAATTCTTGCATAATATCTGCCTCGCTGTTCTCAAACAGAACGAAGCCTGTGTTGTGATGTCCAAGTGCTGGCCTTTAAGAGACGGTGTTTAAACCCACGCTAGCTCACGAGCACAACAGAAAGTCTAAATCATCTTTTCCTCTCTCACACTTTCTGCATCTCTATATAGTCACTAATGATTCAATGTTTTTGAAGTAGCATATAAATTCACAATTTCTCTCTCTTAAAATCATTCCATCTGTCTACTCCACACAAACACATTATGTGCTTGAGCCTTTTAGCGTTTTCATCTTGTGATCGGCTTCTGTTTGTGTTTACACTTCCTGTGACTCATAAACCTAGGCTGACTCATATTTGAGTCAAACTAGGTTCGACCAGGTGAGTCAGACTAGGTTGAGCAGGTAAAACGGCCGGCGTTTTGAACAGGAAGTCGTGATACAATGGGTCAACTGCATAAGGTGAATATAGCATCTAGAAGCACGTGCGCTGCGGCTTCTACTAATCTTTTCTTTTCTTTCCTGGCTCTGTCACTTTTTCTCTCCATTCATGTATTATTTGCACTCATCGTCTTCTTAGAATGTTGACAGAAAGCTAAGATAACTGTATTTCATGCCACATGATAAAGCTATGCATAGGATAACTGTATTTCATGCCACATGATAATATCTTCTTGGTGTATAACAAAGTCCCATGTTGTCCCATGTGAATTGGTTAATGTTCAATGGTATATCACAGTGATACTCAACTTGCAGCCCACGGGCCACATGCGGCCCACGGGCGCCCCCTGTGTGGCCCGCGATGGAATTGCATTTTCTTTTTCTATTTTTCTTTTTTTACAGTGCACCTGAATGCAACATGCAAGATACCCGCTGAATAAAGCCCAATTTATGCTTCGTCTGCCGACACTTTTGAAATGGTCGCCGACAGAAATGAGGACTTGAATCGACACTTTCAAGTGTCTGCGAGCAGTGTCTGCTACCTGGTGAAATGTCTAGTGTCGCTGACTACGTCACATAATGTCGCGCAAGTCTGATTGGCTATATAGACGGGCACGCGCGACTTCCTTGTTTTAGTTTTCGCTGAAATGAAATTAATGAGCGTGTCCCCGGTATTTTTATCAGCCTGTCCTTGATGTATGACTTCGTGAAAATCACAAAGAACACCGTGACCAACTTCCCAGAGAGAGAGGAAGTGATTGTGTGGTTGTGTGTCGTTATATGCGGCGACGTGGGTTCACTGACAGCATTCCCTCTCTTGCCTGTCTGCACTGCACTAGTTCTCTGCCTCCCTCTGTCTCTAGCGTCACGTGACCATGGCGCCGTGGAGAGAAGCATAAATGCAGCAACATGAGCGACACTTTATTTTTCGTCTGCGACCATGTGCTGAGCGACACTTTCTAATAAGTATAAATTAAGCTTAAGTGTCCAAATGTTCATGTCATTCTGGCCAATACTCCACTTCTGTTATAGCATTTCAGTCTGGAATATGGAATATCTTTCAATAATCTATGATTTAGCTGCTAAATTGTCAAATACCAGTCTGAACACCTGTCTGCTTGCTACCCAGGCACTTATGTATGTACTTAACCTAACTAACTTAACCTAACTAACTATCCGGTGTGCACAACATTGTCAGACTAAACTCTGGCTGACACGCCAAAAACCTACAATCCGCTACAGAAAAATGTATATTGTTTGTTTATTAACTGGCCCCTGGCCTTCTATCATTTCACGAAAGTGGCCCCCGGGCAAAGCAAGTTGAGTATCCCTGGTATATCAGATGAAAGATGTGGGTATTCAGCGCTCTCGGTGTTGGCGAGAGGAGGAGTGGCGGTTTGAGCCCGGCCAGAGCCAAGTGTTGAATACCAAGTGACCTCAATAAATAGAGTTTGAGCCAGCTGGGGTGACTGTGAGGTCAGCGGTGTGATGCTAACGTGTTCGATACTGGGTGCTTTAGTCCTATATTCAGAGATGGGAAGTAACTAAGTACAAATACTTTGTTACTGTACTTAAGTAGGATTTTCAGGTATCTGTACTTTACTGAGTATTTATTTTTCTGACAACTTTTTACTTTTACTCCCTACATTTTAACAGAAATATGTGTACTTTCTACTATTACATTTTCAAAACAGGCTAGTTACTTAAAGGGATACACCACTTTTTTGGAAGTTTAGCTCATTTGCCACATCCCCCCCACATAACCAAGATACACCATGCCTTACCGGCACTGTCCGCTCAGTTTACAGTGAGCTACAGTCGTGAAGTTAGTAATTATCGGCATAGAATGGAGGCTAATGGTACAGCTGTTAAAAATCTGCCAAAACACACAAATCACCGGGCCAAAATACATGTTGTGCTTC
Source organism: Poromitra crassiceps (assembly GCF_964638095.1). Taxonomy (NCBI): domain Eukaryota; kingdom Metazoa; phylum Chordata; class Actinopteri; order Beryciformes; family Melamphaidae; genus Poromitra; species Poromitra crassiceps. The sequence continues at coordinate 10,299,286 of NC_139631.1, read as the reverse complement.
GGGTACTCACCACATGGTGAAATATTAATCCAAAATAATTAATTTGTCTTTTTGGAAGGAAAAGAGGTAGCCGGCACTATTTTCCAAACATGGCCGCCGACCTCTTTTCCTTCCAAAAAGACAGATTATGTGCATTTTGGATTAACATTTCATCGTGTGGTGAGTACCCGAAGCACACCATGTATTTTGGAGGCGTGAGATGTGTGTTTTGGCAGATTTTTAACAGCTGTACCATTAGCCTCCATTCTATGGCGATAATGACTAACTTCACGACTGTAGCTCACTGTGAACTGAGCGGACAGTGCCGGTAAGGCATGGTGTATCTTGGTCATGTTGGGGGGATGTGGCAAATGAGCTAAACTTCCAAAAAAGTGGTGTATCCCTTTAAGTTGTAATCCACAACAGACAAAAGATGATGTCATCATCACTGATGACATTGATGACATCATCAGTGATGACATCATTGATGACATCATCACTGAACTATAGCCGTGTGTGTGTGTGCGTGCGTGTGTGAGTGAATTTATGACATCACTGATGATGTCATAGTGGGACATGGGACGGACAGAGAAACAGAGTCCTAGCTCCCATTTATATACTGATGATGATAATGAGATTTAAATCCCATCATCATGATAATCTTCATCATCATAATTAAAAGTGGGCAGGCGGTGGTTAGTCACGATTTTGTGGGCTGTGTCTGTTTGTGACATCATCAGTGATGTCATAAATCAGGGATTGTGATGTCATCAGTGATGTCACTTGAGAATTGTGATGTCATCAATGATGTCACTCGAGCAATTGTGATGTCATCAGTGATGTCATAAATCCTTCCTGCTCAGGCTATATAAGTGGTGGAAGACTCAATCTGGAAAGCCATAAGAAGAAGCCACTGTTCGCGTACAATAATTTCCCTCCAAAAAGGATCATTTTCACCGTCAAGATCTGAAGGAATGGATGTTCAAGCAGGGTATGGCGACATGCGGCTCCATGATGCCGCCCGTACAGGAGACCTGGACAAACTGAGGAGCCTGCTGCAGGAGGAAGACCACTTCAGAAGGCACATCAATGAACTGTGTTTGCTTAGGAGTGGGTTGTGGACCCCTCTGGGGCTCGCAGCCTGGCATGGTCATGCAGCCTGTGTGGACTACCTCATCACCCAGGGAGCACAGGTGGACCTAGCTGATGAGGACAGGACGGCTCTCTCCCATGCTCTGTACTGTGGTCACCTGGAATGTGTCCGGATACTCGTGGAAGCCGGGGCCGACACTGACAGAAGGTCATACGCCCCTATCTGGGTCTATCGGGATGTCAAGGCAGGTCCTCCTCGCAGTCTGGCTCTCCCACGTGTGTCGGATCCGGATCCGCCAAGTGATGAAGAACTTTGTGCTCCACCAAACCAGATTTGAAGCTTGAAGGGAGTCAGTTTACTTATTTTCATTTCCTAGATTTAGTTCTTCAGTGACTGTTTAAAACAAATCCAGGACCAGAGATTATATACCATCAGCATACACCACCTGTAGCCAATCCTACTACTTGGAGAGCGCTAATTGGAGTGTGTCTGTGTGTGCTCGGTTCATCGTCTCCAGAGTCCCCACACCAGAAATTCTGTTTATCTTAATATGACGTGAAGTTCAGTTAGCTTTCCACAGAAACAGCCGGGAGAAATACTTTTGACTTTTATACTTGATTACATTTCAGAGGCTGTAATTTTTTACTTTTACTTGATTAAACAAGTTATATCAGTACTTCTACTTTTACCAGAGTCTTTATTTAGACAAGTAACTGTACTTCTACTTAAGTAAAGAATGTGTGCACTTTTCCCATCTCTGCCTATATTGAAATAAAACTTTTGAAATGTGATACTACTCATGTGTTGTCTTTTTTTTCTTTTTCCCACTCTTGCCAATAAAATAATACAGTTTATTACAGTTACATTTAAGTAAGAAAAATGTAAAATTAGGATCAGGTGTGACCAAGTCAAAGTGCCAACTCAAGTCAGTCTCAAGTTTTGTAGTACAAGTCTCAAGTCAAGTCACAAGTCTAAATGTAGAACACCAAGGCAAGTCCGAGCAACTCAAGTCCAGTGTCAATTTAATATCTTAAAGAAAACTAAATATCTGATCGTCTCTAAGGCCCTTCGTGCACTTCACGATTTCCCTGCTCAAACCTCTGCACAGAGCTTCTGCAGCCATTATTTCAATAACGACCCTGAGACAGGGCTGTAATCATCCTTTCTCTCTCCTAGTTATTTTACATGATCTCTCTTTGTCTTGTTCTCAATGTCTGTCTCTTCTTCCTCTATAGCTCTCTCCATCTTGTTGTCTTTATCCCAGCCTCTCTCTCTCCCTCTCCTCTCTCTCTCCCTCTCTCTCTGCTCTCTCTCTCTCTGTCCCTCTCTCTCAGATGATCAGACGGCTGTAGGATCTGAGCACCAGATCCAGCAAACCATGCGGATTAGAGACTAAATTAAGAGAATGGTGGAGAAAATGTTCTAAAAACGAGCAAGCCAGAGAGAGAGAGAGAGAGATCAAGAGAGAGAGACGGACAGAGTGGATGGAGATAAAGAGAAGACGACAGGGTTTTGTTGAGACGCACACATTCCGCCAGCAATTGAGTTGAAAAGTAAAAAGAAAGTGGCCCAGAGAGAGCAGCATAACTGACCAGACGCTGGTCCAAAATAGTCGAGCTACAAGTGGAGGGAACAGAAGGAGACATTGGGGAGATTTGGGATAATACGAGGAGTGATTTGAGAAGGGACTAAGGGGGATGGCATTCCATAATGTAAGCAGAAATTGTAGCTACCTTGTTAGATCTTGTAGGAGAAAGTGTGAGGGATAATACTGATTTACCTGCTCACTGCCTCCTTGTTCAATTAGAAGTCGTCCACTGGGCTATACATGTACTAAAGATTTACTGACATCATTAGGCCAAAGAAAAACAGAACAGCTACACTGCCTTATGTAGCCTCTTGGTTGGGTGCTCTGTTACAGCAATAAAGTTACGGTGGGATTTCCTCTCAAATATTGTTTTTAAAAGCAACACTTAACCTCAAGTTTGCCATTCTACAATATTTGGCTATATCAGGTTAACATGTTTCAGCTGTAAGCCTTCAGGCCTTCAAAAGAATACGTTCAAGATGTTTTATTTATGTATGTATTTATGTATTTATTTATTTATAAGCTACTACAGTAACAGTACCAGTAGAGTTTGAAACTTACTGACCTTTAGTGGTAGTGTTTTACGCCAGTGTCGCAGAGACGACTCACCAATGGCCCAATTCATCACTTCATTAATATCACATGACAGGGGGCGGGGTTCGCAGCCTGGTCACATGACAGGGCGGGGTTCAGCAGCCTGGGGCCGCTTTTTGTTTGTTTGTGCATTGCTCAGCACCTGCCGTTTTTCCGCTATATGAACGACTCCAGTTGAAAAAGCGACCGACGTCATTTGTGTTCATCTGCATATCCTCTTCCAGCAAACTGCAGTGGGAACCAGATCTAAAAGCCGATATTTTGTTCAAATAAAGCGCTGCTGGGCAGATTATGAAAGACAGATTTACCAGAAGACCCCAGCAATTCAGGAAACATGTTCTGTTTAGTTCTGCTATGTGTTTTTGTTTGGCGATTGTCAAGGAAATGTCAAACTGACAGATTTTTTTAAATGGAGCCTAGCATCTGTAAGAGCCCTCTCTCCCTGTCATTTTTTTTATACACGGTTTTCACGGAATTGTGTTGCTAGCGAACAGTTTGAAACTTATTTTCTGTCAGCTATTGCATTAGTGAACACTGCAACAGGAAGTAATTAGGGGCCATTTAGAATGTTTATGTTGTCAAGCTAAAACCATGATGTTTAGAGAAATGTTTGTTTAGATAAATGTTTACATAGATGTTTAAATAGCAGCTAGGCTAAGGACAGTGATCTGGTGGTTGCCTAGTAATGAGAACCAGCTGCTCTCCGTAGGCGAATCAACAACAACAACAACAAAAAGGCAGTGCGCCCTGTCTGATCAAGTGTTTTGCGTGTCTACAGAGCTGTGTCCCTTAAGCTGGTGCTGGGGATTGATCTTCTGGCTCAAGGGCACATCAGCAGGGCACCCGCTTGCCAACAGAGGGACGTGAAGCTGGACAGGTGACTGCTTTATTGGACAGCATGTACAAGTACACATGACAGTAATGACAGTAATGGGGAGAGAAGGAGAGGGGATAGCACCGATTTGGACTCAACAGTGTGAGTGTAAGCCAAGGCGTGGGTCTGAGTCTGTGGAGCCATCAGGACCTGGAAGTTTCCGGTTTGTTTTAATGGGCCACAATCATCTGCACCGGGATCAAAGACAAGACGGCACATGGAACAAGCACCAGAAACATGTACAGAGCATCAAACAGAGCTGAAAGGCTGCGTGGGCAGATGAGAGAGAAGGCAGGGAGGCGGTGTGTGTGTGAGGGCGGATGGAAGGTTGTATCCACCTTGTTAGCACAAGTTACAATATGTTTCCTTCCTTTACTTAAGGGGGGAAATGAGGGGAAAACAAAGCTTCACCACCCCAGGTCATGCCTTCATTAAATCTGAAAACCAAGCCATGAATATATACACTGTATATACAGTATGCTTTAATAAGCCATGAATATATGATACACAGTAGCATGCTTTAATAAAAATGACCATGATCATGTAACTGATGGGCAGTATAAACATAGGAGGAGCAAGAACGTTGCTGTCTAGATGAATCAGTTTGCCTCATTTAATTGGCAGAAAAATGGGCAGCAATGTATATAGGCTAACGTGTGCGTGTACGTGTGTGTGTGTGTGTGTGTGTGTGTGTGTGTGTGTGTGTGTGTGTGTGTGTGTGTGTGTGTGTGTGTTAGAGTTAGATGGCAAAAAGAAAGAAACAAAAACAAAGGAAGGAAGGAAGAAAGAAAGAAAGAAAGAAAGAAAGAAAGAAAGAAAGAAAGAAACAAACAAACAAACAAACAAACAAACAAAGAAACAAATAAAGAAATCATACTTGAACATCACAAGCACCAAATAAAGCACCAAATACAATTACCGGTAATTTAAATTAAATTAGGATTAGGATGCTTTTTTTTTTTTTTTTTATTGTTATACTTGAAATGAAACTGGGATATTGTTTTGTGTATTTCTTCCGTATGAATATTTGAGGCATGTACAAGAGAGGAGATCGCAGTAACATAGCAGTATGTGATATCAACTGATTTGATGTAAGTAGATCACACCGTGTGCTGTACCTGGTCTAGCAACTACTGTATTATTGAAACAGAGACTGGCACCTGTACTGCATGGATAGACATTAAAAAAACACATGATAGGGATGACTGGATGGAATGACAGAGATGAATGAGTCCAAGTTGTGCTCCTGAAGGTCCTCTGAGAGAGAAAGTGGGTTTTTTTCTGTTAGTGGAGGACAGCAGTTTAACCTTTTACATCAATCAAAGTGAATTCAAGTCAAAAGGCCAACGGACAGACAGGCAGAGAGGCCAGAGGGTCAGTTAGGCAGGACAACAGACAGGCAGAGAGGCCAGAGGGTCACTTAGGCAGGACAACAGACAGGCAGAGAGGCCAGAGGGTCAGTTAGGCAGGACAACAGACAGGCAGAGAGGCCAGAGGGTCAGTTAGGCAGGACAACAGAAAGGCAGAGAGGCCAGAGGGTCAGTTAGGCAGGACAACAGACAGGCAGAGAGGCCAGAGGGTCAGTTAGGCAGGACAACAGACAGGCAGAGAGGCCAGAGGGTCAGTTAGGCAGGACAACAGACAGCCAGCCATGTATAGACAGAACAACTGACCAACTACTACTGACCATTCGATTCTGAATGAGAAAATACAATGGAGAAAGAAAGGGCTCTCGTCTGAAACACCAGTCAAGACAGCTGCTGGATGTGACTGTGTCTACCATCACTCTTTCACCAGAATATTACTGCCTCCCTCCCGCTCTCTCTCCCTGCCTCCCTCCCTCTCTCCCTCTCACCCTCACTTCCACTCTCTCCCCGTCTCCCTCTCTCTCTCCCTCACTTCCACTCTCTCCCTGGCTCCCTCTCTCTCTCCCTCTCACCCTCACTTCCACTCTCTCCCCGTCTCCCTCCCTCTCTCCCTCACTTCCACTCTCTCCCCGTCTCCCTCTCTCTCTCCCTCTCACCCTCACTTCCACTCTCTCCCTGGCTCCCTCTCTCCCTGCCTCCCTCCCTCTCTCCCTCTCACCCTCACTTCCACTCTCTCCCCGTCTCCCTCTCTCTCTCCCTCACTTCCACTCTCTCCCTGCCTCCCCCTCTCCCTCCCTCCCACTCTCCCTCTCTCTCTCCCTCTCACCCTCACTTCCACTCTCTCCCTGCCTCCCTCTCTCTCCCTCCATCCCTCTCTCTCTCTCTCCCTCCCTCCCACTCTCTCTCTCTCCCTCCCTCTCTCTCTCCCTCCCTCCCTCTCTCTCTCCCTCCCTCTCACCCTCCCTTCCACTCTCTCTCCCTCCCTAGCTCTCTCTCCCTCCCTCTCTCGCTTCCCTCTTCAAATCTGTCCATCTATCAGTCTTATGAATTGTTCAAGAGAATATTGAGTGGAACATGATGGGAGTGTAACCGTGTCTGAAGCCTCAGGGTGGAAGTGTTACTAAGCGCATCTTCTCATGGTCACTTTATATTGTGCGTGCGTGTGTGTGTTCGTGTGTATGTGTGTATGTGCGCGTGCGTGTGTGTGTTCGTGTGTATGTGTGTTTGCGCGGGCGTGTGTTTATGAACTCATAAGCACATCAGTATGCGTGTGTTTGCATGCATGTGTGTGTGCGTGCTTTCCTTATATTAGTGTACGTTGTGTGTATTTCGGCGGTGTGTATTTGCGCGCGTGTGCTCGCATTCTCACAGGGCCTCACATCATCATCACTGGCCTGACAAGTGACAGTAAAATCCATATCAGATCTATAACTCCATTTTCCTGTTTTTGTTCCTTTCTTTCGTCACCCGATTCCCTTGTCTGCCATAAATAGAGGCTGCGGCACGACATTAGCTGTCCATGGATATATCATGAAAATGCAATGAAACACCGAGACAAAAAGTCAATATGTGACAAAACCCCAGGCCAGTGCATATTTTCCTATTTCAGATACGGTACTTCAAGCATCTCTTGCCCGTGGCATGGTCTTCTGTCTAACTGTCGCGCTCTCCGTCTGTCTGACTTTCACTTAGGATTTACCTATTTATCATCCTTCTCCATCCATATCAATATACAGGAGACAGAAAACACAGCCTCTCATCTCTCTCTTTGCCTGTAAATGTCTCTCTGTCTCTCTCTCTCTCTCTCTCCTCAATAATACTAAATCCCAAATGCTACACTAATTTCTCATGTATTTCTTTTTTCTGCATGTTTACCCAGCAGCCTCTGCAGAGTGCGGGGGGAGAGGGGGGGGGGGAGATCAATGTTGCTCTCCAGTTGGATAAATGTATGTTTAGCAAACACTCTAATTATCTCAACCAGAGCTAATCGGATAGATAATTACACATTAAACACGCAGGCTCTCTCTCATCCTCTTTGTCTTTGCCTCCCTCCCCCCTACTGCTCTCTATTTCTTACCCTCATCTCTTACTATCTCCTCAGCATTTATTCTTCTCCCTCTCTCTCTCTCTCTCTCTCTCACCCTCTCTCTCTCTCTCTCCCTCTGTCTCTCAAAACCCTGTTGTGGTGTTTTTCTATGAGGTGAATGTGGTGCTTTTCCACTTGCCACTTATCAATGACATTTTGCGTGATTGTGTCGGTGCGTGTTAAGTGGAATCCACTTATAGCGAACATCACGGTTATAGTGATCAACCGCTTATAGTGATCAAAAAGCTTGGTCCCGAATCATTCCTGTACACATGCTGTTTGAATAATTTGCTTATACTATAGTGATCAATAGTCCGCTTACAGTGATCATTTTGGGCCTTGTCCCACCTGAGAACAATGGAAAAAATGTTTAAAACGACAGTATTTTTTTGTAAACCTGGCACATATGTCCCCCGTTACTTCTCAGGACTGGTGGTGTACAATGAGTGACAAGAAAGAAATAATAATTGTCTTTTGCTGTGACGGGAATGGAGAACCAAGACAGCATATTATTTCCACAAACTACGGAGTTGCCAAGATAAGGAGCCATCTGCTGTGAAGTTTCTCATTTTCTCTCTTAGTTTTTATTAATATTATTTTTCTACACGCATCCGTACATTATGAGTTTTGCTTCCCACCAGCAGCAGCATAAAAGCCATGTTTTAATATTGTCTCATTCTATCAAGCCAGTTATGGCTGAGGAAGGAGAATGATAAAGTGTTACGCAACAGATATTATTAGTACAGATAAACTGTAATTTATTTTGACTGGCAGAGACATTATTGCTGGCTTATCACGGCAAACATGAGTTTGAAATGACTTGCATGGAGCCCAGAGTCTTTGATGCCAACAGTCGACCCGTCTACTAGAAATCAGGTCCTTATTACTGCCTATTTTCCTATTATTGTATGAAAATAAAATTGATTACAGATGTAATTGGACCTACAGTACAGAGCAAAACATATTAATTGTATTGTTACGGTAATTTATAATAATAATGTTTTTCAGAAAGAAATAATTGTCAGAGCATGTTATCCTCAGTATGTTTTTCTTAAGGCTAAGATAACCAAGCAAGGATTGCAGATTAGTAAATCAGTAGGTAAACGGACCTTTTTCACAGCAGGCATACATTTTTGTGTCTAAAAGGCAGGGTAAACACAGGTACCACGGACCGAGTCTCCCTCCGTGGTACACGTGCTACCAGGTGAGCCACGAGGACGCACAAGGATGGTGTCTTTAACCACTAGGCCACCCTGCTGGCCAAACAACAATACCACTGGACCAAAACTCATTTACAAACAGTAGTGCATCAACCGGCAGTGGAACCACAACTGGACCGAAACATGAGTGGGAATCAAACCAAAACCAAAATAGCGCCCCCAAAACGCGTATATATAACTGAACCAGTGGTCTAGTTCAGTGTTTTACAGAGGAAGCTTCGGAAGTGATCCTGAAAGCTGTACTTCCTCGAATGGCCACTTGAGGCAGGACCCATAAGTGACGTCATTCCCGTTCACCCCCATGCTAAAATGCCCCACTTTGCAACAGGATTAAGTATGTTTACAGCCTGGACCAAAACACGATTTTGGCCTATAGAGCTAATTTCACCTATCATAACAACTGTAGGGGGGGATGAATTTTTATATAACTCACCCGTTTAGCGTAAAATAAACGATAGAAAAGACTATGTTTTGGGGGTGATTGACAGGTCGCGTGTCAAGTGATCGCGCAGCTTGCCGATCACGGACCAATAGCAGACGGAGCTGCGGCTCTGGGAAGGAACACAAGGACCCCGAGATGGCGACAGACAACAGTAGACTTCCAACCGCGAGTCCAAAAAACAATGGGTGGCTACGTCCATTTTTATTTGCAGTCAATGAACTGAACTGAACCCACATCACAGCTATTGACAGCACCTCATTATTGAGCCAATGACCTTGCGATTGACAGCCCCTCATTCTCACCTTGCCCCGGCCCTCTCGACACAGAGACACTCAGTATAAGCATCCGTTAAAGAGCACCATTCATCTCGACATCAGTGACGACGAGGCAGATTGGAATTGACAGAGGTGACGACAGACAGAAACGTATTAGCCCCCATCGACAGGCAGACAACCCGCGCACTCAAACCTGTCTGCTGTCGCTCGCAGGGACGGGGCAATAGCTCACGCATCTCTGCAGCAGAGGAGTTGCACCGCCTCGGGGCAAAACATTGCACCAAAATAGATTCCGCACTCATTCGCTCCCAGCAGCGCCTCGAGCTGTGCCACGACCTCTGTAACAGAAAGGTCATTAACAGGAGGTGCTGCTGGCCGGAGAGGAGGAGAGGAGAGGAGAGGAGAGGAGGAGGAAACACGACCTCTCTAACAGAAAGGTTGTTAACAGGAGCTGCTGGCCACAGAGGAGGGGAGGAGAGGAGAGGAGAGGAGAGGAGAGGAGAGGAGAGGAGAGGAGAGGAGAGGAGAGGAGGAGAAAACACAACCTCTGTAACAGAAAGGTTGTTAACAGGAGGTGCTGGCCACAGAGGAGAGGAGAGGAGAGGAGAGGAGAGGAGAGGAGGAGGAAACACGACCTCTGTAACAGAAAGGTTGTTAACAGGAGGTGCTGGCCACAGAGGAGAGGAGAGGAGAGGAGAGGAGAGGAGAGGAGGAGGAAACACGACCTCTGTAACAGAAAGGTTGTTAACAGGAGGTGCTGGCCACAGAGGAGAGGAGAGGACCTCTGTGGAAACACGACCTCAGAGGAGAGGAGAGGAGAGGAGGAGGAAACACGGCCTCTGTAACAGAAAGGTTGTTAACAGGAGGTGCTGGCCACAGAGGAGAGGAGAGGAGAGGAGAGGAGAGGAGAGGAGGAGGAAACACGACCTCTGTAACAGAAAGGTTGTTAACAGGAGGTGCTGGCCACAGAGGAGAGGAGAGGAGAGGAGAGGAGAGGAGAGGAGGAGGAAACACGACCTCTGTAACAGAAAGGTTGTTAACAGGAGGTGCTGGCCACAGAGGAGAGGAGAGGAGAGGAGAGGAGAGGAGGAGGAAACACGACCTCTGTAACAGAAAGGTTGTTAACAGGAGGTGCTGGCCACAGAGGAGAGGAGAGGAGAGGAGAGGAGAGGAGGAGGAAACACGACCTCTGTAACAGAAAGGTTGTTAACAGGAGGTGCTGGCCACAGAGGAGAGGAGAGGAGAGGAGAGGAGAGGAGAGGAGAGGAGAGGAGAGGAGGAGAAAACACGACCTCTGTAACAGAAAGGTTGTTAACAGGAGGTGCTGGCCACAGAGGAGGAGAGGAGAGGAGAGGAGAGGAGAGGAGAGGAGAGGAGAGGAGAGGAGAGGAGGAGGAAACACGGCCTCTGTAACAGAAAGGTTGTTAACAGGAGGTGCTGGCCACAGAGGAGAGGAGAGGAGAGGAGAGGAGAGGAGAGGAGAGGAGGAGGAAACACGACCTCTGTAACAGAAAGGTTGTTAACAGGAGGTGCTGGCCACAGAGGAGAGGAGAGGAGAGGAGAGGAGAGGAGAGGAGAGGAGAGGAGAGGAGAGGAGAGGAGAGGAGAGGAGAGGAGGAGGAAACACGACCTCTGTAACAGAAAGGTTGTTAGGAGGTGCTGGCCACAGAGGAGGAGAGGAGGGGAGGAGGAAACAGGAGGAACCAGGGTGGGGAGTAGAGGAATAATAGTGGAATGGAGCACCGGATTAGAAAGAGAGAAAAGATAAGCAAGTTCTGTCATCTAAGATTATGCTCTCCTCTCACCATCTCTCTCTCTCCTTTCACATCTGTCATTCTTGAACAATCTGTCTGATTCTTTGTTCCACATAGACAGGCAATCAACTCCTATCAGATCCAGACCTAGCTAACATATAGATTTGACTAATCTTCAAATATTTGAACAACTTGAGGTGTGTTTGATTTACAAGGTCAGACACTAAGCATCACTTGAGCAAGGAAATAATGAAAAATCAACCGCAAATAAATTATACCATTTGAATTATTCAGTATGCATTTAACCATTGTTTGGCAATCAAAACCTGATATACTGCATTTTGGAGAAGACAGATTTGATATTCATAGCATCCACGGAATAAATGATCATAAACTGCATCTGAATAAACTGAAAGTGTTGTGCAACAGACAGATACTCAAAAAATAACAAGATCTGAAAAATAAAAGGCATGGCAGTTAATATTGTAGTGAAGACAGAGGAAATAAAATAAATGTATTTTGTAAGACGGGTAACAATTTTGGCTCGGGTGTTTCATGCACCAGACAAAACAGCTTCCATCTTTTCATTTGACATGGTGCTTTTTTCATATTTCTGACTTCAGAAGCCACACGGTGCAAATCATTTTTCAAACCAAGTGTTGACCTTCTCTGCTCAATGAAGCTTTCAAGTCAAAGATATAAACTTCCATAAAACTGCTAATAAAAGCATAAGTTCTGCATCCCTGCTTTCTCGTGTTATTTTTTATTCTTATTCTCTGCTCATGATCATGATTGTTTCCTGATTAGACACTTTTAATATCCGTCCCTGTGGGAGGCCGTTACCAGGGATACAGCCAAGGCTGGAGCGCGGCATGTGGCTAACTGCTAAAGCTAGGACGTCCCAGGGTGATTTTTCATTAACTGGTCATAAAGGAGGCACTGCATGGAGCCATTACCAGCGCCCTCATATCTGCTTCTCCACAGAGGACTGAGAGGTGGTACTACCCACAAAGACAGAAAGAGCGAGACAGGGAGGGACAGAGAAAGGGACAGACAGAAGAAGAGAGAGATGAGAGAGGGAACGAGAGGAGAAACAGACAGAGAGACAGACAGACAGAGAGAGAGAGAGAGAGAGAGAGAGAGGAGAAGTGAGTGAAAGAGTGAAGAAGAAGAGAGCAGCAGGGAAGAGGAGACTAAAAATGGGTAAGAATTGAATGGAGGAAGGTTTGGAGGACATGAGAGCACAATATGAATGAAGGGATACAAAAGTTAAAGGAGTGATAAATATCCTTTGACCAGCTTTACTGGTGGAGCCAGGAGTGGGGTTTCTCTAAATGATCCGTCTCTGGTTTCACTCAATGCCACAGTCCTGCGGTCGATTTATGACCGCCATTTTGTGGCATGTGAGTGAAAGCAGCCCATAGGAGCAGCTATAAAATGGCATCTTAACTCTCGTGATCATTCCGTTTCCTCGCTAACACTTGTCGACATTTTCTTCTGCGACACTTTGCTGAGAAGTGTTGTTTTAATATACAGTACACCCTGGTGCCAACATATCCCTATTAACAAATATTAAAACGTTCTAATTTGGAGAGCACTTGAGTTTGCTCGTCTTGCTGAAACTGTTCCCTCTTTGATAGCGTTCCAGGACTTGAGAAGTAAAAAAGAAATACTCCTCGAGATGGTCATTCTTTTAAAGCTACCGATATATGACCGATATATAGTCAGAGTTTATCACTGATCATTTAAACCAGTGAATCTCAACCACCTGTGTTCATCCAATAGCCATTATAGTGTATTATTATGCAGTGTAGTATTTAGTATTTTAGTATGTAGTTTTAATAGTATGATTAAAAAAAAGATATCTATTTAAAAAGATGTTATGGGGAGTGTACAGTGTAAAGCTGTCAAGATTTTCTACTCTCTACATTATGTTAGGATTCTGATTGCGCAAAATCATAAATCAGCACATTACACTATAGGGGTGTGACCGTGTATAAGTGTACACGGAAATTAAACCATAACTGTTTAGGAGAAAACCCTAAACGATAAATATGTTTTTCTTTATTTTTTTAAATAATGCTATGAAAGGGATGATTTTCATAAACATAACGTGTTTTGGAGACATGCATTCTTCATTTCTTATATGGTTATTTTGCCAATTAACCGTCTCCCTTGCCCCCGCCTCAGAGGAGCCACCGCTGCTGCTAGAAGGGAAGCTCTGGATGTCTGTGCTCATTTGATCTGAGGGGAACCTGCGACTCGCGGCCCGTAACGTCTCGCAGGAGCCAGTTTAAGTTTAAGTAAGCAAAACAAGCTAGGTTTAGCCAAGCAAAACAATAGTTGGGTTCAGTCAACAAAAGCAACTTGGTTGGGTTTAGGGTTACCGTTTGGGTCGGGGTTCGAACCAGGGATCTCATGATGAGAAAGTTGTAGGTCAGCAATACTAGCAGTTATATTGCGCAATAGCACCGACCTGTGGTCAGAAATTGCCTCCAGTAAACGTATAGAGATTTTCATACACATTCACATCCATAATACACTGGGGCTTGATAATAAAAAAGAAGACAAACCAGCATGGAGCTGCTGTCATGTAAAGACAGACAACAGAAAACATGAAAAGCGACACATGAGGAAGAGACTATTAAAGAGGCAATCAGCACCAGAATCCTTAATGGAACAGTGTCACTTCTCTAATGAATCTCATCATCGTCAATGAAGTTCATTTGTGATCTGCTGCAAAATGTGAGCTGGTGCACATTAGCTGAATGGAATACATGAACAATGTAACAATAACAGTAATGTAAAAATATATATGAATACATGCCATTTGCTGAGTGCTTTTGTTCAAACTGCCTTACTTGCCTTGATGCTCTGAGGAAGGGCCATTGACCGAGAGTGTAGCTGAATAGATTAGTGCTTCTGCATCTGACAGAAGCGTGCGGATCACATTTTTCTATTCCTTGTTCCAACCTGCCTTACAAAATACTAATTATTGATAATGTAACATGGCTGCCCCTAGTGGCAATCAAACTCCTAACCATGAATATAGAGAATTCAATGCCTAACCATGGTAGAGTTAGTTGTGGAGATATATAATGACTTGAGCGGATAGCCGAAAGCATCCCCTCTTTTCCAACTCAGTTCTTTTCTATCCATCTTTGTCTGTTGAGCAGTTTAGGTCATAAGACGGCCCGTGGAAGCTGAGATTCAAGGATCTTACATGTAATGTAACATAAGCTCTTTTATAACAGCAGCTCTAGGGGGCAGCTCTGTTCTGCAGCTGACCCTGTCCTCTGAGCTAAATGCATAGGGGGAGCAGGTGAAGGGAGTATCTCATTATCCTGCATTTCATCGTACTTGGAACTCGGAGAAAAAGTACTTCGGAGCGCAACAGAGCGGCCGTTTATGTCGGAGTTCTGAGTGGGAATTTCAGGTAATACTAACTCGGAACTATCGACTTCTGACTTCCAATGGACTGCAGCATTATGCTGGTTTACTGATGCTAGTGATCTGATTTTTTTGCATCCAGCTCTCAGGCCTGCGGCGGGTTTTCTACCAGGTACTTAATTGAATTCCTCTTGTGGTCTCGTTGTAAATCGCTCTCTGATTAGATGAAAAGATGGAAGCCAGCAGCGCACTGTGCATGTGTGAGACTTCAGCTCCTAGAAGAGCTTTTGGAACTATTGTTTATTAACTTGCGTAGCATTACTGTCACAAGTCTTCTTTCTCATAAACACAAATAAAAAAAGAAAAAAGAAAAAGAAAAAGAAAAAAATTACATGTCCCAGAGGTACGGGCCTTACAGCAGCAGTTATGTTAATTATGTTACTATTATGTTAATGTTATAGTTCAATGGTAAAGACCTTTAACACAAGATTCAGATAACACTTATAACCTTTAGAGTTAATCAGAGTAAAAAAACACACATCTGGTACCCAAAGGGGTGCTTGAAAATACAAATTATGTATCTGGATTATTAAAATGCGGTGCTACACTTTAGCAGGAGATTTCCATAATTTTCTCCCAGAACATTTTTGTAATATAACAGTCACTAAGATTAATTTGCTCAGCGCTCACATCCAGCTGTCCTCAACAAAGCTGCTTCTGTGTATTTGTTTGTTTTTAGACCACATTAGCACATTATTAGTATGCAGGCAAACACCATTTCCCATGCCATAGAGGGCAAAGAAATATTCTTTTCAAAAGCAGAACATAATCGCTTCTTTTTAGCAGAACATAGTCACTGTAGCCATTGTTTGTTGGCATTAACATCAACTATACTTATAAACATCAAATTTGTGTTTTAGTGTTAAAGGTGACAAGAATTTTGGAAACTATTTCTAGAACATTCAAATTTAGAACTGGGTGTAATCAGAAGACACACAAGCATAGAAAATGTCAGGTCACAATGTCACTTCAATATGGCACGGTGGGCAAAGATGAGTGCACTGAAGGGTTCCCTGAAGATGATCTCATAGCAAGCGCGGTTCCAAAATGATTCATTCAAAGCACACTTGATTATTTGATGTCAGTGAAGGTGTAAGAACGTTAAAGATAGTTAAAACTACATCATTCTAGGCTGAACACCCAATCGACTTTGAAGATGTGTCATGTTCAACACTTTTACAATAGTTGATATTCAGGATATGATTTGGGTATTGCTGAGAAGTTGCCCTGAATGAGTCAGTATACATTTAAACAACACTATCCAGTGTAACCTGTTTGGGTTCTGAGGCTTAGACAAATGAGGCTCTCTATTGACCTTTTTCAAATCAGCCATTTTGTGTCTAAAAGGCAGGAAGTAAGACAGGTGTAAGCAAAACATTAATCAGGGTTTCGAACTTCCAATCCATTTAGGTGTTCCAGTGCAATCGTTAATGTTTTGTTTGCCCCTGTGTTACTTCCTGCCTTTTAGACACAAAATGGCTGATGTGAAAAAGGTGAATGAGGCTCTCTAGTGTAACACTGCCCAGACACACCTGTTACTTGAGTAAATACAGAAATACGTCTCTGTAAAACAAATCCTTGATTCACAATGCCTCTTGAAGTAGTCTATAGAAAATGTACTTAAAGCCATATTAAAAGCACAGTATTAACATATTTTGGGTGGTATTTTTACTCATTTCCTGATGGCTTCGGATCACAATGGACAGATTTAAAACTGGAAAGTTCACCTTTGCATGAATTGATGCCATGTCTTATATGCCAAACATTTGTAATCGGTTAAGAGTAAATTGTAGGTTTTTTCATAAACAAGCAACTAGTAAACATGTTGTCCCCCACGTGGTGTAGAACCAAGTTCCACCCTTAGATCAGTCCCATTCATTGTCTATGCTGCCCCCTAGTGGCACAAAGTCAACATTACAGTGTGACTAATGAACGGGAATGTCGGCTGATGCGTTAGTCCCCCATTTGGTGGGTGACAATAATGGTCTTATTTGCACCGCATGGTACTGCATAGTATAGGCTACTATAGTGTAGTATCAAGTCGCCTCTACTTGAAGTAGTGTCTGCTTCCACCACAAGTAGTACCCGCTCAATCTGCACCGCCCACAACTGGTCGTCATAACAACGCCACAACACTGCATGAACTTACTTTAGCCAGCAACGGCAGCCGCTCTGTGGCTGATTTGAACGCCGCCGTGTGCTGTTTTTTATACAGCTCCTCTGTCTTCTTTTCTACCTGAACACAAGCGCACACACACACACACACACAAACAAACACACGCAAACAACACACACACACACACACACACGCAAACAATAAACAAACACACACACGCAAACAATAAACAAACACACACACACACGGACAGACAGACACACACACACGCACGCAAACAACACACACACACACACACACACACACACACACGCAAACAATAAACAAACAAACACACACAGACATGCACACACCAACAAAAACACACACATACACACACACACACGCGCACAGACACACACACACAAACACGCTGATGTGAGGATATTGAAATTTTCTGTGTGGTTCCAGTATATGAGCGCTGTAATATAACGTATTAATATTCCAGCTAAAATAATGCCAAAACAGTCATATCTCTAGCTTTGAGCTGAGAAAACAGATTGGCACATAGGGAAAGGGAGAGTGAGAGAGCAAGCAAGAGAGAGAGAGAGAGCAAGCGAGAGAAAGAGAGAGAGAGAGAGCAAGCGAGAGAGAGAGCGGAGAGAGCAAGCAAGGGAGAGAGAGAATGTGGGAAAGAAAGCAAGAAGAGAGCTATAGAGGAAGAAGAGGAGAGATGTAGAGATAGATAGATAGATAGATAGATAGATAGATAGATAGATAGATAGATAGATAGATAGATAGATAGATAGATAGATAGATGCCCCCACCTCATACTGTCCAGGACAAGGGGCCTGTAAGTCGGCCTTGTTGTGGAAGACAGAGGTGCGTTGAGCGGTGGAGCCGAAGCCTCCCCTCCTGCTGCTCCCCAGACAGGCCTTTTTAAAGCTCTCCTGGGCTAACCCATGCTCAAACACATTGTACGACCCTGGACCTGTACAGAGAGAGAAGACAGGGGGATCAGTGTGTGTGTGTGTGTGTGTGTGTGTGTGTGTGTGTGTGTGTGTGCGCGCGCGCGTGCGTGTGATCCAGAGAGTCCAGTACCTGCAATGCGCACCTGTAAGAGCTGACCTAACCTCTTAAGATGATTCCACTGAATTTACATGGAGACAAAGGCATAATAGCATAGGTGTGGCGCTGAAATAGCATTTTTCATTTAAGTGTAATGTAACATGTAGCGTTCACATGGCATCTGATGAGAGTGCACAGGAGGCCTGTGCTACACTACATTTAATATGGAGGCATTGAATGTGTATGCATCGACACATATCACCACTTTCATTGTTGTCTCCTCGGTAACGCCTCCATGATAGCATGCCTGCCTTGGAAAAACATACCTTGATAACAGAAGTCTCACATACACTGAAGAATGGATCAGCTAGCTTGTCAAAGTGCCCAAGGAAAGTTTCTATGGTCCTAATTTGCAATTTCTCCTTATAAATAAGTTATAATAAGCTAATGCTTTGAACACATGAGATAAAGAGATCCCTCAAGTGGACAAAAGTGTGAATTACAACCTCTGATGACAACATAATGCCAGGGGACGGTCCACAATTCTGTTCCTCGAGTACCGGAGTTCAGCAGGGTTTTGTTCCTGCCTGGTACTGTAGAGGGTTTTGTTCCTGCCTGGTACTGTAGAGGGTTTTGTTCCTGCCTGGTACTGTAGAGGGTTTTGTTCCTGCCTGGTACTGTAGAGGGTTTTGTTCCTGCCTGGTACTGTAGAGGGTTTTGTTCCTGCCTGGTACTGTAGCTATTGAGCCACAGCTGGAGTTCAGCAGGGTTTTGTTCCTGCCTGGTACTGTAGCTATTGAGCCACAGCTGGTTTGTTCCTGCCTGGTACTGTAGCTATTGAGCCACAGCTGGTTTGTTCCTGCCTGGTACTGTAGCTATTGAGCCACAGCTGGTTTGTTCCTGCCTGGTACTGTAGCTATTTGGTATTAAGTGCCAGGGAGAAGCAGAAGTCTGCAGGACACTGGACCTCAAGGGCCAGGATGGATTTGCAACTGCAAATAAGGATTTTTTTAGCATCTGAGAAAATGTATCAATGCAATTGAATTTGGCTTGGTTAATCTATCCTGCAATGAAAAAATGTGATAGTCTATTTGATGTCACTCTGGGTAAAATGGGTTTAAAAAGAAAGGAGAAAAAGCACCCTGACAAGTGTCTGATTTCATAAATACCATGGGAATCAAACACAGCAAAAACTTTGCCTTTAAACATAATGAACAGTGTGGCTGTTGGATGGGCTGCTGCAGCCTCCATCTGTTGGGTTTTCCTGACAGTTGCTTTCATACTGCTTGCACTTGCTTCAGTAATATTATGATCAAATAAAACCAGGGTGTCATCAACTGTTTTCATGGATCTTGGCAAAGCTCATTGAGTCTTCTCAATTTGTATAGACAATTAGTATCTCAAGCCACGGGTTCTTTTCCCAAGGCAGACAGCAGACAGGCATATGGATATAGAGACATTACAAGTTGGATCATTATCAACATTGAGAGATTATCCTCTAATTCCTAAGTACTTTATTCCGGTCCTCGAGAGCCGGCAGGTTTTGGTTCCACACTGACAGTGAGCGACACCTGGTCTGTATCTACCTGGTTTGACTGCCTGGAAGCAGGCTGCGGGTCAAAGGTCTGCCATTGGTGCCGACCATTTCAGTCGTATAATAGAAGTAGAGTTGCGACATCTCCATTCACTCCAATGGACCACTTTTTTACCTCACAAAAGTTCCCGGAAGTAAAGTTCTGGATTAAGCACAGCGCTGCTTAATCCGAGTTGCAGCAAAATGGACCGTTTCTGATGTACTTTGAAAGGGTCCGACGTTTAAAGAATAAAATTGTATATTATCAGCTTTATTTTATGCATTCAAACGTAGCGCGAGCCCCATTCCTGGCTATTCATTGGCTACATGCACGCATTTTGGACCCCTGCTGGCGCCACTCTCTTACTAGATTGCTCTGAGTTGGCAGCCCGGCAAGTTCCGCCATTGGCTCCGAGAGAGGATTAAGGAGGTACCCTGTTGCTTTTGAAAGTCTTGATTACAGTGAATTAGCACTTGAGAACACAGTCTTGTCAACAAGTGTGCAGTTTTAGTCAGTTTAAACTATAGAGCAGGGGTTCCCAACTTTGAAATCTGAACATTTTCTGGGGCCCAACCCAACCATTTAATCACAACTCTGATCAACACACAAGACTAAGATTATGTATTTCCCTATGTTTTAGATTATATATTTTTAATTTCATTAAGAGCATATATGTTTTTTATATATCTTTTTTTTATTTCATTAAGAGAGCATGTGAACTTTCCCATAAGGGAAATTAATAATCCATCCACATACAAAGACATTTCAGCAAAATACCCAAAAGCACATTGCCAACATTTTCTCCCCCCTTAGCCTACTCATCATGAGTATTTGAATGCATAACACATTTGTTGAGACAAAATGTGATGATCAACAACAGAATAAATCAACCCACAAGTTATTAATGTTGGCTGTGAAAAATGCTACCTTATCTGTAAAGGGGAGACTTGTGGTCCCCATTGAACCAATTATCATTCAGATAAATTGAGCTGAGAGGTCAAGGGGAACCCCTTTGAAATAGTTTTCCCTCGCCAAAATGTAACCTACGTTTGGAGCGTTATTTAGCATTTAGCATATTATGCTTGGTAACAATGGATGCCTTCGGTCTTCTAGTTTCTTCTGATAACAGGACCGCCACTGTAGCTTTAAAAATGACCCTGCTACAGACATTTGATTGCCCGCGAAAATCGGGAGTGGTGGCAGACCACTCGCGGCCCACCTGCAGTATCTCCACAGCCCACAAGTGCGCCGTGGCCCACAGTTTGGGAATCACTGCCATAGAGGATCTACTGTACCAACATTCATGCACCCAAGAGCCTGTAGATAATGTGTTATCTGAGTGGATAAGATCTGCAGTAACTGTAAAAGACAGATGCTGTATTCTGATGTTCTCATCACGCTCCCAGGGGTCCAGAGGCTTCAGACGATTAGCTGATTAGAGCATAAAACACTGACATGCTCTCACTTAGTCACAATGATCATCTTATCCTCAAAATATCCACAGTACAGAACAGACACATCTCCAGTTGTGACGAGATGTGAGGGGAAATCCCTTTCCGCTCCCTGCGTGTCTCTCTCAAATGCCTCCGCCGGTGTGAAACAACAACAACGCTAGCTAGCAAGCTAGCGTGGCTACACGCTGAAAATGGCAAGTTTTGATGAAGATTTGGATAGTGCAATAAAGCAGGCCTGCTTGGTACCTTCGGTGGATGGTTGTAAAGAGTGATTCCAAATCCTGGTTCTCAGGACTGAACTGGTTTTCTGTCCTGCTAGTGAATTGCAGCATTCAGCAGCTGGTCTGGTTCCACTGAGAACCAATGGGATTGAGAATAGGCACTGCAGGCAGGAGTGTTCTGGTCCTGGAATATCATATGTGGGCCAGGTCCTAGTCAAACGTTCATGCATGTCTGCGTGTCTGTGTGTGTGTGTGTGTGTGTGTGTGTGTGTGTGTGTGTGTAAGCAGTATTTCTAGATGACAGACTGTCAGCAGGTCAAACAATATATATCCCCACTGTATGATATAAATTAATCTTTCACACAGTCTGCTCAGTGTACGCATGGGGTCTTCTATCCTTGGGAGCAATAAATATCCTCATAAGATTAGAAAGATGAGGAAAATTGGCTAAAAAGAGGCCATTTTTCTGTTGCTCTCATTCAAAAGAGAATTTTACTGTTGGGGTTATTTCCAGGTTAGGGGCCAGGATTAGGCATTTCCAGGGAAATGCAGTAATATAAGCATGTGTGTGTGTGTGTGTGTGTGTGTGTGTGTGTGTGTGTGATATATTTTCTTTCATAATAGCCTTCTGACCCCTCTCATACTTCTCCCACCTGCACTGGTGTCACTCAACTCAACACGCCTAGATTCTCTGTCAGTGTAATATATGACACAAGCACACGCACATAAGTAGACACACACACACACACACACACACACACACACACACACACACACACAGCACAGACACGCCACGGCTAAAGTCAATTCACTTTCAATTCAAACTGTTAATAGAAGCTACAATTGAGCATTCATTCATGATTATTGCCTGTTAGATTGAATATGCCGTCATCTCAGGATAAAAGAGTTTTTTTTTTTTAAATACACTGGTTGATTGGATGGTTGGTTGGTTGATTGAAATGAAAGGGAATAGAACTCAGCCCTGCAATCAGACGCACCAGACCCCAAACTGCCGAAATATTTCAACGGTTTCAAAAATGCAAATTCTGTCAAATGCAAATATGGGATAATACAGGAATCTGATATCTGGTGCAATATGTGCTAGTAGTGATGTCATAGAGGGTACAGGTACTGTATTACACAATCTCAAATTAACATCAGAAACCAATGAAAAGCAATTACATTTTCTGCATTTTTCACAAATAGAAGCATTTTAGATCTATAGCCTCCTGTAGAGAAGAAAATTGGATTGCATTTGCAAAATATAACTTCATATATCAAAATGGAATGTCACTTTGAGCAGCCTCGTTTCAGACTCAGTGGTGTGGTGCAGGGTAGACGCGGGTATAGACGGCGTATACCCACTTATTTTTCAGGCGTCTTTGCGTCTACCGACTTCTAACGGCAGATTCCAACCAGGAAGCGTAATTAAAGCGTAAATTACAGTCTACCCACTTCTCCAGGGACCACTTCACCACTGTTCAGACTCACTCACACGCACCAACACACTGACCTGGTGTGGAGTGTCGTTTGTTGTCGGGGGTGAAACGCACTGCGGTGAGTCCAAACGGGCTTTTCTTCACTCCGGTGGGTCTCTTCAGCAGCTCGAGGGAGCAGCGCGGGTCATTGTACACACCAACAGGGGGCGACACCTCCTTCACAGGGGTGAACCTCTGATGATGGATGGAAAAGGAGTGATAGAGAGAGAGAGAGAGAGAGAGAGAGAGAGAGAGAGAGAGAGAGAGAGAGAGAGAGAGAGAGAGAGAGAGAGGGGGGGGGGGGTGAGAGGGGACAGCAAGAGGGAGACAGGAAAGTAAAGGGTGACATTAAAAAATTGCATTCAAATTTTGGATGCATCTCAAATCAAGTCCACACTAAAACGTCAAGCACCTCCAGCCAAAAAGTTGAACTCCTAAAGAATCCAATGTGTCAGTCCATTATTAGACCTCCCAATAATAGCACCTTTTACTGATCAATCAGATCAGCACTGCTATAAAATCACAACTAAAACGGCTAATTTCAGGATCACATGGGATTGCACATCACATTGGTGGAGGGCAGGAGGACAATCCATTGGCTAAGCGTTTTGTCAATGTGCCATCCTAGTCACAAATCACACAGACAGCCAAATTGTTCAATAAACAAAAGAAAAATCCAAACACAAAACAAACTGAACTGCCGCCTGGTCCGTGGGAATAGAAATTGGCAGAGTATCTCTTCACTGTCAGAGATACCCAGCAGCTGAGTGAGAAAGAAAAGGAGGAAAACAGAGAGAAAGGAGCGCATAAGAGAAACAACAGAAAGAGGAGAGAGTGAAAGGCAGAGGCAAGAGCTAAGTGAGATTAGATGGCTCGAAGACTGATGCACACAGTCAGGTATGTAATGGTGCTGGCTCTTTGACTATGGTGCTGGGATTAGAACTGATTCAGCCATGCAAGTACAAGACAGTGTCACCTCCAGGACAGTGTCACCTCTAGGACAGTGTCACCTCCAGAACAGTGTCACCTCCAGAACAGTGTCACCTCCAAGACAGTCTCACCTCCAGAACAGTCTCACCTCCTCACCTCCAGAACAGTCTCACCTCCAGGACAGTCTCACCTCCAAGGAAAATAAGCTGCCTTGTCTTTCAATGTCAACTTATATTTCTTCTTGCCCTCTCTCGACTCAGCTCATTCAGCTGGCTATTATCGATAAATGGAGGAATGAACAAAACATTACCCCTTCGAAATCTCCACATGAACCATGAACACCCACAGACAGACAGACAGACAGACAGACAGACAGACAGACAGACAGACAGACAGACAGACAGACAGACAGACTGACTGACCGACAGTTATTGCATGCTCCAACGGGTATCAGCAATTATTGATAGCACTACTCACAGCGTCCAGCAGGTGGCGCACACACACACACACACACACACACACACACACACGCACACTGTCATAAACAACACAACACTCATGCACACGTACGTACACTCCCTCACACTCCCCACGCCAGTCATGGATTTGTGCCTTCCATTTAAACAAGACCCAGCCTACAGAATAGGAGTTGAGGGATTTATGAAAAGTGTGTTAGTAATGCACACAGTTGAATTATTGAGCGTTTAGCAGAAGGGGAGAAGTGAGAAATGAACAAGTAAAGGAGGAGCACGTAGAAGAGGGGAAGAAGAGGAGAGGAATGCAAGGGAAGAAAGGAGAAGAGTGGGAGTTACCAGACTTGCAGTATTAAGACCAAAAGCCACCTGCCAATCAAATGTTGCCCCACAACTGGCATTCCATAGTAAATATTGATCTGAGTGTGAAAAATCAATGAAGACACAAGCCTGTGCGGGTTACATGGTGTTCTATTACCTCAAGAATAACATACATTCTCTCAAATGTACTGTACACATATTGCACTTTGGCTCAAAGTTGTATTCTCTCCATGAAACTAAAACTACAATAACAGCCTGTGATTCCATCTGGCATGCCACCGTCCATAATACTTATGTCATTAATCTGTGATGTTCACTGTATCCCAGGAGTTATTTTCTGATTGTGTTGTCATTTATTTTCTTGGTGTACCAACTTGCTATGGGGGAATACTAGTGCCAGCAGAGACTGGATCTGAATGGCAGAAATTTGCATTTGTCATGCTCATAGCTCATACTGAAATGTTGAACCATGATGAATGACAGAATTTGGCAAAATATACTCTGAATACTTGGAAGGCACCACACCAAGGCCCTGACAGCACCACACCAAGCGGCCCTGAAAGCACCACACCAAGCGGCCCTGACAGCACCACACCAAGCGGCCCTGCAGCACCACACCAAGGCCCTGACAGCACCACACCAAGGCCCTGACAGCACCACACCAAGGCCCTGACAGCACCACACCAAGGCACTGACAGCACCACACCAAGGCCCTGACAGCACCACACCAAGGCCCTGACAGCACCACACCAAGGCACTGACAGCACCACACCAAGGCACTGACAGCACCACACCAAGGCCCTGACAGCACCACACCAAGGCACTGACAGCACCACACCAAGGCACTGACAGCACCACACCAAGGCCCTGACAGCACCACACCAAGGCCCTGACAGCACCACACCAAGGCACTGACAGCACCACACCAAGGCACTGACAGCACCACACCAAGGCACTGACAGCACCACACCAAGGCACTGACAGCACCACACCAAGGCACTGACAGCACCGCACCAAGGCCCTGACAGCACCACACCAAGGCACTGACAGCACCACACCAAGGCACTGACAGCACCACACCAAGGCACTGACAGCACCACACCAAGGCACTGACAGCACCACACCAAGGCACTGACAGCACCGCACCAAGGCCCTGACAGCACCACACAAAGGCCCTGACAGCACCACACCAAGCGGCCCTGTAGCACCACACCAAGGCCCTGACAGCACCACACCAAGGCCCTGACAGCACCGCACCAAGGCACTGACAGCACCACACCAAGGCACTGACAGCACCACACCAAGGCCCTGACAGCAGCACACCAAGGCCCTGCAGCACCACACCAAGCGGCCCTGTAGCACCACACCAAGGCCCTGACAGCACCACACCAAGGCCCTGACAGCACCACACCAAGGCACTGACAGCACCACACCAAGGCCCTGACAGCACCACACCAAGGCCCTGACAGCACCACACCAAGGCACTGACAGCACCACACCAAGGCACTGACAGCACCACACCAAGGCCCTGACAGCACCGCACCAAGGCACTGACAGCACCACACCAAGGCACTGACAGCACCACACCAAGGCACTGACAGCACCACACCAAGGCACTGACAGCACCACACCAAGGCCCTGACAGCACCACACCAAGCGGCCCTGTAGCACCACACCAAGGCCCTGACAGCACCACACCAAGGCCCTGACAGCACCGCACCAAGGCACTGACAGCACCACACCAAGGCACTGACAGCACCACACCAAGGCCCTGACAGCACCACACCAAGGCCCTGACAGCACCACACCAAGCGCCCCTGACAGCACCACACCAAGGCACTGACAGCACCACACCAAGGCACTGACAGCACCACACCAAGGCACTGACAGTCAGAGGAGAAAATGGGGGGAAATCTGAAAAATCAAAAAACGAATCCACTTTAAATCTGCTTTCAATTTTCAGGCACCATTTAGGCACCGGTACCCTTTAAAAGTATAATTTCAACACCCTTATCGGAAAAATACAAAACGATACCCATCCCTAGGTTTAACCTCTCACTCAACTTAGAAAACTCAGCTACAGTAAACAGACATTTGCCATTACTCAAATTAGCTGTAAAACGTTCAAACTGACTATTTTGCTTGCACCCTCGACAGGGAGGTCGGAGTGCAGGTTCTGCTACAGAACAGCTGATAGGACAGGGCACTTCAGCACAAGGGGGAACCTGGTGAGTAAACAGCCATAGTCCTCCAGTTGTGTTCTTCCTATTCACTCTTTACTGTGTGTTCACATCAAATTCGTGCTGCGATTGTGAGCAGATGCCACTTTGCCCCCCGGGCAGCGCGAGTCAAGTGAAATTTCGCAGCGTATCCCAGCTCCAGTTGAAATTTCTCAACTCAAACAAATGATTCGCAGTGAACGTACCTTTATACTGTCATTTAAGCATTTTTGCAAATCTGCAGGCAATTTTTAATATTTTTTTTGTAACGGTAAAATTCTAAAATTTTAGTTTTGTATGTTGTATGTTTGTATGTTCCACTGTAGCTGTTGACATTTTCTCATATGTGAAGCAGCAAGGGAGCAGACGGTCCCACCGGGAATAAAGGATAAAGAGGGAAAGTGAATAACATGGGAACAGAGAAGATGGAGAAGAGGAGATGAGGAGGAAGGAGGAGCAAACGGCAAAAGAGAAGGAGAGAGGCGAAGGGAGAAAAAAACAGAATGGCAAATGAGGGGAAACAGAGGAAAAGAGGCTTGTAAGTTTCACCCGATATCAACGAGACGAGAGCGAACACAAATGGGAGCAGATGGAGGGAACAGAGGGGGGGGGGCAAAAAGGGAATGGCGAATGAGTGGAGGAGAGAGAGGGCATTGAGGAAAAAAGGACGTGTAAGTTTCACAAAGTGCTGGATTGATGCTTTGATAGTGGGAAATTGGGAAGCGGGCGGGGGTGGAGAGGAGAGGGATGGACTCCAGCTGTTCCTCTCATCTTCTCCTCCCTCCCTCGCTCCCTCCTTCCTTGCCTCATCCCTCCTTCCACTCCTCCACAGGATACGAGCGTCAGATGGCACCGGCCTCACGGGGAGACTAAGATCTGAGAAAACTGTCGTTCTGCGGCGGAGACGGCTTCTGAGACATGCACGCGTGCACGCGCACGCACACACACACACACACACACACACACACGCACACGCACACACGCATGCATACAAACGTGCGCGTGCTCACAGACGTTCCTCAGCGGGTGTCAGCGATGACTTCACAGGGGCGACGCACTCGCACAGTATGAGGCCAGGGAAATCAGGTCAGAGCCAACTAGTACACACACACACTCACTCACTCACTCACTCACACACACACACACACACACGTGTGCGGGCACACACACACAGATCACATACACGCAGGAAACTTGCTTCACTGTTTCTCATTGTGTGTGTGTGTGCGCGCGTGTGCCGTACAAGTGTGTGAAGTACAGTATTCCATGTTAGTCTGTATGTTGCTATGCGTGTTAGCATATCTACCTGTTTGTCTGAGTGTGTGCGTCTGTGTATGTCTGCAGATGTGTGTGCCGCTTTGTCTGCATGTGTGTGCATGCGTGCGTGTGTGCGTGCAAGCTGTGTGTGTGTGTCTGTGTGTGTGTGTGTGTGTGTGTGTGTGTGCATATAAGCATACACATTCACATGCGTGTGTCAGAGTAACTACAGTAAGACATCAGTCAGACACAGGAGTGAGTCTACCAGGGTTCAGCTGTTCCTGAGACGTCAAAATCAACATGTTCACATCCTTCATCTGCTCTCCTGAGTCTCTTAATAAAGCCATCTTCACCCCATCTAAAGAAACCTTCCACTCCCAGTGCATCAATTAAACAAGCAAAGTCTAGCAAGACCTTTGGATCTGTTAAATTAATCTTAAATATTCCATTTCGAAATCCTGTCTCCTTTGAGAAAATCGAAATTGAATACATTTAGATTGATCTTGGAAAATCTTTCCAGTGTGGGCCTCCTGCTTATACTCTGCGTACAGGGTATTAAAGCCAAGTCGTTAAAGGGCAGTTCCACTTGTGAATTCAAATTGTGTGACTGTAACCAGTTAAAGTAGCTACAAGGAACTTTCATTCTGTGTTGATTTTAGCCACCCTGTGGAAAAGGCGGTAGGGTTTCCCCCCGGAATGAAGACTGCATTTCCCATGAGCACCGCCGCTTCGTGTCGCGAAGACCTTTTCTAGCGCGTGCATTTGTTTTGGAAGCGAGTGAAAGAAAGACACTATTATTTTTAATCCTATTTTTCTTTTTTAAACAGAGCCGTTTGCAGGGTGCATAGCGATGCGGTAATGTACCGACCTGAGCACGGACATTTTGAATAAGTATAAAGAAATAGGCAATCTTCTCGCTGATGGTCTCTTTCTTTGCTGATGCAGGTCACAGAGGCGTCAGTATTAAACTGAGACTGTTCAATCAATATTGACGCATGTGAATGTCTGCATCCCGAAGGTAGGATGGAGACTGTAATCTGTAATGTCATTATCAGCCTACAACCACACGATGTTAAATTACTTTTGCACTCTAAGAAACAGAATGGTTCCAACTGGCCGGTAGCAAGATAGAAAACTAATTTATTGTTGTTGTTGTTGTTGTTGTTGTTTAGCTTTAATGAACTGCGCCGCAGCGCCGATACAGCAGGGCCTCCGTGTGGCCGGAGCAGCACTCGGTTGGAGGATGGGAGAAACACTTAAATAACAACACACTCCTCTCTTTCTTCTTTTGTATTTCCCACTATTTCCCTTCACTGCATCCAGTGTGTAAGGTGTCAAGTACATGCTCTAGTCCGGTGGTTCTCAAAGTTGCTTTTAGATGTTTTATTGCAGAAAGTGTTTGGAACCCTTTACCAAAATAGTCATACATTCTGTCATTGTGTTACTTATGGATGGAATTATAGTGAAAATAAATTATTCCTCTTTTTGCTGGGGACCCCCTGGAACCCCCTCAAGGACCCCTGGGGGTCCCCGGACCCCCCTTTGAGAACCACTGCTCCAGTCTACTCACTGTGATTCATTCATCCACAAGGCCAGTTCTGTAAAGCAAGGCTTGTATTTGTGTTTGCACTGTACCTCGGCCTGAGAGAGGAAGGGCGGCGCGTAGGCAGGCAGGTTGCCAAAGAGATTGACAGGCTTCTCAAACTGACTTCTGATGTGGTACTGGCCTGGACCTGGAACCCCCTGGTGGTCAAGAGAGAGCGAGAGAATAATGTAAAATGGAAAGTAATTTTGTTCCTGAGATGCACGGACACGCTTTGGTAATATTGGTCCTCTTTCAATCATGTCAATAAGAATAAAAGGGCAAAACAAAGACAAATGGAGCAATACGAGAAGCTAAGTAAACAAACTTGTGAAAACACACGTCACATATTCACTTGCATAAGAGAGAGCTGGAGAAAGGCATTTTGCTTCCCTACACATGTAGTTAGGTCTGGTCAATAGTGTTGAAGAAGGAGGGAGAGTTCCAGGAAGAGAGCTTACTGCTTCCCCGTATGTGTGTGTGTGTGTGTGTGTGTGTGTGTGTGTGTGTGTGTGTGTGTGTGTGTGTGTGTGTGTGTGTGTGAGTGTGAGTGTGAGTGTGTGTGTGTATGCGTGTGTGTGTGTGTGTGTGTGTGTGTGTGTGTCAAGCTCTCAGTCAGATGCATCTCCAGGTAAATGCACTTTTACAACTATTTCACGTGAATAAACAACTAGTTAACCAGCTAACAGCATCAGACTTCACACACAGAGAGAATGGCAGTGAGAAGAAGGGACACACACACACACACACACACACACACACACACACACACACACACACACACACACACACACACACACACACACACACACACACACACACACACACACACACACACACACATATGCAGAGTCAGGACATTGTTGTATTTGTGGCATAGACCTACAAAGTTGTTGGGCCAGAGGTGGTTTAACTAGGTCTGCAATAAAACCGCAGCAGTTTACTGCGTACATTTCTGTGGTGGTTGTTAGCAGTTACACCCGAATCAAGAGGGAGCCGCAGTGAATGTCAGCTCATTTCAATATGTCTTTCCCGTGCCTTAGGACAGTTCAATCTAAATTATATTCATGAACATTAACTACTGTCTCCTCGAGCCAGGAATAAGATGGAGTTTCTCATCCTCTGATTCTGAAGTGTCACAGACACACATGCTGCAGCACTGAGAATGATATTCATAGGGCCAAATGCTGAGTTCTCTGGTGTAAGAAACAAACGTAAACAAAACAAAAACACCTGGGGCCTTGAGAGTAAACCCTTGTTTGGGTAATTTGCAGCACCAGACACATTCAAGGTTTCTCCTGAAATGCAACTCGGATACATTCTCTACATATCTCTTGAAAAGTTACAGTGCAACGATTTTGGTTAGCCACAGTTTAGTTACCTGAAAAGAAACAGATCTAAGAGCCCTACTTACAACAATGCCCCATTAGCCCATCCATCCCCTAAATAGTTTCTTGTCCTTTTTTGCTTTTTGGACTCGCTGTCCCAGAAATGCTCTGATGTGGCTTATATACTGTGTCTGTAGAAGAAAATGATAGGGGGGGGGGGGGGGGGGGTCAAGGGATTTCCAGCGACTCTAAGAGAAATCTCTGGATCCAGCAGGAAATTCCTGCACTCATTCCACTTAATCAGCTGTCAGAAGACATCAGCAACTCCCAGAAGACCTGCTCACAGGTTCACCCCACCATGGCAAGGTGTGCAACGTATGATGAAGATAACGGAACTTCTTAAACAACCAGTGACCCAATAGTCTGAGCGTTTAATTACAGATCCACTGATATAGACAGAATTTTCTTGTTGCTTAACCCTTTTCTAAAACTCGTAGGTGTTGACTGCAAACAGAACACCATCCATGGTAATGCTAGGCTGGCTTTACACGGTGAAACTTTCACGCAACTAGTTGCAGGTTGCAAATTCCATGAAACATCATTTCAATGCAACTTCACATTTACACAGAGCAATTCACAATTCACAATTCACGTTTATTTCACTAAAACTAGTAGCATGGTCATTTTTCATCAGTCATATTGTTTTCTTGTTTTTCTTGCTACATGTAGATTATCGAGTGTGAAGTGTCATTGGAACTGCACCTTTGTATCTTATTTCATTTTATTTGATGGATAATATCAATTTGGATGTTTTGTATGAGTTTTTCTTCTGGCCCTGGCTGGCTGGCTACTTTGTTTCTTTATGTCAGATACACTTCCACTGTTAAGGTTCCACCATCTCTATATCACAGTGAGCTATATTTCCAACACTTTAGCTGTGGAGTTTGTGGATACATGGTGGCTTGTATTGCTAAGATGCTGCACACTTGGCGTGTCAGAATGCCAGTTTAATGGGAGAATCCTCCACATGGCCTCTTACACTCCATGGGAGAGCAGCAGCCCCGAGCCATTAGGGCTCCACACTGTCTGGCTGATCTCTGGAAGTAAAGGTGTTTGTCCTGGGTGTCCCCACTGCAGGTAATGACCCATCTGCTCAGCGTGTGTGTGTGTGTGTGTGTGTGTGTGTGTGTGTGTGTCTGTGTGGGGGGGGGGGGATTGAGGTGTCAAGTCTCACACTAATGATGATGGATGGAAGTGCAGCCTCCATGGTAGGGGGACCAACTACAGGCATGCACACAGACGTGATACACACACGCACGCACGCACGCACACACACACACACACACACACACACACACACACACACACACACACACACACACACACACACACACACACACACACACACACACACACACACACACACACACACACACACACACACACACACACACCTGGGAGCCAAAGTTGTTGATGGTAAATGAAGGTATGAAACATTTGATGTGTTGTTATCTCAGTCTACTGCCTCAGTCGTCAAAATCAACATGGTAACAAATGAGTATTGGACATCCATTCTCAACAGAAATGTCTTCTATTCTGTTGGATTGAACGTCCCAAGGCATTCAATAGATAATGTATGTCCTATTTTATTGCATCTAGGGTTGTATCCCTCACTCCCTCCCTCTCTCTCTCCCCCTCTCTCTCTGAATATAGCCTACCGCAGGGATGACATCTTTTTGTAGGCTTACCCAGAAATCAGCAATTTGCGACTTCCGACTCATTCCTGCGGTATTCTATGGGATAAGAATAATAACATGATCATACTTCATGAGCCCAACAGCTGTAGCCTGGTCATCCTGAGCACGTGAACTCACATTCTGTTTCCTTCTGCGGATCAGTCTGTCCTCCAGCCCGCCCCCAGCCATTTCCAGAAATGACAAAAGGGACCTGCCTCGTAGTTGACAAAGTAACCGGCCAATCAGGGACCTGCCTCGTAGTTGACAAAGTAACCGGCCAATCAGGGACCTGGCTCGTAGTTGACAAAGTAACCGGCCTGGGACGCCGCTGGCAAAACAGTATATCGGCTTCCAAAGAAACGAGCGGTAATGTTAACGTTAGTAGAGTACACACAGCCAGTTATTGCAGAAATAGACTGAATAACAACAATTAAACAAGAACAAGAACAAGAGTACGCACCAGCAGAGTTTCTCACAGTTCTTACGAGCGGATTTGGATTGCATTTAGCAATGCTGATTGGCTGAATCAGGTTGTCTGTCAGGGGCCAAGGCAAGTACTCCCACCCACTGAAATCGATGTGAACGCCTGGAAGTCCAGACCGATACGAGAGCGAAACAGAATGTGAGGTCACATGATCAGGATGGTTTTTTACCAGGCTATAGCAGGTCAACAAACAACCACACCAACAAGTCAATCAAGTGAAATCTAAATGAGAGGAGAGATGGTGGAGCAATATGTTCAGCAGAAGAGAGGACAAATGAAATAAAGAAGAAAGTCCGAACCTAAGCCCGTGACAGCATGGAGACGTTCACCTCTCTCTCTCCACCTCCTGCTCACTCTACTCCAACCACCCACCCACCGGAGAAAAAGGGCATCACTTCTTTCCCCTACCAGCACACTCAAGTTCATATGCAGGTGAGTAACTCTCATCCACTCAAGCGGGTACAGCGTTTCAATGTGTGTGCGTGTGTGTGTGTGTGTGTGTGTGTGTGTGTGTGGTTGCCAGCCTGTGATTTAAGGCTTATGTTCTACTGCCCTCTAAGGGTGGAAAAAAAATACACTGATACTTGATATCATTTTGAATCGATTGAACTTCATGTGACTCTTCTTGAATACATCCAACTGTGTTCTCTCACTCTAAAATTAAGGTACTATTCTATTATTTATCCTCAATGTTGGACTATTCCAATTAAGGAATCCTGGAGCATTATAAGGCCTCACAAGCACATTATGAATGCATTATAGTCATTATAATAACAAGAACATTATAATAAGAACATTATCTAGCATGCTAAAACAGACACAGTGTCCACCACACCTGAGGGTTCAACAACTGCTGAGACAACAGTAAAACAATCTCTTAATACCGGGTACATATTACGATGATGTATGTCATAATCTAAGACTAATAGTGTATCGTTGTACACAAGTTAATTATTTACATTATAATGTGGCTATGATGCCTCTCAAAGTGCTTTAAATGTAGTGTTACTAATGACTGTTTTCAGCTGCAAAATTGTGTGATAGCAGTGCTCCACTATTAGTGTAAAACCATCAGTCTGCAGCATTACTCAAGAGTCCATTGTTGGTGATTATTGTACTCTATATGAGATGTTTCCTTCACATGGAGCTGCTAACATAGCTTTGGACATGTCAGATATGAGATGTTTCCTTCACATGGAGCTGCTAACATGGCCTTGGACATGTCAGATTGTGTTCCCTATTACAGTAATACGGGCAAAGCTTGACAGAACCAAATGAGAGAGAATTACATTTTTCTCTCTGTCATTGTAACTGCTATCAATTTGTGCAGTTGTGTACGGCAGAAATATATAATTTGTCCAAGGAAATATGCACTGTAAGGAAAAGGGGGAGGAAGAAATAATGTTCAAATAGCTCCCTAGTTATGTGCTGTTGGCTGAGCAACCAATTTCAATTATAGTAACACATGGTTCATGTGTGTGTGTGTGTGTGTGTGTGTGTGTGTGTGTGTGTGCTTCATGAAGCGCACGAACGCACGCATGCACGTACACACACACACACACAACATATTCAATCACACACTATGCACACATATGAAAGTATGCATATAGAAATGCACACAATTCCACACATCGTACTCAACTCTTACCCTATGTCCACTTTTCAATAGGAGAACCAAAAAGTATTGACTTTTCTCAAAAGCTCTTATCGCTTACAGTTCTCATTTCTCCAAAACAAGCATGTAGCAACACTTCGCCCCCTCACAGTCGCACTCGCACTCGCACACACAGACACACATCACACAGACACATCACACACACACACACACACACACACACACACACACACACACATCACACAGACACACACACACACACACACACACACACACTCGCACACACAGACACACATCACACAGACACATCACACACAGACACACACACACACACACACACACACACACACAGACACACACACACTCACACACACACACACACACACACACACACACACACACACACACACACACACACACACACACACACACACACACTTGCCCTCTTTTCCTCTTGCTTGGGCACCAGTTCATGGTAGCGTGGGATGATGAGCTCGGCCCGACCCCTCTGCTCCTTACGGAGGTTCACATTCTCATAGTGGGTCACTGGAGCACTGAGAGAGAGAGAGAGAGAGAGAGAGAGAGAGAGAGAGAGGACAATGTCAATAAGAAAGGAAGAGACAGATAAACAGATGTGGGAAATGGAACAGACAAAGACAGATGATGAGTGGAGTTTGAAAACAAAGTGGTGAAGAGGAGAGAAGGAGTGAAGAGAAAGGGAGAGAGGAGATGATCAAAATGGGGCAAAGGAAGAGATAAACAAAGCAAAGACAGATGGGAGTGGAGGAGAGGAGAGGAGAGAGAGGGAAGAGATGAGGGAGGGAGGGAGGGAAGAGCAGAGGATGGAGGACTCTTAAGACAGCGGGCTCTGTCAGCAACTGTGAGCGCAGTGGAGACTGGCTTATCAATCATTTTTAAATGATTCCAATAATCATGTGTCTATGATGTGCGCGCGCGTGTAAGTGTTTGTGTGTATGCGTTTGTGTTTGTGTGTGTGTGAGCGTACGCATGTGAGCGTGCATACTGTATATGCCTTCCCTATTGAGCTGTTGATGGCTTCACCAATAGCAGTGCTGGGGGCGTGCCCACCAGACCTAGAAGTGCTTAGTAAGGCCCCTCCTCCACGGCCAGCGATAGACCGGCTATGTGATCCATGTCAAACACAACGCACTGGCTGTAGGATCAAAGCGATATTTCACTTTGGTAGAACAGCTTCTCCGTTCAGCGCACACAGGAGTTCAGGAGCAGTCCACTTCCAACATCTGAAGATCAGTCACCTTCCAGCTCTTTATCCAAGCTCTCAATATCGATACTCGCAGGGTGCCGGGGTAGTGCAGCGCTAGATTCCTTGCCTACACCACGAGGGTTGCAAATTCGAGCCCTCGTGTTACCGCCAGCTTGGTCGGGTGTCCGATACAGGCATAATTGGCCGTGTCTGCGGGTGGGAAGCCGGATTAAGGGTGCGTGTCCTGCTCCACCCTACTTATATGCACCTAACCATGACCTCTCACCCCCTTGCTCTTCTCTCTCAGTACAGGAACCACAGGGGAAAGGATGGAGACGAGAAGACTCCCCATGAGTGAGACAGTAGCCCCACCCTGAGTCAACCACTGACTCATTTGACCCCCACGATCATCCCTTCATTTGGACCACTGATTCATCCCTCCACCCTCGACCCTTTTCATCCCTCCACCCTTGACCCCCTCTTTCTGTCAATAAACCTTCTAAATAGCTACATCTCATAGTGGCTATGGCTACTTTGTTAGTGAAC
Source organism: Poromitra crassiceps (assembly GCF_964638095.1). Classification (NCBI taxonomy): domain Eukaryota; kingdom Metazoa; phylum Chordata; class Actinopteri; order Beryciformes; family Melamphaidae; genus Poromitra; species Poromitra crassiceps. The sequence goes on along the minus strand of NC_139631.1, from coordinate 10,262,958 downwards.
TGTCTTTATTTTATAGTAACAACAATAATTACTAGGGATGGGACCATATGCTAAACTCACGATACGATACGATTCGATAATGATATGGGCTTCGTGATTCGATACAACCACGATACGATGTCATAAATAAAAGTCAATGACATCAAAGTATGACTGTGCAGAATTATGTTGATTTCTGAGGCACAAATCTTTCCAGCAATGGCGATGGCTTTGCTGCTAGAATGTAAAAGAGTCAGCACACACATCCAACGCCTAGAAACGCTTGCAAGAATGGAGAGTTTGGAAACAACTAATTTAAAAATGTCACTACAAATTGCAAATAGGCTAATGTAATTTGGATGGGGAGCTTGTGAAACTGTGGTGGTCAAGCAGTCTCATTTGTGATGACAACAGCAGAATAAAATGTACCGGTAGCTAATCTTGCGATACATTTTTCGGTCCTGGGATACGTATCGTCACATTTTTGAATTGCGATACATTTTCGATATATCGAGACATTCGACATAAAAGAGTTGTCTCAAAAACAGTTGAGTGTTTAACTTAATAGTGCTACATTTTGAATATGACAGTATTGTGGTGAGAGGAGTTTCAACATGCAGCCAGGTCACTGTCCGGAGATGTTCAAATGTCCACCCTGCTGTACGATATGTGAGATATGTGATACTCACATCTCAGGGTGATACTGTCCGGGGCCTGGTCCCCCCTGCATCCTCATCTCACCTCTCTTCCCCGTCATGGTGCCAAAGTGGACACCTTTATACTTCTGGGCAGAAGTCGGCTCTGGCTAAAGAAAGAGACAGAGAGAGAGACAGAGAGAGAGAGAGAGAGAGAGAGAGACAGACAGACAGAGAGAAAGAGAGACAGAGAGAGAGAGCAGACAGAGAGAGAGAGCAGACATACAGAGCGAGACAGAGAGACAGAGAGAGAGAGCAGACACAGAGAGAGAGAGAAAGAGAGAGAGCAGACAGAGAGAGAGAGCAGACAGAGAGAGAGAGAGAGAGAGAGAGTACAAGATAACAAGGATAAATGGTTGAACAAAGATAGAGAAAATAGAATTGAGTCATTCACACTTATCTGGTTCCTCCCGGCCGGACCTGAGAAGTTCAGCCAAATGTCAGAGTGTCCTTTCTTATCTGTCTGAGCTTTACGGCCTGCTTTACTCTGAGCTTTACGGCCTGCTTTACGGCCTGCTTTACTCTGAGCTTTACGGCCTGCTTTACTCTGAGCTTTACGGCCTGCTTTACTCTGAGCTTTACGGCCTGCTTTACGGCCTGCTTTACTCTGAGCTTTACGGCCTGCTTTACTCTGAGCTTTACGGCCTGCTTTACGGCTTGCTTTACTCTGAGCTTTACGGCCTGCTTTACGGCCTGCTTTACTCTGAGCTTTACGGCCTGCTTTACTCTGAGCTTTAAGGCCTGCTTTACGGCCTGCTTTACTCTGAGCTTTACGGCCTGCTTTACTCTGAGCTTTACGGCCTGCTTTACTCTGAGCTTTACGGCCTGCTTTACGGCCTGCTTTACTCTGAGATTTACGGCCTGCTTTACTCTGAGCTTTACGGCCTGCTTTACAGCCTGCTTTACTCTGAGCTTTACGGCCTGCTTTACGGCCTGCTTTACTCTGAGCTTTACGGCCTGCTTTACTCTGAGCTTTACGGCCTGCTTTACTCTGAGCTTTACGGCCTGCTTTACTTTGACTCTGGCCTTGAAGATAGGACCCGCCCACCCTGTAGCTTACTGAGAGAGGCACCATCTGCAAATGAGCGGGGTAAGTTGCAGCCAACCGTGTTTTGAAGATGCTACGTGTACGAAAGAAAAAGACTTGCTGCAGAAATGTAAACTGGTAAGTTACTCATCGAAATACCAGGGAGAGATCATAAATATGCCTTTAGAGCTAATATAGAGAGTCCAGGTGATAGACAGCAGCATCATCACAATTCTGATGATGATCAATTTCAAGAGAATCCAGTTTTGAGCTGTGAATCCAGGATTTTTAAAGCACAAACCTATTGATCACTATAGCCTGTTAGAAAGCATCCTGATAACATGATCTCACATTCTGTTTCGCACGACGTCTCAATCTGGAGGCGCGTCCACATCGATTTCAGTGGGCGGGAGTACTTGCCTTGACAGACAACTCCTTCAGCCAATCAGCGTCGCCAAATGCAAACCAAATCCATTCGGAATAACGTCGAAAACGTCTTTTCCGCCGAGAAACTCATCTGGTGCATAGTGATACTTGTTCTTGTTTAATTATTGTTGTTGATTCTATTTTTGCAATAACTGCACTTATGGCTGTGTTTACTCTACTGACGTTAACATTACCGCTTGTATGGTTTACCAGGCTAATTTATTCCTGTATTTATCATTTATAATAAATCAATACAAGAGCGATGAGGAATCCAAATTAGTTTCCATATAGGCATCCCATTAGTTCCACATACTACAGTGAAAATAAACACTGGTAGGCTAAGCATGGAACTTTTTCTTAAGGAGCTTCCACTTCATGTTAAGAGAACTAGGTTGTTTCCCTGTCGACTTGAATCCAAGTTTCTGGCAGACGCTCAAAGAAGCCTGCAGCTTGTCTCTGAAAAATGAAAACACCTGTGTACTGCCAAACTGAAGCAGCCAAAGCCACCCACACTGCATCAAAGTTCAAAAGCATCTACAATGTCTTCCTCCTCTTGTAGCTTGTCCCCTGACCCATCTATCCATGTCTGCTTTGTGAGGAGGGAGGACCGGTAGGGAGTCTCAAAAAGTGTCTCTTTCCCTCCTGGCAGCGGCTGTCTCCTTATCTTCTCTCCTCCTTGTCATTGGAGAACGCGATCTGAGGTTCTGCCCCGTGATCTTCTCATCCAATCAGTTTCGAGGAGCAAGAAAGGGAAGAAGGATGTGAAGATACAAGTGCCATGATGGTATCGCAGCTGGCATTGAGTTCAGAGGCACAAATTGCCTATTTATGTCAAGGAGAGAGCTTTTAAAAGCAAAAGAAAAACACAGCTTGCGGGTAGAAGCATCTTCATTCAGCTTTGATCAAATGGAATGGAAGGCTGTCTTTTATTTAAATGAGGATTTAAAAAAAAAGTATATCAAAAATAAAAGTTCTTGTGATGGGCTGTGTGGGCGGAATCCCTCAGGCTAAAATTGAGAGATGCGACACAGCATGAGTTCAAGTCCCACCTAATGTTCTGCTGACACTCCTCCAAGGACGGACTGTCACAATTGTAAGAACTAGTCCGGCAAGTTTTCACAACAGCCATCTGCTCACATCCCCAACAGCCCTCTTTCACATTCTGCCAAGAGATGACAATTTTGCCCATGTCTCAATTTCCCTCTTACTCCCTCACACCCAATCATGATGATGTATACTGAGCTTTAACGATCAGTCAATACTGATTATATGTGTACTGAGCTGTAACCATCAGTCAATATGTATACCGAGCTGTAACCATCAGTCAATACTGATTATATGTGTACTGAGCTGTAACCATCAGTCAATACTGATTATATGTATACCGAGCTGTAACCATCAGTCAATACTGATTATATGTATACTGAGCTGTAACGATCAGTCAATACTGATTATATGTATACTGAGCTGTAACGATCAGTCAGTACTGATTATATGTATACTGAGCTGTAACCATCAGTCAATACTGAGTAGCAAATCAATCCATTAATATAGACTTAGGTTTTCTCAGCAACATTTTTATGTATGTAAAATATGCACACTGATGCACTGTTTTATCCACACTAGAAACTAGAAACGTGAAGCTCGCTCGCTTCACGTGCTCGCCCGCTCAACTGGCACGCACTTCACACAGAAACCGCCGGCCGCCGAATTATAGTGTTTAGATATTGGCTGATGCCATCTTTCTCATATTCCTGTCTTTCTCTTTTAACTAAGAAACTGGAAAGGAATTACACTGCACACTGCCCACTTGCCTCAGGCAATAAAGGAAACCTAAAGCGTTTATTGGATGCCATGAAGCTTCACAAATAGCTGTGTGGCATTCTGGCCAAAATACCTCTTATCATTCAAGGGTTGTCCCGACCGCTTTGAAGTCACCTCCTCAGACACACATTCTGAATCTCTCTACACTTTTGAACTCGGCCAGAGGAAGTGTGTGAGTTTAAAGGAATGAGTGTGTCAGAGAGAGAGAGAGACAGAGAGAGAGAGAGAAACAGAAGGTGAACTTTGAAAGGGGGTGCAGCAGAAGTGGAGGCAGAGCCCCCCTCTGCTTCAGCTTCAGTGGATTGATGCACTGTTGAGAGGCCTGCCCTGCGCCGGTGTGTTGACACAACCTCGGCCAACACTCAAGGACGAGGTTGACTTCCCCTGGTCATTAACAGATGAGAGATGGCTTAATTGAGCGGCAGAGCAGCAGGCGTGTGCATTATTCTAAGTGAATATTGTAATGCAGCTTGAAGAATAATTACTAATGGCCCTCTTTGTTGGCATGTCAAATGGATGAGCATTGGGGGGCGCTGTGACTTTTTTTAAGTGGAGCTCAATTCATTAGCTATGGAAATGGGTTTTGAGCCAAATGAAGGAGCGGGGAGGCGGAGGGGGGGTTCAGCAGTGCATTAGATCTGCCTTACGCTAATGGACCACAGCTCCAATGGACCTGGCCTCTAATGGACCTGCAGTGGGTTGCACCAGCTGTGCGTAAGTTGAAACGTAAGCTAGTTTGAACGTAAAGTCTCACTAAGTCCGAGTTTACGCACTACTAAAAATATTTAGGTTGCACCAAGTGAAATAGTTTCAACGTAGGCATAAGTTAGAACTTAAATTTTACACCTACGTCTTACTAGGTGTAAAGTCCTCCGTAAAATAGCAGTTGGCACGGATTGCCACTTGGCACCGTGGCGCATCATTGTTTTGCGTCCGCAACGCGCTCTCCGTGATCAATTATTACACCCTTTGATATTTATGACTCACGCTTTGTTTCCCACAAGCTGCAGCACTGCATACAAATTAAAATAACCGCAACAATTTAGCGAGGCAGGATGGTGGTAAATTAGCCTACAATACTGATGAGGGGCTCACAGATAAACGTTAACAGTAATATGAACCTAAACGAACGTTACTCAATAACGTTCTCATTTGGTTAGTGTTGATGAAATATGAAAGCACTAACTTGCGGTGGGCAACATGTCCCAACTGTTTTCATTCCACTTAATTAAACAACAGTAAATAAACACCGTTTCCACCGTGCTTTTCACTGATTGGCTACAGGAAGTGAAAACGTAATTTTCCGCGACACTATTTTGGTTAGTATGGACTTTAGGGTCTACTAGTTAAGATGTATCTTACGTCTCCGTGGTGCAACTAAACAAAGACACAACTTTAGTGTCAAACTAACTAGTTTGAACGTAGCAGTTAGTATGGACTTTACACCCCAACTTAAGAGAGAACTTACCCACAGCTGGTGCAACCCACTACTGGCCTCTAATGGACCTGGCCTCACGGGGTAGAGTGAGCACACTCAGACATACGCTCACACAGACTAATGAATGCACACGTGTGCGTACACAGACACAGAAGAACACTTCACATTCCCTGATGGATGTATATTCAAATTTTTACATGAGTGTGTGTGTGTGTGTGTGTGTGTGTGTGTGTGTGTGTGTGTGTGTGTGTGTGTGTGTGTGTGTGTGTGTGTGTGCACATGTGTAGGTATGTCTTCTGCCCTACCAGTGGCTTGTAGTAGGCTGGCCCCAGGGTGGTGTCCCTGCGTGGGGGTTGCTGCTTGCAGAGCACACCCTGGGCGTCCTCCTCGTAGCCAAAGGCCTGGCCCGGGGAAGGGATGGATGGGATATCGGACTGACGAACCGGCCGGAGACTGTTGGGCGCCGCCTGTAGCCACTGTGTACCGCCAGGAGGAGAGAAAGAAGGGGCAGAGTGGGGGAGAGAGGGTGAGGAGGAGAGAAAGAAGGGGGAGAGTGGGGGAAACATGGTCAGGGTTGCGATGGAAGGGATGCCCTGCCACGAGCCACAGATGGCCGAGCGCCACCTGGAGCAACACAGAGTGAGCGAGAGGAAGAGAGAGAAACAGGGGGAAGCAGAAGACGACTGGGAGGGAGGGTGTATGTGGGGGGGTGGAAGATAAAGAGCAAGGGAAGAGAAGAGACATGGAGGAAGAAAGAGAAGAGAGAGAGAGAAAGAGACAGAGAATGATGGCAAAGGGATGGGTAGAATATCTGCTGAGGCCGGGGACGAAAGCTATTCCACAGGGCGTCCGGGTAGTGCAGGGGCCTAGCAACACGAGGATCACAGGGACGAGCCCCTGTGTTACCTCCGGCTTGGTCGGGCGTCCATACAAGCACAATTGACCGTCTTTTTTTTGTAGAGATGCAGAAATAAGCACAAGTGAGTCAAATGACAAGTGTTTTCTATTTTCATTGTAAAGGAATCATTTGGCCGTGTCTGCGGGCGGGAAGCTGGATTAATGTGTCCTGGTTGCTGCTGGTCGAGGGAACTGGGGGGAATAGTGTGATCCCCTCACGCGCTACACCATGCCAGTGAAACCGCTCGCTGTCAGGTGAAAAGAGGCGAGTGGCGACTGCACATGTATCAGAGGAAGCATGTGCTAGTCTACAACTCTCCCCAGATTGGCAGAGGGTGGAGCAACAACCGGGGCACCCGAACAGGGAATTGGCCAAGTACAATTGGGGAGAAACTTGTGCGTGCGTGCATGCATGCATGCGTGCGCGCGTGTTGCCGACAGGACTGGCCTTTGACAGGTTGGGGTGGGGACCAACTGTGAGAAGAGGAAACTCCCTCCACCACAGGGTGACATTGATCTCAACAGAGTGATGAGTGATGATAGATGGGGGGAAAGCATTAGAGGTTATTATGAGAGGTATGGCATCCAGCAGGGATGGAGGCTGACAACTGACACAAAGTCAATATGGACAACATAATGGGCCAGAAGGAGCAGAGCTATAATAAATGACTGTTGGTCACTACTGCTGGTAGAACTTAAGTCTACCTTGCCCTCACAGCTTCACTAATATGCCCACCGTTTTCCTCCCGGCCTGTCCTGCGTCGGCCGACGTGCTCCTCTTGGGCACGTTCCCCGTGGCGGGCGGGAGGTCGTAGGCCCCAGGGCCCGGGACGTCCGACAGCACCTCCTCAAAGCGCTTGGAGCGGTTCTGAAGACTCTGGCCGCCCTGAATGTACGGCTGGAGGGAGAAGGGACGGAGGGTGGACAGAAACACAAAGCAGAGAGGAGACAGAGAGACCATGAGATTGCGATGGAGAAGGCCCCGCCCCCAACCCAAGCCCAGCCAAACCTGCCTTCAGCTGTGACCTACCTTGACCTGTGAACAGTCATACTGTCCAGGCCCCGGCATGGCCAGGCTCTCATCAGACTGGTTGAACACTGACTCTCTGTTGGCCAGGGACAGGAAGGGAGCATAGCAATCTGGCAAACGTAAAAACACAGAAATAGAATTGGTGTTATTGCATTAAAAAAGTATATAGTTTTGTATTTAATAATGATTATAATGTTGTCTTGAGTTTTTTGCTATATATATATATATATATATATATATATATATATATATATATATATATATATATATATACACACACACACACACACACACACACACACACACACACACACACACACACACACACACACAGTATTGTTCCTCAGTTTTTTCGAAACTAAAATGTCCACCACTTTCTAACGTTATTTACATTCACAGGATAGTGTCTGAATTAAAGCTACAGTTTAAGCGAGCCTACAACGAAAACAATGACTGGAAGTTAATCGACGGTGGCTGGCTTTCTCAATTTGAAATGCAACTGGATACCCGAACATTCCTTAACAACAACAATTAAAACCTGGTCATAAAGCCTAAAGTTACCTGATTTTGTATGCTTGCAGTATGCATCGTAGGTTCCAGGGCCAACTGTGGACGAGGTGCTGCCTGCTGTCATGAAGGTGACTCTTGGAGAACGGCCATACATGTTTTTATTTCCTACTTTAAAAGCACGAATAATTCACGAAACGTCACGTTTACAAATAGCTGCGTCGTTTGGCCTCGAATCGATGCATAGCTGTTATTTACAGACTAAATATGCAACTCCATGGTAACGTTACAAAATGTAAAAAAAACTAAAATTCCTTCACTGCTCTCGTCTCGACGTGCTTGTCTGTGCTCGATGTTCTGTGTGCGTCGTTGCCTGGATACCATGTAAATAGCGTTACTTGCGTAACCTAGAATAGAATAGAATAGAATAGAATAGAATAGAATAGAATAGAATAGAATAGAATAGAATAGAATATAGATATGGCATTAGAAGAAGAAGTAAGTAAAATGTTTTTTTTCTCTAGTACAATAATATTCATAATGTAATGTATGTAGGTAGGTAGGCTACTAGACTATAAGATCATAGGTCACGTTTTTCGTGGCATTGCCTGGGACTCTTTGCACATAATCTTGATCTCATCAGTTGAAGTTTCATCATAGGTCAACCCTACCATCTAGTGGGTAAATAAAACATGACAGTCCCAGGCATACTCTGCCCCCCCCCCCCTTCCCCCGCCCCCGCTCCCACCACCACCAAACCCCACCCCCACCAAACCCCACCCCCAAGGGAAGCGGAAGGAACAAATTGCGGAGTCTGGAAATAGCTGTGTTCCATGAACAAATATAAGACTTCCGCTTTACTTCCGGTTTGCAGAGCTAGCAAATATAAGACTTCCGGTTACCTTCAGAGTAAAAGCGGCGTAATTCATGTTTTTATAAGGCATAGAAAAATGGTTAGTTCGCAGATTAAAACAATAAACAAAGCATCTAAACGAAGGTATACAATACAAATTATGTTTCTGTTTAACACCAACTGTTTTAATAACATTGAGAAAGCTCTTCTCAGTATGTAAATGGCTAAAACCTGTTCACTGGAGTGCTAGCCTTTACAAATTGGACTCTGGACAGGTTTGTGTTCAGAGTGGGAGCTTGCCAAACATATGCACGTGCTCAGGAAGACCTCCTCTATGAGATCCCACTCTCCGCTAAGGCCATTATGAGTAAAAAAAAATATGGCGGCCCATCAAACCCACCCAAACACACTACGGTGACATTTCTGGACAGCTTTTGACACAGTGGACACCCCCGTGTCCAAGATGTCGCCACAAACCATATGTGCACGCGCTCAGGGAGACCTCCTCTATGACATCCCACCCTCCGCTAAGGCCATTAGGAGTAAAAACAAATATGGCGGCCCATCAAACCCCATCAAACACACTACGGTGACATTTCTGGACAGCTTTTGAACAGTGGACACCCCCGTGTCCAAGATGTCGCCACAAACCATATGTGCACGCGCTCAGGGAGACCTCCTCTATGACATCCCACCCTCCGCTAAGGCCATTAGGAGTAAAAACAAATATGGCGGCCCATCAAACCCCATCAAACACACTACGGTGACATTTCTGGACAGCTTTTGAACAGTGGACACCCCCGTGTCCAAGATGTCGCCACAAACCATATGTGCACGCGCTCAGGGAGACCTCCTCTATGACATCCCACCCTCCGCTAAGGCCATTAGGAGTAAAAACAAATATGGCGGCCCATCAAACCCCATCAAACACACTACGGTGACATTTCTGGACAGCTTTTGAACAGTGGACACCCCCGTGTCCAAGATGTCGCCACAAACCATATGTGCACGCGCTCAGGGAGACCTCCTCTATGACATCCCACCCTCCGCTAAGGCCATTAGGAGTAAAAACAAATATGGCGGCCCATCAAACCCCATCAAACACACTACGGTGACATTTCTGGACAGCTTTTGAACAGTGGACACCCCCGTGTCCAAGATGTCGCCACAAACCATATGTGCACGCGCTCAGGGAGACCTCCTCTATGACATCCCACCCTCTGCTAAGGCCATTAGGAGTAAAAACAAATATGGCGGCCCATCAAACCCCATCAAACACACTACGGTGACATTTCTGGACAGCTTTTGACACCGTGGACACCCCCGTGTCCAAGATGTCGCCACAAACCATATGTGCACGCGCTCAGGGAGACCTCCTCTATGACATCCCACCCTCCGCTAAGGCCATTAGGAGTAAAAACAAATATGGCGGCCCTGTAAACCCCATCAAACACACTACGGTGACATTTCTGGACAGCTTTTGACACAGTGGACACCCCCGTGTCCAAGATGTCGCCACAAACCATATGTGCACGCGCTCAGGGAGACCTCCTCTATGACATCCCACCCTCCGCTAAGGCCATTAGGAGTTAAAAAAAAAAAATGGCGGCATTAAAGCCTGGCGGGATAAGAAGGTTGGAAGAATTATAGAGAGACAATTATCCTCTCTCTCACCAATATGGGTAACATAGACTTCCCTCCTTGTCAGTTTTTCAGATTGGATGGATCATTTTCAGATTGGATGTTCATCATTCAAAATAAATGGTGAGAACCGGTCCACAAAACTTAACAACTGGGTGTGATTTTTTTTATGTTACCCTAACCTTGACTGAACTGTTTTACTCATGCAACTTGTTTATCTTTTAAACTTTTAACTGTTTTGCTTGACTGGCCTAAGCCCTTAAACTCAAATGTTTTTACTTTACATTTCCCCTTAAGTGTCTTCATAGTTGTTTAACTAAATAAATAAATATGTTCAATTGTGTACAACACTGTCATGTCCAGATTGTGTCTGCTGGTTGCAGCTCCAGTGACTATTTCACTCAAGCTACTTAAAAGCTAATCAAGACTTTATTCTTACACATAAGAACCTAAATCATAATTCCTCTCACCACGGCTCTGACAATGGCTCTGAAGACGGACCTGATGTCACCCATGTTGCTGTAAGTATAGTGTACATTTTATGTTTATTAAGGTTTTGTCTTAAGAACCAACAATGTTGCATCTTGGTAAATTTGGTCACATGCAGATTTGTAGACTATGTGCTGGTATTTATTTTGTGTAGATGAAAAACAAAGTAGCCTATAAGCCTTTTCTTGTGTGAATGTGTGCGATGAAGTGAAACTGCTTAATTTGAAAATTTGTTGATCATTGTTCTCACAAAACAACTTGATGGTTAATGATAATAATGATAATATTTCTGATCAGAATTTGCTTTTTATTTTCTCCCTATTACAGAGCCTGGATGCTGACTGTGGTGATTCTATACCCAGATATCCAACATCCCCACTCATATTTGAGGATGAACTTTCCACAGAGAGTGAACTTCACTTCAATGATCTACCTAATTGTAGCCCCGCATCAGAGTCACAAAATACCGGTAACTTCGTTCCTGATGACAGTGTTGGCATCGGTGTGTTAGAACCAAGGCAGTCTTTTACGGACTCTGACTCTGAATCCATTATTGGCAGTGGAGAACAACTTCCCCTTGTATATGACAGTCCTGATGAGTCAGTAAATGAGGAATCACATTTGGGAGAAGTCGGTCATGAAAAGTTTGCTCTGGGAAATGAAGACCCACTTTACACTGGTTCACGACTAACCCAAGCTCAGAATTTTTTACTTATACTTTCATTTGTTTTGAGACACAGACTCACAGGCATGGCCCTCTCTGATCTTCTAGATTTGATTAATATTCACTGTCCAGAAAACACACTGTCAACCTCAAAGCATCTGTTCTTAAAAGAGCTTAAGCCAGTACAAGGTCACCTACAATGTCACATATACTGTCCAAACTGTGAGTATTACATCGGTGACCAGGATAGTGAAGGGCAATGTGTTGTATGCAACACAACGTGGGATAAAAAGAGCTCGCTGAAGAATGGAAACTTCTTCATATACTTGCCAATCCAAACACAGTTAGAACATCTTCTTCAAAGGGAAGATATTGCACATTGTCTCAAGCCAGGAGATGGCACGTGTAATTCTGAAATGTATGATGATGTATGCAGTGGTAAAATGTACCATAATCTGAACAAAAATGGAGGCCCGCTTGATTGTCCTCATGGATACTCCTTAACACTCAACTGTGACGGAGTGCCTGTTTTCAAATCATCGCTGTATGGTATTTGACCATTACAAGGGATTGTAAATGAGCTTCCTTACCCTGTGCGGAAAGAAAATGTTTTACTTTTTGGCTTGTGGTTTGGCAATAAAACGCCAAATGTTAATACATTTTTAAAGCCATTCACTCTAGAGTGTCAGAAGTTGTCGACTGTGGGCTTTAAGTGAAAAATAAACAGCATTTTGGAACAATGTCGAGTTGTGGCAGCTGTTATGATGTGTGATTCAGTAGCCAGGCCCATACTTCAAAACATGACCCAGTTTAATGGTCTATATGGGTGCAGCCTCTGTTTACATCCTGGTGAACAAGTTCAAAAGGGTAATGGTACTGTTAGGGCATACCCATACAAAGACGTTCCAAAAAGGGACCATGCTTCAACCATAAATGATGCAAGGGAGGCTCTGTGTACCACAAAATCTGTGAGGGGTGTTAAAGGGCCCACATTTCCACACTTTGACATTGTATCTGGCATGCCTCCTGACCATATGCATAATATACATCTTGGTGTGGTTAGGCAAATGGCAAGCATGTGGCTGGACAGTGAAAACCATGAGAAGCCATATTACATTGGGACTAGAGTGACTGAGCTTGATGAACAACTCTTACTAATTAAGCCTCCCTGCAATGTGACAAGAGTCCCCCGATCTCTTCAGCAAAGGAGGTTTTGGAAGGCTAGTGAATGGCAGAACTGGTTACTGTTTTATAGTATCTTTGTGCTAAAAGGAATTCTGCCCCAGGCCTTTTACCAGCACTGGTTAGTCCTTGTCACATTTATGTTCTTACTGTGCAAGGATGTTATTACAACAGAGGACTTAAAAAGATGTGAAAAACTCGTAGTAGATTTTGTCAAACAATTCGAAACACTGTATGGAAAGCAAAATGTGTCATTTAATGTACATTTATGTCTCCATTTGCCAGAATCTGTAAAGAATTGGGGACCTTTGTGGGCTCATTCTGGGTGCACAGTGGCTCAGTGGTAGAGCTGTCGCCTCACAGTCAGAAGGTCCTGAGTTCGATTCTCGCCTGGGACACTGTGGGCGCTGTGGTTGTGTCCCCCCCCATATCTTCAGTGCCTACTGCCCAGGTGGGGTATCTTGTCGTAAGGGCCTTTCTCTCTGTGTGGAGTTTGCATGTTCTCCCCGTGCTCCCCCAGGGGGTTCCTCCGTATATAACCCCCCCACTAAAAACATGCAGAAGATCAGATCGTCATCGTCATCCGACCAGTGACGACAACACCCGAAGTTGGTCCCCGGGCGCTGTACGAGAAAGCGACCACTGCTCCTGGCCTGCCCCCCGGAGGAAAGGACATGCCTGGATGGGTTAAATGCAGAGGACACTTTTCACCGGCCACCGTCAGCATGAGTGTGTTGTGGCCGCATGCATGTGTTGTGGTGTTCGTGTGACAATAAAAGACTTGTAAAAGGCTTGTCCCGTTACGAGTTTTTTTTTATATATTTGAGTCATTTAATGGAGAAATACTAAAAATGTTTCATGGCACTCAATGTGTTCCTTTACAGATAATGAAAGAATTCACATATCGGCAAGTATTGCCTCTTTTGAGGAATGATGCACTGAGAAATGCTGTGCCTGAATGCATCCAACTGTATAAAAACTTAACTGGTCAAAAAAGACTGAAGCAGTTTGAAAGAGTAGGCGATCAGGTTATTACCCTTGGTTTGCATTATTCACGAAAACTTAGTAGTGAAGAGACACTGGTCATGAGCAACTTCCAGTCACCGCGGATACAGTTGTGAAAATATTCAGTAGACTTCTAGTCAGCGGAGAACTGTATTACTCACAGGAGTTCACAAGAGTAGTGAAAAGGAACAGCTTCACTGTTTTGTTGCTGAATGGACACATAATCACTGTATACTATTACGTTGTAGTAGAGCAACATGGTAACAGGAAATGCTTTGCTCTTGGAAGAGAGTATGATATATCACACAGTACATTGATTAATGTTGAAAATGTAGTTGGTCTGAAAAGGGTTTTGCGGGGCAGGAAACAGATATTTGATATGACAATGTTCAAAAGAAAATGTATGCTAATTGATCTGCCACAATATGCAAGCCTCTATGCATGCATACCTCCAAGATCCAGTGTGGAGGATTGAACAGTGTAGGGCAAAGTAAATGTCTATTGGAAAAACTAATAGCATAATAGTATCCTATTGACACTAAAGCCCATGGCACACCAAACGAACATTCTCAAACAAACACAAACAAACACAAACAAACACGAACATCTGCCAACATTCACAGACAACTGTATGTTGGTGTTTGTTCGTGTTTGTTTGAGAATGTTTGATTGGTGTGCCATGGCCTTAATAAGGCGGCCCACAGCACACATTTGCTTGAGTGACATCACTGATGACATCACAATTGCTGAAGTGACATCTCTGACTTCAGCCAGAGAAACTGAGCGTGCAAAGCTAAAATACACCCCAAAAAAGTGCACCCATGACACATCCTCTCTAGTCTCCACGCACAGATTTCTAGTACTAGAAGGGGTTAGGGTTAGGCTCGCCCGCAGAGCGTGCTTGCCCGCTGTGCGGATTCGCATTCACATCACTGATGACATCTCTCACTGATGACATCGCAATTGCTCAAGGTGACATCACTCAGCGCACAATTGCTCAACTTTGCATGTCATAGACATTGTGACATCAGTGAAACAATTGTTTTTTTTCCTCATTCCTGGTTAATCCTTGTCACATTCATGTTCTTACTATGCAAGGATATTATAACAGTTAAAAATATATGAAAAACTGATTGTATATTTTGTCAAACAATTTGAAACACTATGGAAAAAATGTCATTGTACAATTTGTCTTTTTATTTGCCAGAATCTGTAAAGAATTACAGACCTTTGTGGGCACATTGAGGATATACCTAATGGCCTTAGCGGAGGGTGGGATGTCATAGAGGAGGTCTCCCTGAGCGCGTGCACATATGGTTTGTGGCGACATCTTGGACACGGGGGTGTCCACTGTTCAAAAGCTGTCCAGAAATGTCACCGTAGTGTGTTTGATGGGGTTTGATGGGCCGCCATATTTGTTTTTACTCCTAATGGCCTTAGCGGAGGGTGGGATGTCATAGAGGAGGTCTCCCTGAGCGCGTGCACATATGGTTTGTGGCGACATCTTGGACACGGGGGTGTCCACTGTGTCAAAAGCTGTCCAGAAATGTCACCGTAGTGTGTTTGATGGGGTTTACAGGGCCGCCATATTTGTTTTTACTCCTGATGGCCTTAGCGGAGGGTGGGATGTCATAGAGGAGGTCTCCCTGAGCGCGTGCACATATGGTTTGTGGCGACATCTTGGACACGGGGGTGTCCACTGTTCAAAAGCTGTCCAGAAATGTCACTGTAGTGTGTTTGGGTGGGTTTGATGGGCCGCCATATTTGTTTTTACTCCTAATGGCCTTAGCTGAGAGTGGGATGTCATAGAGGAGGTCTCCCTGAGCGCGTGCACATATGGTTTGTGGCGACATCTTGGACACGGGGGTGTCCACTGTTCAAAAGCTGTCCAGAAATGTCACCGTAGTGTGTTTGATGGGGTTTACAGGGCCGCCATATTTGTTTTTACTCCTAATGGCCTTAGCGGAGGGTGGGATGTCATAGAGGAGGTCTCCCTGAGCGCGTGCACATATGGTTTGTGGCGACATCTTGGACACGGGGGTGTCCACTGTTCAAAAGCTGTCCAGAAATGTCACCGTAGTGTGTTTGATGGGGTTTGATGGGCCGCCATATTTGTTTTTACTCCTAATGGCCTTAGCGGAGGGTGGGATGTCATAGAGGAGGTCTCCCTGAGCGCATGCACATATGGTTTGTGGCGACATCTTGGACACGGGGGTGTCCACTGTGTCAAAAGCTGTCCAGAAATGTCACCGTAGTGTGTTTGATGGGGTTTACAGGGCCGCCATATTTGTTTTTACTCCTAATGGCCTTAGCGGAGGGTGGGATGTCATAGAGGAGGTCTCCCTGAGCGCGTGCACATATGGTTTGTGGCGACATCTTGGACACGGGGGTGTCCACGGTGTCAAAAGCTGTCCAGAAATGTCACCGTAGTGTGTTTGATGGGGTTTGATGGGCCGCCATATTTGTTTTTACTCCTAATGGCCTTAGCGGAGGGTGGGATGTCATAGAGGAGGTCTCCCTGAGCGCGTGCACATATGGTTTGTGGCGACATCTTGGACACGGGGGTGTCCACTGTTCAAAAGCTGTCCAGAAATGTCACCGTAGTGTGTTTGATGGGGTTTGATGGGCCGCCATATTTGTTTTTACTCCTAATGGCCTTAGCGGAGGGTGGGATGTCATAGAGGAGGTCTCCCTGAGCGCATGCACATATGGTTTGTGGCGACATCTTGGACACGGGGGTGTCCACTGTGTCAAAAGCTGTCCAGAAATGTCACCGTAGTGTGTTTGATGGGGTTTACAGGGCCGCCATATTTGTTTTTACTCCTAATGGCCTTAGCGGAGGGTGGGATGTCATAGAGGAGGTCTCCCTGAGCGCGTGCACATATGGTTTGTGGCGACATCTTGGACACGGGGGTGTCCACGGTGTCAAAAGCTGTCCAGAAATGTCACCGTAGTGTGTTTGATGGGGTTTGATGGGCCGCCATATTTGTTTTTACTCCTAATGGCCTTAGCGGAGGGTGGGATGTCATAGAGGAGGTCTCCCTGAGCGCGTGCACATATGGTTTGTGGCGACATCTTGGACACGGGGGTGTCCACTGTTCAAAAGCTGTCCAGAAATGTCACCGTAGTGTGTTTGATGGGGTTTGATGGGCCGCCATATTTGTTTTTACTCCTAATGGCCTTAGCGGAGGGTGGGATGTCATAGAGGAGGTCTCCCTGAGCGCGTGCACATATGGTTTGTGGCGACATCTTGGACACGGGGGTGTCCACTGTTCAAAAGCTGTCCAGAAATGTCACCGTAGTGTGTTTGATGGGGTTTGATGGGCCGCCATATTTGTTTTTACTCCTAATGGCCTTAGCGGAGGGTGGAATGTCATAGAGGAGGTCTCCCTGAGCGCGTGCACATATGGTTTGTGGCGACATCTTGGACACGGGGGTGTCCACTGTTCAAAAGCTGTCCAGAAATGTCACTGTAGTGTGTTTGGGTGGGTTTGATGGGCCGCCATATTTGTTTTTACTCCTAATGGCCTTAGCTGAGAGTGGGATGTCATAGAGGAGGTCTACCCGAGTGTGTGCATATGTTTGGCAAACTCCCACTCTGAACACAAACCTGTCCAGTGTCCAATTTGTAAAGGCTATGCACTCCAGTGAACAGCTTTTATCTAAATGGTCAATGGTAAATGGTCTGCATTTATATAGCGCTTTTATCCAAAGCGCTTTACAATGAGTAGATAGTCTACATTCACCCATTCATACACCAATGGCGGCAGGCTGCCACGCAGGGTGCCTACACACCATCGGGAGCAATTTGGGGTTAAGTGTCTTGCCCAAGGACACAACGACGGCAGCTGGGAGGGAGCGGGGATCGAACCGCCAACCCTTGCGTCATTGGCCGACCCGCTCTACCTCCTGAGCTAAAGCCGTCCCTATCTATTAAGATACTGAGAAGAAAGTTCTCAATGTTATTGAAACAGTTATTGTCATACAGAAAACATCATTTGTATTGTATAGCTTTATTTAAATGCTTAGTTTATTAGTTTAATGTGGAAAATAATCATTTTTCATTCGCCCCTGTCTGCTCTATAATTGTGCAGAATCGTTCTTTTACTTTGAAATTTTTTGAAAAATCTCACCGGAACTTCTTATATTTGCTCATAGAACGCAGCTTCGGGAAATTGTCAAGATGGCGACATCCATGGTGAATATTTATATCTATGGATGGAAACAAGCTTCCCGATATTTTCCTTTCAAAAGTTGAGTTTAGAACTTTAATTGACCAACAGGAGACATACTCCATAATATACAGGGTGATACTTCTAACAGGAAGAAGAACACTCCCATGGACTCTCTCTCTCATGGACTCAGCTGTGAAGCTAACGGACTGCATAGGCTAGCTACAAAGTTGGTCAGTATAGTTAAGGGGCAGTTGCTGTCACTGTGTGAAAATGTCTAAACCCCAGAAGCTGAGAGTTGGGCTGTTTGAAAGAATGATAGCAGAGTACGAGGAGGAAACTTCTTATTCAAAACAGGAGATCGACCAACCAAAGCTGCTGGACGCTGTTTTCAATCCTGAAGTGCGGTTACACGGAGCAGGTTGGTGACATTTAAAGTGTAACTTACCCCCAAAACACTTTTTTTCAGCTTTTAACCAATGACTTTGGGGGTGGTGTGTGAAGAATTCTGGTCAAAATTTCCACATTTGAGACCAAAATGTTACCATTGTACCATTCATTTTCAGCTGCATAAGTGCCCTCTATGGGTTGAACACTGCTTTTTTTTGCCCTCAAATGAATGGGAGATTTGGTACATCGTGACTCACGGGGTCGGTGGGGTTAGTGCGTGCATCTCGGTGCATCTCCAAAGCCTATAAAAGTATCAAGATGGAAAAACACTAAGGAGCCCTAATTTAGTTCACATTGTGACAATGGACCCCCATATGATGATATTTGGTCTCTCAGATGCAAATCAGATTTTTTTTTTATGTAGCCTAGATTCCATATATATTAGGTTGAGAGATAACAGAGAATCCTGGAATCCTCTCAAGGACCACTGGTGGTCCCCTGGCCCCAAATTGAGAACTACTCAACCATTTGATTGTGCCGAGAGAGAGAGAGAGAGAGAGAGGAGGAGGGAGGGAGGGGTGAGAATGTGTGTTTGTACTGTCAGCAGCAGTAGCTCTGAGTCCGCACCAAAGTGAGCCTCCCCCCACACAGCGACTTTCATCCCCGCCCTCATTTCCGCAAACAAATCTCATCGCAGTTTAGCACACATATAAAATATAACGCTATACTACAACGTGACAATGACAATGCTGCTCTAAACACATCGGCTACTATAATATATAATATATATGCATCTCATACTGAGATTAGATCGGTATTAAGTTTGGACAGACTGGAATGGATTGAGCAGCCAGGGTCTGAGGAAGAGGAGGAGGGAGGGGGAGAATGTTCTGCGGCCGCGCTGCAGCTTTGCCCTGCGCTTGAGAGGAAAAAGCAGAGGTGCACTACAACTTGTTTTGACAAGAATCACGAAAAAGGGAGAAACGAAAATTAAAAACGGATTTCATGGCGGGGTATATGGCAAGTTGGACAAGGGCATAACATGGAGAAATCTCGCATTGTGATTACATGAGCGTGTTGAGAGCGGGGGGTTTGTCCTATTGTGCTGTGCTGCGATAACCAGGCTCGCATTACTAGGCTCTGTTAATGACATGGGACATGGGAGTCAATGGAGTAAATTTCTAGTTCGCCACTGAATGACCAAATTGATATAACTTTCAACCATTTTGAGCAATGCTGTTTCCATACAGGCGACCAGCATTGGCTAGTTGTTGATATTTATAAAGATATTGTAGCTCTCATATAATTTATTTTCGAGGCGGTGGGAAAACTGTCATCGCGTCGATTTCCAGAAAAAAAATCCTGAGCTGAGCACAGCCAAAGAGTATAGAGAGTACAAGAGGAGACGTCATTTCTTGTTTTTTCCCATAGGTTTTTTCAAATCAAGCAGCATGCCGTTTTGTTACATATCTGGGGGGTAAGTCCCCCTTTAAATGTTATTTTCACATTACTCACACATAGTTTAACCGTTAAATGATATTCCAGTTGTGAGCAAAAGCAAAGCAGGGCAGACCATGTACAGCAGTAGATGGCTAATATTATTAATTATTATTAATCTTATTAATATTGTGATATAAGACTAGATATCGTATTCGATTTTGGATATGGCATAAGTGTTGTATTTTCCTGGTTTTAAAGGCTGAATTACAGTGTGATGTAATTTACTGAAGGCTACCACAAACCGATGTTCTAGAATCTAGCTGTTCTATCATTTGCCTTTCTTTACCCATTTAGTCTATCCACATTACTGATGATTGGGGGTCGTTGCTCCAAAAATATATTACACATTCCACATTACTTAAAAGAAAGTAATGCCTTCCTTTACTTAATTACTCCCTGCCTGGAGCAAGTAATTTGTTATACTACTCGCTATATTAATTTTGCGTTACTCCTAAACATCGCCTGAGATGCATTGTCAGTCAATGTGTGTATGTCTGTATTTCAGCAGTACCACCAGACCGCCTGTTGGTCTGTAAAGAAGAGGTTCGCGCTGAGCTGCAGGAATGGAGCTCCAGTCTGGACCAGGAGGACCCAGATCTGCCACAGATTAAAGTGGAACATGAGGAACTCTGGACCAGTCAGGAGGGAGAGCAGCCTCAGGAGGACCCAGAGCTCCCACACGTTGAAGATGAACAGGAGGAACTCTGGATCAGTCAGGAGGGAGAGCAGCCTCAGGAGGACCCAGAGCTCCGACACGTTAAAGATGAACATGAGGAACTCTGGATCAGTCAGGAGGGAGAGCAGCTTCAGGAGGACCCAGAGCCCCCACACATTAAAGAGGATCAAGAGGAACTCTGGACCAGTCAGGAAGGAGAGCAGCCTCAGGAGGACCCAGAGCTCCCACACGTTAAAGATGAACAGGAGGAACTCTGGATCAGTCAGGAGGGAGACCAGCTTCAGCAGGACCCAGAGCCCCCACACATTAAAGAGGAACAGGAGGAACTCTGGATCAATCAAGGGGGAAAGCAGCTTCAGGGGGCCCCAGAGCCCCCACACATTAAAGAGGAACAGGAGGACCTCTGGACCAGTCAGGCGGGACAGCAGCTTCAGGAGGACCCAGAGCCCCCACACATTAAAGAGGAACAGCAGGAACTCTGGATCAGTCAAGGGAGAAAGCAGCTTCAGGAAGACCCAGAGCCCCCACACATCAACGAGGAACAGGCGGAACTCTGGATCAGTAACATAAAAGGGGAACAGGAGGAACTCTGGATCAGTCAGGAGGGAGAACAGCTTGAGGAGGACCCAGAGCCCCCACACATTAAAGAGGAACAGGAGGAACTCTGGACCAGTCAGGAGGGAGAGCAGCTTCAAGGGCCAGAGGAGACCGATATCACCAAGTTTTCATTCTCTCCTGTCCCTGTGAAGAGTGAAGATGATGAAGAGAAACTTCAGTCCTCACAGTTTCATCAAAGCCAAACTGAGGAGAACAAAGAGGCAGAGCCTCCAGCCAGCAGCTTAAC
Organism: Poromitra crassiceps; assembly: GCF_964638095.1. Taxonomy (NCBI): domain Eukaryota; kingdom Metazoa; phylum Chordata; class Actinopteri; order Beryciformes; family Melamphaidae; genus Poromitra; species Poromitra crassiceps. The sequence continues at coordinate 10,241,719 of NC_139631.1, read as the reverse complement.
TGAACAGATGAAAACAGAAGCTGATGGAGAGGACTGTGGATTATCAGAACCAGCCAGGAACTTGGATCCAGCTAGTGATTTACAACCAACTAGTGATGACAAGACTTCATACTCTTCTGAACCCGAGACTGATGACAGTGATGATGATGGGATGCAAACTGGTGAACCTCAGTCAGGTTTAGACTCACAGAAAAACAGTGAAGTTCTTGGGAAGAAACACTTTCCAGTCCACACAGGAGAGAAACCATTTAAGTGCTCAGTCTGTGGTAAAGGTTTTGGTTGTAAAGTACGTGTGAAGAGACACATGGTAGTCCATACAGGAGAGAAACAATTTAAATGCCCAGTCTGTGGTGAAAGTTTTGGTTATAAACACGTCTTGAAGAATCACATGCTAATCCACACAGGAGAGAGACAATTTAATTGCTCAGTCTGTGGTAAAAGTTTTGGTCGTAAATACAGCTTGAAGACACACATGATAATCCACACAGGAGAGACCAAATGGAATTGCTCAGTCTGTGGTAAAGGTTTTAGTCAAAAAGGAGCCTTGAAGACACACATGATAATCCACACAGGAGAGACAAAATTTTATTGCTCAGTCTGTGGTAAAGGTTTTGGACGTAAAGGAGACTTGAAGACACACATGATAATCCACACAGGAGATAAAAAATTTAATTGCTCAGTCTGTGGTAAAAGTTTTAGTCAAAAAGGAGCCTTGAAGACACACATGATAATCCACACAGGAGAGACCAAATTTAATTGCTCAGTCTGTGGTAAACGTTTTGGTCGTAAAGGAGTCTTGAAGTCACACATGATAATCCACACAGGAGATAAAAAATTTAATTGCTCAGTCTGTGGTAAACGTTTTGGTCGTAAAGAAGTCTTGAAGTCACACATGATAATCCACACACGAGATAAACAATTTCATTGCTCAGTCTGTGGTAAAGGTTTTGGTCATAAAGGAGCCTTGAAGAGACATGAAAATCTACACAAGACAGTAGACATTTAATTCAGAGTTCCATGGAAAACCTGGGAAGGTCATGGGATTTCAAAACCTTGTTTTCCACTAATGGAAAAGTCATGGAATTAGTAAAACCATTGAAAGTTTAGGAAAAGTCATGAAATTGTGTTGTCTGTAATGAAATTGTTACAGTAATCTTCCCATGGATAACCTTCCATGTAATGTAAGATAACGGTACATTTATTAGCTCTAGTCTAATATGTGTCTATTTTAGTGCTTCTTGGATTTTATATATTAATATTTTTATGTAAAATTTAAATTCCTGTTTTAGTTCAATAGATTCCATGATGCAGTGACACTATTATTACTACTGTAATTTGCTACTGTTGTGTCAGCTAGCCCTCCTGTTCTCTCCATATACTCTCTCATACTCCCCCTGCTCTCCCTCCCCACCTCCTCCCCTTCCCGAACCCCCCCCCCCCCCCCCCACACTATTCTAAAGCATGGCATCCATCCTATTTTAAAGCATGACACCCATTCTCTTTATTTCCCCCTTCCCCTGCTCCTTCCCCACCTCCTATACTCCCCAACATTTCCCATTCCCTCCCTACCTCATCACTTTCCTGCTCTCTCCTATATTTCTATATTTTCTATATTTCTGTATCAATTGTTCAATGTGTTATCATTACTACTGTAATTTGCTACTGTTGTGTCAGCAGAATTAGCTAGACATATTTTCTGTGAAGCCCTCTGGGACATGCTTGTGAATTAGGGCTATACAAATAAACTTGACTTGACTTGACTTAAAGCACTAAAAACCAAGTGCAGCTGGACCTATTTGTCCATAGTAATAATTTCTGGTATTGATTCAGAGTCACATTACATGGAAATGATATTATCGATCATTGAAAACATATGGAAATGTTTTGAAATTGTATCTATGAAAATGTGTGGGAGCTCTGTTAATTGCTGTCTGGTGCAGGGGGGATTTGAGTGTTTATGTGTGTATGTGGAATGGATGTTTTTGTGCTTTGTAGTCCTGTGTTTATGTATCACACACACACACACAAACGCAAAAAAAAAAAAAATCTGTGGTAAATGTTTTAGTCAAACTGGAAACAATGGCCCAGTTCGAAACCGTTCCCTATTGCAGAAATAGTGACTATATAGATCAGACGGGCAACATGTCCCCGGCAGCTTTTTTGGGAGAAATGCAAAAGTAACTCGCTATATACTTGAATGTAAAATAGCAGAACAAAACAACACCAAAAGAAAATCCACCACTGTAACTACACCTAAACCCAAATGTTTGGTGAAGCCTGACACCTATAAAGTAAATAAAGACAAAGTAAAATGTGTTTTTTCTCTAGTAGCCTACAATAATATTCATATAATGCCTATAATGTATGTAGGTACTATACTATAAGATGATCATAGATGACGTTTTTCGTGGCATTGCGTGGGAGTCTTTGCACATAATCTTGATCCATCAGTGTTCATGTTGAAGTTTCATCATAAGCCAACCCTACCATCTAGTGGATGAATAAAACATGACAGTCCCAGGCCTCTGTCACACACACCCAAACCCCCACCCACCACCACCAAACCCCACCCCCAAGGGAAGCGGAAGGAACGAATTTGGAGTCGGGAAATAGTCAAGATGGCGACATCCATGGTGAATATTTATATCTAAGGGTGGAAACAAGCTTCCAGATATTTTCCTTTCAAAAGTTTAGTTTAGAACTTTAATTGACCAACAGGAAACATACTCTATATACAGGGTGGTACTTCTAACAGGAAGAAGAAAGCTCTCATGGACTCAGCTGTGAAGCTAACGGACTGCATAGGCTAGCTACAAAGTTTGTCAGTATGGTTCAGGGGGAGTTGCTGTCACTGTGTGAAAATGTCTAAACCCCAGAAGCTGAGAGTTGGGCTGTTTGAAAGAATGATAGAGTACGAGGAGGAAACTTCTTATTCAAAACAGGAGATCGACCAAGCAAAGCTCCTGGACGCTGTTTTCAATCCTGAAGTGCGGTTACACGGAGCAGGTTGGTGGCATTTAAATGTTATTTTCACATTACTCACACACAGTTTAACCGTTAAATAATATTCCAGTTGTGAGCAAAACCAAAGCAGGGCAGACCATGTAGATGGATACTCATCTTATTATCGTCTTCGATTTTGGATATGGCGATATGGCATAAGTGTTGTATTTTCCTGGTTTTAAAGGCTGAATTACAGTGTGATGTAATTTTCTGAAGGCTACCACAATCCGATGTTCTAGCTGTTCTATCATTTGCCTTTCTTTACCCATTTAGTCTATCCACATTACTGATGATTGGGGGTCGTTACTCCAAAAATATATTACACATTCCACATTATAAAAGAAAGTAATGCCTTCCCTTACTTAATTACTCCCTGGAGCAAGTAATTTGTTACACTTCTCGTTATATTAATTTTGCGTTACTCTTAAACATCGCATGAGATGCATTGTCAGTCAATGTGTGTATGTCTGTATTTCAGCTCTACCACCAGACTGCCTGTTGGTCTGTAAAGAAGTGGTTCGTGCTGAGCAGCAGGAGTGGAGCTCCAGTCTGGACCAGGAGGACCCAGATCTGCCACAGATTAAAGTGGAATATGAGGAACTCTGGACCAGTCAGGAGGGAGAGCAGCCTCAGGAGGACCCAGAGCTCCCACACATTAAAGATGAACAGGAGGAACTCTGGATCAGTCAGGAGGGAGAGCAGCCTCAGGAGGACCCAGAGCCAGAGCCCCCACACCTTAAAGAGGGACAAGAGGATATCTGGATCAGTCAAGGGGGAAAGCAGCTTCAGGAGGACCCAGAGCCCCCACACATTAAAGAGGAACAGGAGGAACTCTGGACCAGTCAGGAGCGAGAGCAGCTTCAAGGGCCAGAGGAGACCGATATCACCAAGTTTTCATTCTCTCCTGTCCCTGTGAAGAGTGAAGATGATGAAGAGAAACTTCAGTCCTCACAGTTTCATCAAAGCCAAACTGAGGAGAACAAAGAGGCAGAGCCTCCAGCCAGCAGCTTAACTGAACAGATGAAAACAGAAGCTGATGGAGAGGACTGTGGATTATCAGAACCAGCCAGGAACTTGGATCCAGCTAGTGATTTACAACCAACTAGTGATGACAAGACTTCATACTCTTCTGAACCCGAGACTGATGACAGTGATGATGATGGGATGCAAACTGGTGAACCTCAGTCAGGTTTAGACTCACAGAAAAACAGTAAAGTTCTTGGGAAGAAACACTTTCCAGTCCACACAGGAGAGAAACCATTTAAGTGCTCAGTCTGTGGTAAAGGTTTTGGTTGTAAAGTATATGTGAAGAGACACATGATAGTCCATACAGGAGAGAAACAATTTAAATGCTCAGTATGTGGTGAAAGTTTTGGTTATAAACATGTCTTGAAGAATCACATGATAGTCCACACAGAGAAACCACTTAAATGCTCAATCTGTCGTAAAAGCTTTGGTTGTAAAGAAGATGTGAAGAGACACATGATAGTCCACATAGGAGATACACAATTTAATTGCTCAGTCTGTGGTAAAGGTTTTGCTCAAAAAGTAAACTTGAAGGCACACATGATCGTCCACACAGGAGATAAACAATTTAATTGCTCAGTCTGTGGTAAAGGTTTTGCTCGTAAACACACCTTGAAGACACACATGATAATCCACACGGGAGAGAGACAATTTAATTGCTCAGTCTGTAGTAAAAGTTTTGGTCGTAAAAACAGCTTGAAGACACACATGATAATCCACACAGGAGAGACACAATTTAATTGCTCAGTCTGTGGTAAAGGTTTTGGTCGTAAAGGAGACTTGAAGACACACATGATAATCCACACAGGAGATAAACAATTTAATTGCTCAGTCTGTGGTAAAAGTTTTCGTCAAAAAGGAGCCTTGAAGACACACATGATAATCCACACACGAGATAAACAATTTCATTGCTCAGTCTGTGGTAAAGGTTTTGGTCGTAAAGGAGACTTGAAGAAACATGAAAATACACACACGAGAGTAGACATTTAATTCAGGGTTCCATGGGAAACCTGGGAAAGTCATGGGATTTCAAAACCTTGTTTTCCAGTCATGGAAAAGTTATGGAATTAGTAAAACCATTGAAAGTTTAGGAAAAGTCATGACATTTTGTTGTGTGTAATGAAATTGTTACAGTAATCTTCCGAACGATAACCTTCCATGTAATGTAAGATAACGGCACATTCATTAGCTCTAGTCTAATATGTGTCTATTTTAGTGCTTCTTGTATTGTATATATTAATATTTTTATGTAAAATTTAAATTCCTGTTTTAGTTCAATAGATTCCATGATGCAGTGACACTAAAGCACTAAAAACCAATATAAAGTGCAGCTGGACCTATTTGTCCATAGTAATAATTTCTGGTATTGATTCAGAGTCACATTACATGGAAATGATATTATCAATCATTGAAAACATATGGAAACGTTTTGAAATGGTATCTATGAAAATGTGTGGGAGCTCTGTTAATTGCTGTCTGGTGCAGGGGGGATTTGAGTGTTTATGTGTGTATGTGGAATGGATGTTTTTGTGCTTTGTAGTCCTGTGTTTATGTATCACACACACACAAAACGCAATAAAAGAATTATCACAAAAATTGCTATCTGTGGTAAATGTTTTTGTCAAACTGGAAACAATGGCCCGGTTCAAAACCGTTCCCTATTGCAGAAATAGTGACTATATAGATCAGACGGGCAACATGTCCCCAGCAGCTTTTTGGGGGGAAATGCAAAAGACACTCGCAATATACTTGAATGTAAAATAGCAGAACAAAACAACGCCAAAAGAAAATGCACCAGTGTAACTACACCTAAACCCAAATGTTTGGTGAAGCCTGACACCTATAGGGTACTGAAACAGGCCTTCTCTTATTGGCTGGTCTCTTTCCCCTGTGATGTCACCCTCTTGTCACATTTCAATGAATCTGTATAATTCAGGTAGGTAGGTGTTATACATCACAAACTTACAAAGTAATGTGGAGTTAACTAGATCCAGCAGAGGGTGCTGATTAGTGACTGACATGTGCCACGTGTTATTTCATGCAGAACAGAATTGCCTGACTACACATTAACCCTTTCAATTGAATTTTGACTTGTTTCTACGTGACAAATGGGGATGTTTCTACATGACTCAATCAGAACTAATTGCTTTCGTAAAGTCCTACTTATTCAAAGAAACTGAGCGTGGCATTCTGTGATGTTTAAGTTTCATTTATTCAAATCTGGACCTCATTTTCACTGTAAAACCTTTGAAAGGAGCATTTACCCACCAAAGCGTTCCGACACACGATACACACATACACAATGGACAACAGGCAGGCAGAAGGGTTTGCTGCTCCCCACATCACTGAAGTACAGAAAATATTCAGATAGAAAATTGTCTAAAACAAGTGAAGAGAAGAAAAAAATGCATGTCTTGAATAGAAACTCCCTAAAGTGCCTTTAATTGAAATAAACAAGGAAACATATTGGCACAGCACATGTCAAGAGCGGGCTACAGAACATGGATAGAATAAATAGAATAGATGTATCATTACCTTTATGGAATGACTCGTCACACAGAAGACATACAGTATAATCTGAGTGTATAGTATTCAATCTTGTTGACATTGCCGAGAAGCACAAGTGCCAACAAGGTTTCCACTGGCTTCTGTTAGCATCCAAGTGGTTTTTCTCAAGTGCTAACCAAATATATCCAGTATTGAATTCTTTTCATGCTGATGCTTTCGTCTGAAAAATTGACATCACCTGTCTATTAGCATTTGGTAGCAATTGGGGTATGAAACCAATTCAGTGAAGGTTGCATGTCAATCCGTTCACTTCCACATGCTCGTAACAATAAGAAGTAATAACTGTTTGAAAAGACTTGTATGCAATGTCCAGATATAAGGTCTGTTAGGTGCTCCTGGAAATCCCAAACCTTTCCTTCAAATATCACATATCATCTCATCCTGGTACTGAATACAATAAACAAACCACCATTAAGAGTTTGGCCTGTTGAAAGCAGCTTATAGCAACATCGCCTAAACTCCACTGATCTACAATTATAGCACCAAGATGATCTTAGTGCTGAGATGCCCTGGTAAACCAGGCCAAGACTTCTTTCTCCAATAACATACATTATCATCATAAAGAACACACAGCATCATTACTAATACATACAGTACACAGGTTATTGGCAACAGACAGGGTAGATAGATACACACTACAAGATGCCATAATCAAGCACCCACTATATAACAAGCTCAAACAATCCTCAAGTATTTTCTGATATTGTATGTTGTATTGTCACAAAGTGACATACAATTCTCTCTACCAGGGGCAACCCCAATCAAAACGACTTCCCAGTGTAAAGTGGGCAATTCAAGACTTTAGATTTTTTTTTTTACTCAGCCCAATGATTACATACTCACTATACTCCTAACAAATGCAGATTTATCTAACATACTGTAGACGAATTCTCAAATCAGCTATACTCAACTACTTCTGCAAATCTATAAATTCACCCCATCCGCCGCTTCCCCCCCCCCCCCCCCCCCCCCATTGTTGGGACTACTCCAGTGATTTGATTTGCAAAGATTTTTCCAGATTGTTGCCGAGCTCACCTGAGGGACAGTGAGACTTTTGAGGGAGAACCTCTGAAAAACCACCATGGGATCTGCATCGATTTCTGCCGTTTGTGTCCAGTTGGGACCGAGTCTTGTAGTGTGAACCTGCACTCTGTAAGTGTGAGCATTTGGTCTGTACAGTACAATACAGCCATCAGTGCAAATGTTAACTCCAATCATACAGAAAAATGAGAATCACTGAAATACAAATACATACAACCCTCATTAGAATGAACTGCTGGGTAATTCATCAAATAAAACACTCATATTCAAATGCTCACAGTCAGCAGAAAATTATAAATTAATCGATAAGTTCGTAAGGTTTCTCGTACTAGATGGTCAACAACTTGTACAGCATGTTAGGCATTACGAAACATACATTTGGCATGCATGCAAGATAACCCCAGATTGCTTTAGCTATATGGCTAAAAAACTAGCTACCTGGGGAGGACAAACTGGACTAAATGAGAAAACGTTCTAAAATGGAGAGGATTACAGGCAGTCCACCCAAATAAAAAACAACCTGCACTCAAATCTCCCAAAACTCCTTTTGCTGCATTTTGTTGACATCTAATAGTCCTATAATATTGGGTGAAGGAAAAATGCAAGGCAAGACAAAAGGTCTTATTTCTGACAATCTGAACTCACCACGGAGAAAGCCTGTCCTCTAGCAGTGTAGTGTCCTCTAGTGGTCACACGGACACACACCACCACAGTCACTGCTACTGTAATTTACCAAAATATGCTGGTAAACAACCATAGGCTGGAAATGGCTATTTTCAGTAGTAGAAGTGCTTCTTCTGCAGTCGTGCTCAATGCCAGTTGATATTTGCCATGCTGACTATCCCACCATGGTGATTTCTTTAAGGTCATTATTACATCATACAGTATGTGCAGTTAGTGCTTCGCTTTAGAAGAGACTGCAATATGGCACCCATAAGACAAACTGGACAAACTCTGCCCATCAGTGGCTCTGGGTTTACACTAGTATGGTACTCAGAAGAGGAACTGTATTACTGCAAATCACTGTGGGGCAAAAAGTGCAGCCCACAACACACCGGAAACTGTACAATCTACATCTCCGGGTTAACTCGAGTGACAAGTGGTAAAGTTACAGCTAAGTTCTTTGGCCTTAGTATTATTTGTCATACAATGTAAAATCCCTCTGATCATCTTATTCCAACAATTACATCTCACTGGCCCGGTAAGCTACCCTGTAACATCACAAACATCCTCACAAAGACTTTAGCATCCCAAGCTTAAGTAAAGTAAATCTTATGTGATGAGAGAGACACTGAAATAAACTACTATTTTTGTTTTGCGTCTTAATTCACACAGCCTTAGGGTCACTTATATAAAAACATCTATGTTTATGTTGTCAACACTATCATTACATGGTCCAGATTCTAACAAATCAATTTAAAGGATTAATGTGTGTGTCGAAAACTAGTGAAAGGGTAGATGAAGATATATTCATGGTGGGTCAAACTGACAAAACCCAATCCCATAAAATAGTACATGGATGATGAGAAATGGGGGGGCCGACATATATCAATAAAATAAAGGCATAAGTGATCAATATCAAAATTCCCTCCCAAAAAAAACAAGTTGTCGTCAGCGATCCACGCACAGTTTGTGTTAGCACTATGTCTTGAACAGAATGTTATACTGCAAGTATAAGTCAGGTTAATAGTATTAAATTGTTGGCAAAAGCCTTTACAATTTACTAACATAAAATGATGTAACAGAATGTACAACAGCTCTCAATGTGGAGACTTGCACGCCCAATTCACTCGTGAACATAAGCCTCATTTTCCACTACAGGGTCAAGTAGCGCATAAAAGTAATGTTGACAAAATGCCCTCATTTACACCCGGACATAAAATTCCCCAATGTTAAACGATGTATAATAGTTGTGTTAAGATAGATTCCATTTCTCAACACAAAGGTCAAGTCTTGTGCGATGAAAGTGATTTTTCTAGATCGTTGCTGTGGGTAGTGTGCACATTCACACCCGTGTTTAAATTAGCCAATCGGAACATAGAAACATCGTACATGTTATTTTTCAGAAAGAGGTGTGACACAGATGACGTCTAAAAAGGCCCATGCTAGCCTCGTTTGGCCCTGTAGTGAACCAGGCTAAAGTGGACAGAATTAGTATGTACGCATGTAAAGACAGCACATACCGTACCAGCCATTTACAGGCGGTCAGACAAGAATGGAAATGAGTGCTGTAAGCGACATGAATGATGTTGATGTAGTCGATGACATCTCACATCCAATTCCAGATCTTTTGTGGGTGTGTCCCTGAGATATTTGCTGCCTGTCTGTATTTTGTCCCAGTCGGATTGGTGACGTGACAATATTCAGTGCTTTTCCATTTCACAAGCTTGAAACACACACATACACACACGCTTGCACACTCACTCAAAGTTACACACACACACACATACACACACACACAGGAGCGCACATGTACAAGTAGTCAAGTACATGTATACATGCATTTGCTCACACTCCCGCACGTGCACGCGTGGGTGCGTGGGTGCGCGCATACACATACACGCACACACACACACGCACACACACACACACACAAGAAAAAGAGGTCCCGTTATCAACTATTGCTACTATGGAATGGTGATTAAATGACGCTGAGACTAGACTTCTACATAACTTCAACTGTTTGGACGGTAAAATGCAATAAATAAATTTCACTCTGAACAATTATCTTGAGCACTCGCTGGATTTTAAATACTTTAGAAATACGATGTCTGCAAACTCTGCATCTGTCGCCCACGTCATACAACCAAACCCCCTGTCCTACCTCAATAGTTTCTAAAAGATACAATTGTTTCAGATTCATAAGCCCCAGGATATTCACAAGGATAAAAACAAACATAGTATGCTTATGTGATAAACACAAGCCTTGACATCGCTTACTGTATCCAAACAACACCAAAGATTCTAACCCCAACTTTCGAGTTCCTCCAAACTAGTACAAGTGTAGTATTGGCCGCATTCCACTGAAGAAAGTGTGGACGTCTCCTTTTCTTATTACATCTTCATAGATGTGGCAAATATGTGTCAAAACAAAGAGTAGCTCGCTTGATTTATGTAAGCTGCAAGTGAACTGTCTTTGCTTCGGAAGATTTTTCAGGTTTATCCGGTAACTGAAATCAAGCAGAACTCAAGCAATTGAAATACTGAAAACTAATTTCCAATCTAGTTTTGCCCCCAGATCTGACAGCAGAGGCATAGAAACCCAGTGGTTATGTTGCTGCAGCCCTGCCGAGGAAACAACTTTCTGACACCAAACGCAGACGGCTCTGTAATAGTAACATCCCCCCCCCCCCCCCCCCCCCCCCCCCCCCCAACTCCCTCAACTTCCCAACACCCTAACTCCGAGCCAAACCTACTGCTCCCCGGTGCGTTCCAGGCTGTCTATGACGCGACTCAGCCGGATGTTGAGCAGCCTGATCTGAGTGTCCAGGTGGTCGATCTTCTCCTCCAGCGAGCCCGCCCCGCCTCCCCGGCGCCAGTAGGCTCCCACGGGCCCCGTCATGAAGTACACCGCCATGATGAAGCACAGCGGCAGCACGGCGCGCTCCGGATCGCCCTCGAACTTCTGCAGGATGTAGAGGCAGGACAGGGCGAAGAGGGCCACGCGCGCCAGCCAGAAGAAGCGGCCGAAGACCACGTGCAGCAGGTAGAAGAATCCCCCCAGGAACACGGAGAGGAACCAATAGGCCACGAGCACGGCGGCGACCAGGAGCAGGGCGCGCGCCGGGGAGTTGGTGAGGGAGGTGGGGCTGAAGTAGTGGCTGAGGTTGGAGGCTACACGGGGAGAGAGAGAGAGAGAGAGAGAGAGAGAGAGAGAGAGAGAGAGAGAGAGAGAGAGAGAGAGAGAGAGAGAGAGAGAGAGAGAAGAGATACAGATAGAGAGTGGGGAGGCAGGGAGAGAGAGAGAGAGAGAGAGAGAGAGAGAGAGAGAGAGAGAGAGAGATACAGATAGAGAGTGGGGAGGCAGGGAGAGAAGAGACGATGGCTCATGTTTTACGGCACACTCCTTTCTGCAACAAATAATCTTTTTCTCATGTGGAACTGTACAGCTGAAATGAATTGGTCAACACAGGCAAGCAAAAAACTAAAAAACAGATGGCAAACGAGTCGACCATCTGTTAAGACTGAATGAGTGTTGGTTAAAGGAATGGCACAAATCTAATCTTAAAAATACAAAACTTACAATCGATGCCCATCACGTCCAGCAGATCTGTCCAGACCTTCCAGATGGTGTCGAGGAAAGAGTCCACTCCATGGACGAACCGCTCTGTCGTCTTAGAGAAGAACTGCAGAACAAAAGAGCGGACGGTGACGAGGGGGTTAACTTACAGCCGGTTTACATTCACTCTGTATTCTGAGCAAGCTAGGTAGCTACATGCTACATGCACATTCATATAAAAAGGATCATTCAGCACACTGTAATGAAAACAGAACTTAAAGGGCCACTTTGCTGATTTTCAACCTATCATTACAAAATCAGTAGTATATGGAAATGAACAATGATTAACTTTCCTCCATCTTGCCTGGACCGAGAGCTCCCCGTTCATTCACAGAACTTCCTGGACCTGGTTTCCACTTCCTGGACCAAAATACATCATAATGATGTCATAGCATTTGGTCCAGGAACCTCTGCGAATGAATGAGGAGGGACAAAAATAAATGAAACCACAGATCTTAGAATGTGGAAATCGATGGGCACAGACCTGTGGATGAAACTAACGTAAAGCTATGAAGCAGCGTTTGCTAAAGGAGTGGCAACTGTCTGCAGACTAGTGCTGGGCGATAAAACAATCAATATATATCGGCAATAGACACTTCATCAATACAATATGAAAATAGTTCAATATCGATATGTCCCTTCTCCCTTGATAATGGGAGCGTGCTACGAGTGACACACAAACAGCCAATCATTTAACAGACAAATCCTAACGTTTCCACCTGAACGTATTAAGTGGCGGACCGGACGTTTGTTTAGTCTCCACCTCGCACTATTGGGTTATCCCAGAGCAAATGACACAGCTGCAAAACTCAATTTGTGTTTTTAATTTGTTGCGTTAACATTAAAATGATTACCTGTGTGTGCCTTGATCAATAAGCTGGTTCAAAACAAAGTGGTGAAATTCAACCTTTTTTTCTCATCGTCTTTTTTAAAAATAGGTCAGTTACAAATTATAAATAATTATCGATACCTACCGACTGATATGAAATATTTTATATCGATATGATACATGTTTTGGCTATATCGCCCAGCCCTACTGCAGCGCGGACTTTGCTGTTGTTAATTCACCTTATTGATGTTGAAATGTGCTGTACATTTTGTACATGCATTGCAAGCCTGCACATTTCTCAATGTGGAACAGTGTCCTTTCAAAAACGTATCTCACAGAATAAGGACTATGTTACTATATTCCTGCTAACAGAATGGTTATAGAGAGCATAGATAGACTTTATACAAATCAATATTATAGACAGAATTACAGTATGCAAAGCACTGAAGTTATCTCCTAGACCATAGTGCCTATACAACCATAAAACTATAAAGTCATAGTTGCAACTTGCAAGACCACAATGTTGTAGATGTATTTTGAAGCAGGCATTGTATTAACTGGGTCTTGCACTTCTTTTAATTTGAAAGAAATAATATAAAATATCATAAAGTATTTTTTTCCTTTGTGTTCAGTTGATTTCCAATCAAGACACTCTGGTAAGAATTGCTTTACACTGATAATATGGACTTTAAAACTGTCTTGAAATGCAAAATAATGGAATTGTAAACCTGCGATAAAAAATATGATTAATCACGATTAACAACAGTCACATGACATTGTGATGTCACCTTTGAAAAATCAGCTTATATAGAAGGCTTGAACCAATCCAGACAATTGTGACCATAAAACTTTTGATTCAGAGCTAAAAAAAAAAAAAAAGAAAAGGAAGAAAAGAAGAAAAGAAAGACAGGAAAAAGGTACAAGAATGTGTACATATTATATTTTAAGAGTTCATTATGGGCCATCATAATCCATTCTGGCATTTCCGGCCAATGATATTAGTGGATGATTGAGCGACAGAACCTTTCAGCCAATGGGAGAGCACTCTGAACGGCCCTGGGCGGGACCAGCGATCTAAACGGCCGCCATCTGGTTTCTTTACTCCTCCATAGACCAGAACTGCGTCGCGTCTTCAAGCGCCCAGCTCCAAGGCCGCGCCCCTTTTTAGGGGAAACCCACCATAGTAAACGACGGTACAAGAAGCCGAAACCACTTCAAACAAACTATTTAAAACGGTTTAATTTGATAGAGATATGCCGAAGAGTTGCTGTGTTGTTATAGTTTCACTAACAATAAAAAAAAAAAAAAAAACTGGTCTGCGATAGGGTAGGCGTGACACCGTCAATGTGGACGATGCATGTAACCTGGTGGAAACTGGATACAGCGTTCATATAAGGCAAGTACCTCGTGTCGATGTATCTTGCGCATTCTATGGCCGGCCGAGTTGAAATATATTGTCATGTCATGGTGTCTTTGGGTCATTTATAAAGGAAATGAATTCTGTTATTTTTCTATAGATGTTTTGGGTACTGCTATTTTACATTGAAGTCAACGCGAGTGGCTTGTGTTATCCCCTAAAAAGGGGCGCGGCCTTCAAGTTTTGCAAATTACCCGGATGTGCTGTTCTGGTCTATGACAGTAAACTGATACTGAATATCTTTGGGTTGTGGACAACACAAGACATTTGAGGACGTCATCTTGGGCTTTGGGAAACACTGAATTCGACTTTTTTTCACCATTGTCGGACATTTTATAGACCAAACAACTAATCGATTAATCGAGAAAATAATCGACAGATTAATCGATAATGAAAATAATCGTTAGTTGCAGCCCTAGTGGGTAGCGTAGTACTTCTCCATGACATCAAAAAAAAACAAAAAAACAAGGATGATAATATACAAATTTGTGGCTTCTATAGGAACATATATTTCACAACTAGCTCGCCTGTGGTAAGTCTAATCAAAATCTCACTGCAGAAGATATGAACGGGGAAATACTCTTCTGGAACCGAGGTGTCACGTGACTGTGTTGAGCTCTATTGAAATTCAGAGATGAATAAGACAGCCCTAATAAAAAGGTATCCATGGCTTGATGTAGGCCTATAGCCTTTGTCTAATGGCCTAACTGCTTCGAAAACCAGACCATAGAAAGGCCTACAGCTATTATCAGAGCATGATGTGTGTGTAACCTCATTTTCATTTTGCTGCAGACAGGAAGTCACTGTGCTTAACCGTTATCAGTACGAGACCTCGCTTTAGCCCTCAGCAGGTGCCTGCCTGTATACGGATAATTCCATTTCAAAACACTATATATATCCATTTATAATATCACTAAAATAGGCTGAAAAAAGGTTGTGTAACTTTTGTCTCAGGGGCTGTACCAAACTTCCTAAGTAGTGTTAGGGTTGTGAACCAAGGTTCACAAGGTTCAGTTAGCAAACCTTCAAAGTACTATCACTCACATTGTACGAGTGGGTATTATTATTTGTCCTTTCATTTTGGAACCAGACTCCAGACTCATCATACTAGATTCATTGCCTACTGACTTTAATTCCTGTGCTGAGCAGCCCTGACCTGTCACTGCTCGGTCTGCCCTGGGCTTGGCAGATGAACTCTCTCACTCACACACAGCTTAGTAGTGCATGACACCCCTCCTCACTCTCTCTCACACACTTTTCACCTGTCACTCTCTCATTGCACTGTAACAGAAAAGCTGAGAGACACTGGGGATGTATTACAAGGTCTCGTGAAATTCCATGTAAGGACACCTACTGGATTTTACATGTTCTCATTCACACTGTAAGCCTGCAGTGTGGAGTGACAAAGTGATATATCCACACATGTACAGTATAGACCAGTGGTCCTCGTGGGGGTCCGGCCGGGGACAACTAGGGGTCCGTTGTTATCTTCAGCGTTAATATTTAATTTATAAGAAGTTAACACACAATTAAAGAATGTTGAATGACTATGCTGATATTAGTTTCACCGTTATCTCTACCTGCAATGCAGATAGTCATGGAATTTGGGACCAAATTAAATCGAACAATAAAGACATTCTCTGATTTGTGTTCAACAGACAAAATCTCATCAAATGGGGACAGGGGGGGGGGGGGGGGTCTGTGGCCTAATTTGTACTAAATTAGGGGGGTCCTGACTTTAAAAAAAAGTGAGAATCAGTAGTATTATTGTATAGTTGCAGACAGCAGCACACTACATGCAGAGTAGGTAACACGTTTGCAAATGCAGAAGTGCAATCCGACCAATGACAGGAAGAATGCAATAGCTACCAATGTGCTTCCTATTAGGTCTTCTAGCAACTAGCAGACCTGTGGGGACCTAGCCTGGGTAAACCCATCCCCCACGTGACCTGCTCTCAGACCTGTTCTCAGACTGGGAACTGAGAGAGCAGGTCACGTGGGGGCTGGGTTTACCTAGGCTAGTGGGGACCCCCCTGTGAGTAGCCCCCCCCCTGGTCTGGAACATGACATCATCATCACTAAACTTATTAGCCTCAGCCAGGCGTCCCACGCAGGATGACATCACTGATGACATATCACATCATTATTAAGTGATAGTCAGGGCACCCCACTTGTGCTCTTTACAACCCCTGAAAGTTTCAGCCCGATCCACGTAAAACGGCACACCGACAACATTCTGCTCACTCACTCACGGACACTTCTCAAATTATAATACGATTATGGGTTTGAACCCTGGTTGAAACCCGACAAAAAGAAACGGCTGTTATAGTGCCTGGGCCAATGGGGCTGTGCCATTTGTGCAGCAGGAGACAGGTGACATTAGATCAAACCAAATGTGCCATGATCTCTATGCACTACTCTGCTGACAGACAGGCTGGCTACAGAGCGTTGTTGCTGCAGCATAACATAATTGGATTCAAGTCATAATGCATTAAGCACATACTTCATTAGTGTGTTTACAGCAGCGCAACATAAGCTGACATCTGCTGTGGTTGGATCAGGGTAAATGGATAATTTTTCAAAATGGCAACCGTTGCCAGGGCAGGGCGCGCTTCTTCTTCCCTGTTCCCCCATGCTGCTGCGGGATGGGAGGGCGACTCAATGGACTTCCAAGCTGCTGGGTCTATCATCACCTCGACGGATAGTGACCTCCTCACCTTGTACAAGCCTCTGATGCTGTCCTCTCCAAACACATTGCTCAGAGTCTGGTAGATGCCATTGGCCGCCCGTCGGAAGCTGTTCTGGTTGCTGGAGTCCTTCCTGCTCCTGGCCGCCTCGGCTGCACACAGCAGAGAGGCGAAAAGCACCAGGAAAACCACGATAATCCTGATTCCCCGCATAGCGTCAGAGGCCCCGAGCAGTCTAGAAGAAATGTGTGTCCAAATGGCCCCAGTCAAATGCAGGTTAAACAGTTTAGCTGCCCGAAAGGGACACCTCAGCGAAGGATGACAGTGGAGCTGGCTGGTGATGATGGGGGGAGCGCTGGTGGTGCTGAGTTCAAGTGCTCCTCGTGCAATCAAGCATCGTAAACCCATTTTGGTCCAAATAACAAAATACACTGAGCCAAGTAATTTATGTTTAATTTACTAATAAAAGGCTAGAGTAGCCTACTACAGTAGCCTATGTATACACATACATGTGCTAAAACAGCTCAAAGTTGAACAAGGTGCGAAAATGGGAACATAGTAGTAGCTACAAGCTACATCAACACTATTTACACAGAACGCTAAACAATAAAATATAACATAGCCTACATTACTTTACCATCAGTACTGTTGATACGGCTTCCAGATTCTTTGACTTTGCAGCTCTATTTACCACTTTTATTTAGGTCTTTCAAATGTCTCATAATGCGATCATTCGGAATTGCAAGTTTTCCCGATAACACTGGAAGGCAACAATTTTCTTCATATTAATTTGAGGCAGGCTAGACGCATCTCAAGCTTGCTGCTGCCCTCCAGTGGTAAGTAGGCAGCATCTCCGTTCCCCCTGATCTCTCTATCATAAAATAAATGTTTGTAAGGAAGGTTTTGAAGGTTTGCCCAATCTCCCCAAGTTTTTTGGGAGAATGCCTAACATCGCAAATCTTCTTACTTTCTACATGGACCTCTGCTCTGCAGACAACAGTCCCTGATGAAGGCGACAAGCCGAAACGCATTGGTCTAATTAAAGTTGTTCTCTTTACTACAAGTGTTGCTGGAGTTTCTGACCTCTTGAGACCTTTCCTTTCTCCATGCAAACTTGGAAGTAGGTGAAGTTGTCCCAGAAACCTCTACTCTGCCTACAGTTGTTCTAATAGTCGACAGGTTGAAGCTAGTATACATCAATGGTTACTTTAATTGCCATTAACCACTATTTTTAAAAAAAGCATATACCGTATATAAAAACAAATCATCGAATAAGACGCTATGGCCCGCCTCCCAGTATTTTCAGTGTATCAGATAGATATCATAGATAGAGAACGTTATTAATATAGCCACGTTATAAACAACAAACTAACGCTGGTGATCCGTATGGAAACAGTGTTACTCGAAATGGTTAAAAGTTATATCAATTTGGTCATTCAGTGGCGCTTTACTGCCATGTAACATAACTAGCTAGCCGCTAACATTAGTTTGTAAAATTGTAACAGATTGGTCTCAAATGTGGAGATTTTGACCAGAATCCTTCACATACCACCCCAAAAACCATATATATTGGTTAAAAGCTGGGGTTTAGTCCTGCTTTAACAGGTAAGTTGACCAACGGGCCAATTTCCTAAAAACTGTATTCCTTAGTGTCTGATCCTTATAATGCTGCTGAGAATTATTTATTTATTTCACCAGTCACTTGAGATCAATGATCTCTTTTTCCAGCAAGACCTGGCCACACGGACATGCCATGTGTTATCCCCACTCCTCGCCAATCTCTCCTGTCACTTTCCACTGTACATGTATACTGTCTAATAAAGCAGAAACGCCTCTCGAGATCATCTGTAAATCTGTACAAAGGAATTGACCTGGTGTTCACTTCCAACAATGCTACCGCTTTCTGCGCCATTTGGTTGTTCCCAACAATGTAAGACATTTTGTTTTCCATTGCATCTTTCCCTTCACCAAAAATGCATATAAAATATATTGTTTTTTTGTATATTGTTTTATTGTTTATATTGTGTATCATCAACCTTTATTTAAACAGGCAAGTTAATTAAGAACAAATTCTTATTTTCAATAACGGCCTGGTGTATATATAAGGCTTAAATCAAAGACTTACAGAAAGGGAGAGAAGTCAAGTACTCCATTCAAATCCATTGAAAAATGTAAACATTATACAGTGCACTCTTATAGTGATCACCTTGGGACGGGTCAAATTGATCACTATAAGCGGATGACCATTATAAGCGATCTTTTTCTTTTTCTTTATTTCTCGTGCAGATTACCATCTAATTGACATTTGTATTATGTATTACCGTACATGAATACAGTACATATAAAGTAAAGGAATGTTATTTACTTTAAAAATCCATACAGTAAGTTAGGACTCCAGATGTTTCAAACACTGTGTTCCCGTATAGACAGAGACGTCGCCATCTCTCCACAGACAGAGATGCCACGATCTCTCCATATACAGACAGACATGCACAGATTATCGTTGCTGTATCTCGTTGGCTCATCTTTGGCAGTTTTTAAGTAAAAAATTATAAAATTACTGTAGTTTAAAAAAAGGAGTATTTAAACAGCATGTGTATAGGAATGATTCGGGACCAAGCTTTTTGATCACTATAAGCTGTTGATCACTATAACCGTGATCACTATAAGCGGATTCCTGCTAACCGCCTTATCGGCTGAGACAAGCACCTGGAGCAGTACAGGAGGGGACATAGATGAGCTGGTCAAGACGGCCGGGTCTCAAGATGGCAGGGTTGATTTCTGCTCGGTTTGCAGCAGCTCCGATGATGAAGATGTTCTTTTTGCTGGACATTCCATCCATCTCGGTCAAGATTTGGTTGATGACACGGTCGGCTGCACCACTGCCATCTCCCACGTTGCCACCACAGGCCTTGGCTATGGAATCCAGCTCATCAAAGAAAAGAACGCATGGGGCTGCCCGACGAGCCTGGATACGCAACATGGACAAAGAAAACTGTTGTACAAAACAGGATGTTGGAATACATTCTGTAATGTGAAAGCAGTTGAGAACATTAAGTGCATAAACACCATTTGGTTGTTCCCAATATGACAATATTAAATGTAATCCACAATATATTCACAACTATGGTTGCTACAGGAGCACTTGCCATCATTCTCACCTTGTCAAAGATCTCTCTGACATTGTTCTCAGACTCAAACCACATGGTGAGCAGCTCAGGTCCTTTGATGGAGATGAAATTGGCCAGGCGCTCATTGGCCATGGCCTTGGCCAGCAGTGTCTTAGAACAACCAGGGGGACCATAAAACAGCACACCCTTGGATGGGGTCATGCCGAACTTCAGGAATTTGTCTGGGTACTTCTGTGGATACTGAAATTAAAGAAGAGGGGGGGGGCGGATTAACATAGAGAGAACATTCTACTTACAGTGTGTTACACCAGTTTCTGGTACAGCTGATCTCTCTTCTGTGAGGAGGTTCCTACCTGCACCAACTCCTGCAGCTCCCTCTTGACATCATCCAGACCTTCGATGTCCTCCCAGGTGACATTGGGAACCTCAACCACAGTCTCCCTCGGAGCTAATGGGTTGCTCTGGCTCAGGGCCCACTGGAGACAGTGGGCATGTGAGTGTGTTAGGGAGAGCTAAACGGGCCACGTCAAATAACTGAATAGGACTAGAAAATTTACATTCATCCCACAACAAAGGCTGTATGTGCTGTTCTCACCTTGAAGTCGTCCATGGTGACAGCCAGGGAGTTCATGACTTCAGCATCGATGGTCTCATCCTCAAGGTCGATCAGGTCCATCTTCTTTCTGATGGCCTGTAGGGCGGCCTCAGAGCACAGAGCAGCCAGATCGGCACCCACGTGCCCATGGGTCTCATTGGCCACCTAGATACATAGATATTGTTAAGACTTAGTACTTCTTCTGACACAGCAATTCCTGAATAGGTTCCTATGCAAAACATCTTCATTAACTATAACCATGAACACTGCTACTGTAATGATGCAACTCCATGCTGCTTTATATTTTCTCTAAGTGTTTTACACACAAATTTGTGGTACACAATTATAGTCAATTTCTGGTTTAGCTTTAGTGGAAATCACTCAGATTGTGATGCCCCCAAATTATGGTTCAAGACGGCTACTTGCAATAACAGCGTCACCCTGCTACAAACCTGTTCCAGGTCAACATCATCAGCCAGCTTCATGTTCTTAGTGTGAATCTGTAGTATATCCAATCTGCCAGTGGCATCAGGAATGCCAATGTCCACTTCCCTATCAAAACGCCCTGGGAAATAAAATTAAATGTGTTTATTAGAGCCACTGAAACAGAACAGGGCTCAACACTAACTTGCCAGTTTGGCAACCGGGTTGGTATTCATTTTGTATTAGATGCTGCTGTCATCGCCTTCCAAAGGATAGTTCAATGACGTTCATCATGTCTTCGTAACAATTAAATAATTCCAAAGGATGCTGGGATACCTGGCGGCGGATGACAGCGACAGGAGGAGGGGCCAAATTCAAAATTGAACAATTCAAAACAGAAAAACAGCAAGACAGCCAATCAAGCTGAAGCACCATGTGACCAGCGGAGCAGGGCGACGCGACTACAAGCGAATATCGTCGTGCTGGTGTGTAGCAGCCGTAAGCAAAAAAACACAAGGAGAGATATATGGACGAAGAGACAGGCAGACAGGCTTCTCCATAACGTAAGTTAGGTCCAATATAACAAACAAAATGTTAAACATGCTACAGCGTCAAAGCCCGCACCGTATGCGCCGCAGCTGGCGAGCAATGTGACTCGACGCAGCTGACATGAACAGCACAAGTATAATATAATGTACCTGAGGAAATAACAGGAGAGTGAAAACTATTACCAAGTATATGCACTACATATTTGTCCCATCACCCAGCCTTAATATCTGGTGACAGGTATCTTCTTGGGTGGTGTTTGAGATACACCTCTCCATGGAGAGAACCCCTCAAATTTGGCTCCAAGCAATTGTGGAGAAGGGATATATTTGAAGGCCATTTCACGACCTCATAGCCATCCTAGATCCACCCAGATTTTGAAACCACTGCATTTAAAAAATAATCTCCTTTTCTTCAATGGTCCAATGTAACTGCATATACAGTAAATGAGTAATCATTGTGACTGATTTTGTGTTCACATTAGTGCATCTGTGGTGTAACATGTTGAGCCAGATCTGTACAGCAGTAATGTTAGCCACAAATACTGATGCAAAAATTTTGCATTGAAATCTCCTACACTTCTCGATCACTGTAGTATCTAAACAAATAATAAATAAATTTAACCATCAATAATTTACCAAATCTGTGCATCCAGGTAGCTCACCTGGTGGCGCGTTTGCGGCGGGGGATTGGTAATTTGTGGCGCCGACGCGGGTTCGGGTCCAGCCCGAGGTCCTTTGCCGCATGTCACCCCCTCTCTCTCCCCACCTTTCCTGTCTGCCTGCTGTCCTATCTAAATAAAGGCAAAAAATGCCCCCCAAAAAATCTTAAAAAATAATAATTTACCAAATCTCCTCAGAGCTGGGTCAATGCTGTTGGGTCTGTTGGTCGCAGCCATTACGATGACATGAGCTCTCCCTTTCAGCCCATCCATAAGAGTCAGGAGCTGAGACATGATACGCCTCTCCACCTTTCCATGAATCTACAAAGACAAACATGAAACCGAGTTACTGTAGAATTCACATTCAACATTCTATCAAGCATACAGAATGTAAGGGTGCATTCTCACTGGGAACGATTGCTTTTGTTCCGTTCCGTTCTGGCTGCATTTTCAGTTTATTTGACACCAGTAACCAGAGGCATCAGTTTATCCATAAGATCTGAATAAACTGCCACTCTCAGTGTCCTATTCTCTTTTTCCATCGCAGGAACTTGATAATTTAACTGCAACATTTGGGCCAAATGCTGCAGAACTGGAACAACCACAATGTTGAGGAAACAGAGTCGATAGAAAAATTTAGAATTTTTCACAACACTTTTAACATTTGTCTCTTTCAAATTAAGGATGATAATGTTAGATAATGAGTGTTGAGCCTTAACATCACGTACCAACCAGCTGTCAAGTCCTGTTCTGGTTCACACTACACGGATGAACCAAATCCACTCTCAAATTCAGCATCATTACCTGAACTGTTCAGGTAATGAGTTTGATTATAGAATGTGGTTGTCACTCTCCTTAATAACTGAACTGTGTGTGAAGTTGCAAGGGAGGGGATTCCTGAGGTTGTTGTTGGTGTGTTTTTTTTAGATGACAATAACAGCGATTGATGACAAACCTCTGCACAACAGGCAGCTAACATTTGCCATGGTAATGACGGTCTCAACTGAAGTGTTCAGCTGAAACTACTGTTTATCGCTAAATACAAGACCTTAGCTTTTTAGAGGCTCCTTTACCATGACTACATAAAATCATGATTTAAACTGATTTGTTTCCATCATCATTATTGGATCTCAGTTCTGTGAGTGCAGTAGTACTCAGGAGAGAGAGATCCAGTCTTGCTCTGAGAAGACTACAATATGCACTTTGGTATTATAGTTATTACTATTTGTAATATCATTTTTCTTTCATATGATGTATTTCTTCTGCACTGACTAGAGAAAATAAATTCACAATTAAAAACACAAATTAATTTTTCAATTGAGCATTGGTCCTGTATTTTGTTTTGTTTTGTTATCTTCATGCTTTCATAAAATGTTTAAGGTTCATTTATTAATATGGTAAAAATGCATCAGCGGAAAAATGCATCTTGCCATCACAAACATTAGCCACCTTTCCCCATCTGGCTGGGTACACAAATTTGGGGAACCCCCTGACAAACGCATGAAGATCACACATTCTGTACAATTTCCAAACTTTCCTAGACTTGGGAATGTATTGTCAGTTTTTCACCACACATTTCTACACTTTCCAAGAACTATTCTATCCATTTAGTTCCTCTCCCTCTCTACTCACCAGCTCTCTCTTCGGAGCAATAACGTCAAGCTCATCAATGAAGATGATGGCAGGAGCATTGTTCTCTGCGTCTTCAAAGGCCTTTCTCAAGTTGCTATCTCCTGCCAAGTTACTAATGATCTCAGGGCCTGGAACAGAGGATGAGACATTTTGTTTTCATTAAGATACAATACCGTACACTAAACTGATACAGGGAAGGGGACAAAAAACAGCAAAAAAAATGCAGGCAGTATATCCAAGAGGCATTTGATTCAAGAGATTCAGATCATCTGTTTATTAACCAAGCCTATTTTATTCTAACTTTTTAACCAAGCCTAAAAGCCCAGTAACAGGGTAATGAGGTGTGTGGGACAAAGATAAATCTGCAGTTGTTCACACCGTGGATAAGGTAGAAGGCTGATCCAGTTTCATTGGCCACGGCTCGGGCAATCAATGTCTTTCCTGTTCCACGGGGTCCATACAGCAGGATTCCACGTGGGGGCTATGGAGAGGGGAAATTTTAAAACATGTCATTTTCACGTATATTTTAAAAATCAGCACTGATACATTCGGTGGGTCAGTGGTTAGCACTGTTGCCTCACAGCAAGAAGGTCCCGGGTTCGAACCCCGGCCCCTCCCAGGTCCTTTCTGTATGGAGTTTGCATGTTCTCCCCGTGTTCATGTGGGTTTTCTCCGGGTGCTCCAGTTTCCTCCAACCATCAAAGACATGTATGTTAGGGTTAATACTCCTGTCAGTGCCCCTGACCAAGGCACTGGCAAAAGAACTGGAGTTGGTCCCTGGGCAGGGATTGGGACTTGGACTTGAGACTTGGACTTCAGTCGCACTTAAGTCACACACACACACACACACAGTGACTTGAGAGTTGACTTGAGACTTGTTCTTAAAGACGTGAGACTTGACTTGGACTTGAAGGTTTGGGACTTGTGAACAATCTTTATTTTTCTTTATTTTATTTTTTATTTTTTTGGTCTATTAACATTAAGGACATGTCTACGAATGTCATCTCTAATCATTGCTGCTACTTTATTTTAAAGCTTAATTTATACTCAGCACATGGTCGCAGACGAAAAAGAAAGTGTCGCTCATGGTGTTGCATTTATACTTCAGTGAATGTTCGCCTCGGTTCAACGGTCACGTGACACTCGACTCGAACGCTATAAGCAGACAGCCAAGAGAAGAGAGGGAAAGCACAGTGAAACCACCTCGGAGGCAAGATGTAACGTACTTGGCTGCAGCCGCATATAAATGACACACAACTCACATCCTCTCTCTCTGGGAAATTGGTCACAATGTTCTTTGTGATTTTCACGAAGTCATACATCAAGGACAGGCTGATAAAAATAGCGGGGACATGTTCATTCATTTCAATCGAGTGAAAACCAAAACAAGGAAGTCAAGCGCGTTTTTTTTTTGCCGTCTATATAGCCAATCAGACTTGTGCGACACATCGTGACGTAGTCAGCGACACTAGACATTTCACCAGGTAGCAGACACTGCTCGCCGACACTTGAAAGTGTCGACTCAAGTCCTCATTTCTGTCTGCGACCGTTTCAAAAGTGTCGGCAGACAATGCATAAATTGGGCTTAATAGATAAAGGAGTGAGGATAATACAGTACATGGTTTGAATTCCTTAGTTTTAGCTATACAGTGTTCTAGCATCATGAAACGATCAAATGTCTAGCTATCCCCACCCTGATTAGCTACAGAACAAACAAAGATTATCTCTCAGCACGTCCTGTTCCAGGACCAAGCCTAGTATCTGTTCTCCAGGGACACTCTGAAAAGCATTTACAAAATCAACCCAGCAATGCAAGTATCAAGGCTGCACTGCTAAATATTAGGTCACTTGTAAGCAAGTCGCTTCTAATAAACGATCTGATTACGAGTCATAAACTGGACCTCATGTTCCTCACAGAGACCTGGCTTGATCTAAACAACAGGGAATATGTTCTTAATGAGTCAGCCCCACCTAACTTTAACTACATTGACGCCCCCAGAGTCGGTAAGAAGGGGGGAGGAGTAGCTATTATTTTCTCTGATGTTTTTCAATGTAAGCAGGTATCGTTTAGCGACTTTTCATCGTTTGAATATCTGGCCGCTGTTCTGAAGTGCTCTCCCTCTATTTTACTACTGATTATATACAGACCACCTAAGTACTCTAGTAGTTTTTTTGATGAATTTTCAGAACTCCTTTCTATAATCTCCATAGAACACGACTGTTTAACTATTGCAGGAGATTTTAATATTCATATTGACAACCCCAATGATAATAATGCCAAAGAATTGAATAACCTCCTTGACACTTTTGACCTGTTACAACATGTCTCTGGGCCCACTCACAATCGAGGCCATACCCTAGACTTATTTATCACCAAGGGCTTTGAGTCATCGTTTCTTTCAGCTAGTGATGTTGCTCTGTCCGACCATCTCTGTATCTTTCTTGAACTCAAGGTCACCCCTATCGCTCTTACTCGGTCAAAAACCATCAAAAAGCGTCACATCAACGAGAGCACTAGCACACGGTTCATGGAGGCTTTCTCGCTGGCCCCTTCCCTCTCCTCAGCCTCTGTCAATGATCTCCTAGATAACTTCAATTCTAAAACCCTAAAGGCTATTGATGCTGTAGCTCCCATTAGATCTAAACTAATCTCCGGTAAGAAAAAAGCACCATGGAGAAACGCTCCCTCTGTAAATAACAAAAAAAGAGATTGTAGGAAAGCCGAGCGCAAATGGCGGAAAACTAAACTTCACATCGATTATGACATCTATAAAAATAGTCTTCACTCCTACAACCAGGAACTAAAAAATTCCAGAAAATTCTTCTCCGACATTATCAGCAAAAACACCAATGATGCTCGCACTCTTTTTGCCACTGTTGACAGGCTGACAAACCCCCCCCCACAAATTGCCCCTGATCTTCTATCCAATGTCAAATGCAATGAATTTGCGACCTTCTTTAGGGATAAAATTATAAATATCAGACTAACTATTTCCACATCAAGAACAAATGTGGCTCCGCCGCACCCACAGAATAGGTGCTTAATTAACATGACTCAGTTCAATGTCATTGACCACAAGAAACTAGAAGAAACGATACGAGGCCTTAAATCCTCATCGTGTTGCCTAGACACCCTGCCAACAAGCTTTCTAAAAAATGTCTACAGTTGCCTGGCGACCGACATACTGAAGATAATTAATACCTCTCTTCTTACAGGCATTTTCCCAAAATCTCTAAAAACTGCAGTTGTTAAGCCCTTGCTAAAGAAGCGTAGCCTCGACCCCTCTATAATCAGCAATTACAGACCAATATCAAATCTTCCCTTTATTAGCAAAATACTCGAAAAAACTGTCTACCAACAACTCAATACCTTTCTATCCTCCAATGATCTCCTAGATCCCTTCCAATCAGGCTTCCGACCCCATCATAGCACCGAAACTGCGCTTATCAGAGTTATAAATGACATCCGAATGAACACTGATTCAGGTAAAATCTCAATCTTAATGTTACTAGACCTCAGCGCTGCCTTTGATACGGTTGACCACGAAATTCTATTGGACAGACTGGAAAACTGGGTCGGGCTTTCCGGCACGGTCCTAGAGTGGTTCAGATCTTATCTGCAAGACAGGAACTACTTTGTCTCCATTGGCAACTACACATCTGAACAAACCAAAATGACATGTGGGGTACCCCAAGGATCAATTTTAGGTCCTGTCCTGTTTAACCTTTATATGCTCTCTCTGGGCCTAATTATGCAAAAAAACAAAATAGCTTATCATAGCTATGCAGATGACACCCAACTCTACATAGCCCTCTCATCGGATGACTATGCCCCCATAGAGACACTGTGTCAGTGCCTTGCGCAAATTAATGATTGGATGTGCCAGAATTTTCTCCAACTTAATAAAGACAAAACAGAGATAATTGTCTTCGGCAAAAAAGAAGATAGGCTCAAAGTTACTGCTCACCTCGAATCCCTATCTTTGAAGCCAAAGGACCAGGTAAAAAATCTTGGCATTATTATTGACTCTGATCTAAATTTCAACTCCCACATCAAGCTTATAAGAAAATCTGCCTTCTATCATCTAAAAAATATAGCAAGGATTAGAGGCTATATGTCCAAACAAGATCTTGAAAAACTAATTCATGCTTTCATTTCTAGCAGGCTAGACTACTGCAACAGTCTTTTCAATGGTCTTCCCAAAAAAGCTATTAAACAACTACAGCTCATTCAGAATGCGGCTGCTAGAGTTCTAACAAGAACCAAGAAAGCTGAACACATTACACCAGTTCTCAAATCCCTGCATTGGCTGCCAGTAAATCTTAGAATAGACTTTAAAATTCTGCTAATAGTTTACAAATCTCTCAACGGGTCAGGCCCACACTACATCTCTGAAATGCTTCTACACTATGAACCATCCAGATCCCTGAGATCTTCAGGCACTGGTCTACTAATTGTCCCGAGGACCAAATCAAAACATGGTGAAGCCGCGTTCTCCCACTATGCCTCTCATAACTGGAACAAACTCCCTGAACACATTGATCTGCCCCTACTCTGCCTATTTTTAAATCCAAGCTAAAGACCTTTATGTTTACTCTTGCTTTTAACTGCTACTAAACTACTGCCTCTCTCGGCCTGTAATTTAAAAAAAAGATTCCTGTACATTTCCAACAAATGGACTGTGCATGTAATAATAATACTGAAGAATGCCTTGTAACTTATTTAAAACAGAAATAATGTTTCATGTTTGTTAATTTGAGTATATATTTTAACTAAAACTGTCGGCTGTGTTTTTTATGTGTTTTTTATATGTGCATTGCTTTGCTGCTTGTTTTTTCGATTATTTTTTTGTAAAGCACCTTGAATTGCCTTTGTGTATGAAAGGTGCTATATAAATAAAATTTGACTTTGACTTGACTTGACTAAGTAGACCAGATGGTATGCAGCAGATGATAGAATGCTTATCCATAGGGACTTGAGATTTGACTTGGACTTGCCCCTTAAAGACTTGAGACTTTACTTGGACTTGTGACCAAAGACTTGAGACTTGGACTTGCAAAAAATGACTTGTGAGCATCTCTGTCCCTGGGCGCTGCACTGCGGCTGCCCACTGCTCCTAGTTCTAGGAAGGTTCCTAGTACAGGATGGGTAAAATGCAGAGGATGAATTTCCCCATGGGGATAAAGGATAACTTAACTTAATTTATAACTTCAACTAGGGATGAAACGATAAACGGTTTTAATGATAACCGTGATAAAATTCCTTACGATAACGTGATAGAATTCTTTACGATAACCGTAAACATGGTAAATAGTCCATCATCAACCAAAGTTGGCAACCGTCTCCCAGATGCAGACGCACAGCCACAGGAGAAATGATTTCAATTAATGTATCAATCCTTTTTGGGTCTGAGTTTTCAATATAAAACTTGGTGAAATGATTTCTGTGAGTGTATTAGTGCTTTTTGAATGTTTTCAGCACATTTTAACAACTAGGCATCTCGCGCGCTCAATTCCTAGGCTCGCCCGCTGCGGGGGCGGCCTCGCCCGGCAGTTCGCCGAGCTGGCCCTGCAGCTCACATACACAGCTCGTCGGCAGCTCGGCTGCTGCGTGGCCTCGCCTGCTCTATTGGCACGCGCGGGTGTGTGTGTGTGTTGCTCACAAAATGTTATTGCCCTTAAGTTTACATGCGCACGGGTGTGTGTGTGTGTGTGTCCCTTAAAGGGATACACCCATTTGCGATATCCTTCCATACATAACCATGATACACAATACCTTTACGTCACTCTCTGTACATTATACAGTGAGCTACAGTTGTTAGTTACTATTGGATTTGGTACAGCCGTTCAAAGTCACCAAAAACGCACATTTCTAACAGAGCCAAAAAGCTCTATGTACATGTTGTGACTCAGGTACTCACCATGTGATGAAATATTAATCTAATGATGATGATGATGATGATGATGATGATACCGTGATAATACTGATAACGTGATAATTTTCATCACTAAAATCGTGAGATGAACTTTTCATATCGTTTCATCTCTAACTTCAACGCTGCATTAATGCTATGAGCATATAAAAAAGCATTTGTAAGACAAATGAATTAAATTCCACAATGAGGGTCACACAGACATGTTTGTGTGGATTAAAATGTGCCTTACCTTGACTCCAATGGCCTTGAAGAGTGCAGGGCGTCTGAGAGGCAGCTCCACCATCTCTTTGATCTGAGCTAGCTGCTTTCTCACTCCTCCTATGTCACCATAGCCGACCTCATCCAAGGAGTCGTCCTCATCCTACAGCCACACACAAACAGAGCTTATGTTCAAACTCAAATTTCTCTCCTTTATCTCTCCCCTCTATCTCTCTCCTTCCCTCTCTCTCTCTCAAATTTGGCTAGAAGCCAAGGTATGGTGGCTGCCATACCTTGCCATACCAAATTGATGCCTATGCCAACCTCCAACAAGGTATGAGATGAGATTTGGCACTTCTGACCCCATGGGATAACTTAAGACGTTCCTTAAAACGAAAAGTACAAAGTTGACAGAGTCGGCTGTGTGTTAAACCGTTTCTCCACCCGTTAAAAATGCAACCAGGGATACTAACACATAGCAGGGTTCATACAGACATTACAAAATGAAATTCAATGACTTTCAAGGACACATTTTTTCCAGTTTCAAGGACAGCAAATAATTCATTTTCAAATGTAAATTTGCCCCAAAGGGGGCATCAACTTTGCATTATATTACAGATTATGTCTTTAAATCAATTTTACTCTCAATCCTGTGAATAATATTGAGTATGTGCAGTGCTAAAAGGGTGTCTACAGGTATAAACAGTTACATTTAATACTTTTTAAAGATCTTTTCAATATCAACTTTGGTCAAAATATTAAATGGTGACAGACAGTCTTATGTGGTTAATTTGAAATTCAATGACTTTTAAGCACCTTGTTTAAAAAATGGGCTAGTTTCAAGGTATTCCAGGAGGACTTTAATTTTTTTTCTCAAAATCCAAGCACTTCAAGCACCTTGGCAGAACCCTGACATAGGCATTGTTGGGAATGTAAACATCTGTCTTAACACTTAACCAAGTTTAGTCTACCCATCTAGTCCATGATGTTATCTGTCTTAACACTTCGCCAAGTTTATTCTACCCATCTAGTCCAGGACGTTATCCCTCTGTCGGTGGGAATTTCCACAAGGGGAATAGTGTGATCAATAGAGGGTATGCACACCCACTGGAACACGCCCCTCTCAATCAGGAATGAGTGTCAAATTGAGTGTCAAGTTCCTCCCTGAGCAGCAGGTGTCAGTTATCTAGGCTGATTACTGCATTCAAGCTCAGTCTTGCTGTGACTCAGTGGGCGTGACCCCACAGTGACTTCTGCCTCTGTGACATCACGTGCATACCCTCTATATCACATTTTAAAGGCCAGGGAGGGAGACCTGTAGCTATGTTGCAATGACATATAATTCCCACTAGATGGCAGATAGAATGTAATACATTCAGTGATGGCTGCCATTTATTCTAGTCACCACACAGCATTGGTTTAATCAAGCAAGTTCACTTTGCGTTTTTTTCCCGTTCACCTAATGATGACAGCGCTATCATACAGTTTGTAGACAAGCACCTATAGCAGGGATGGCCAACTTTGATGATGGAGAGGGCCAAAAAAGAATGTCCTTGCTACCAGAGGACCAGATTGTTACCGTGTACTTCCACCAGTAGCCTACTGTAACACCATCACTCCCAATTATAGCTACTAATTTGATGAAAAGGACTGATAATCAAAGTTTATTATACCAGCATTTTTTCATATTCAAATTTAGTAATTCTTCCATTCAGATGACACCAGATAATTTGCTCTAGCTTTACAACAGGCCACTACAGCAATTTGATGTTACGTCACCCAAATATGTCATCTTAATCAGATTAGTAATGTTGCATGTGCAATGTGCATCCTGGATATAGTTTGTTACAATAGTATTATCTCAAATGCCAACATTAAACAGTACAGTATGTGGATGGATCTATTAGCGCCATGTTCTGTGATGTACAGTAAAATAAAAACAGCTTTGGGTGGTCTAACCTAACCTAAGGTGCTCAAATGACAGTAGAACAACCTGGAAAGTAATAAATCAGTTATTGCAAAGAAAAAAAGCCTCGTCAGAGCTACCCCCAGTCTTTCTGGAAGGCAAAACCTCCTTTAACAATCCATTTGATATTGCTCAAAAATTCAATGAGTTTTTTGTGAACATTGGGAGCAAACTAGCAAACAAAATTCCTGCTTGTCAAGGTAATCCACTTGATTTCATCTCAAGAGATTTGCCTCCTTTTTCTTCTTTCGAGCCCCCAGACACCCAAGAAATAAGTGACTTGATTGATGAACTAAAAATGTCGTCTGCAGGTCATGACAAAATCTCTGCTTTTCTCGTCAAACAGGTGAAGGAGTCCATTTTGCAGCCCCTTGTCCACATTCTCTCTCTGTCATTAAAAACAGGCATCGTGCCAAATGACCTAAAAGTTGCCAAAGTTATCCCATTATTCAAATCAGATGATCCATCCAGCTTCAACAACTATAGACCTATATCTATTTTACCATGTTTTTCAAAAATTTTAGAAAAAATTGTTTACAAACGGATCCTCTATCATTTAGACTCCAATTCTATTCTCTATAAACACCAGTACGGTTTCAGAAAAAATCATTCCACTTATATGGCTCTGCTTCACCTAATTGACAAAGTAACCTCTGCACTTGAAAATAACGAATTCTGCTGTAGTATATTCATTGATTTCTCAAAAGCTTTCGATACTGTTAATCATGCTATTTTACTGGATAAATTGTACAAATATGGTTTTCATGATGTCACTCACAAATGGTTGAAAAGTTACATTTCCAATAGAACTCAGTATGTTTATGTAAATGGATGCTTTTCGGATAAAGCTGAACTGCTCTGTGGGGTGCCTCAAGGATCAATCTTGGGGCCTTTGCTTTTTCTTATTTATATTAATGATATGTTTAATGCCTCAAATTTACTTTCTCCAATAATGTTTGCTGATGATACAACTCTCCTTCTCTCCCATTCAAATTTCCATTCGTTGATCAAAGAAGCAAATGATGGCTTAACCGCATATGCCTCATGGTTCAATCTTAATAAATTATCATTGAATATTAAAAAATCAAATTTTATAATTTTCAGTGGAAAAAAAAATACTCTGAAGATTTATCAAAAATTTCAATTAATTCTATAGAAATGCCGAAGACATCATCCACACGATTCCTTGGAGTGTATATCGACGAAAATTTGAATTGGAGAGAACAAATCGACTGGGTCTATAGGAAAATTAATAAATCTCTTGGCATAATAAGAAGAATTAGCCACCTTGTTACCACTAGCTGTCTTCTCACCCTCTACTACAGCCTAATTTACCCCTATCTTTCTTACTGTAATCTTGTATGGGCAAGCACTTTCCAAACTAATCTGCACAAAATATTTCTTCTTCAGAAGCGATTTGTTAGAATCGCATCGCGATCAGAGTCACGCGCCTCATCTGACCCTCTATTTCAGAAGCTCCAGATCCTGAATATCTATAATATAAATACTTTTCAAATATGTCTTTTTATATATAAAATCCATTCTAGTGAAGGAAATATTCCTGTACAATTCAAGACCTACTTTATAAAAAATTCCTTGTCTCACGCATACTCTACTCGCCAAATTTCGCATCTTCATCTTCCCAAATTTCTTACATCCAGAGGTCAATTTTCTATCAAATATAGAGGTGTGAAACTATGGAATAATTTCATCCATCTGTCAAATATGTCTTCTCTAAAAAATTACAAAAAAAGTTTAAAGGAACATTTGATAATTACATTGTAAATTCCTGTATTATAATGTATCTTCTGTAATCAGTGTTTGGTATTTTAACCTGTACTCTCTCTCTCTCTCCCCCGCACACGCACGCACATACACACACACACACACGCACACTCACACACACACACACACACACACACACACACACACACACACACACACACACACACACACACACACACACACACACACACACTTACATCATTCACATCCTACCTATACTTCCTTGACTACTATGTAATGTATATTTTTGTTTATTTAGGTGGAGGTTCCCTATAAGCCCCCTGGGCTTTTTTACCTCTCCCTGCACAGTATCCTTTCTATTGTACAGCTGTCATTGATGTGTATATTTTATTGTCTTGTTTTTACTGTGCGAATAAATAAACTACAAACTACAAACTACAAACTAACCAAAAACGTCCACCTTGTATAGCCTATATTTTATTTTTTTTGACCCAGGGGCCACAATGAAGTCGGGGGCCGCATGTGGCCCGCAAGTTGCCCACCCCTGAAGGAACAACACAGACAGAACTAATGTTTTCAGATGGTAAACACCTGTGCGTAACCTGTTTTTTTTATATATCCCATGTGAAAAGCAGCTGGCCCCCCAGTATTTTCACATCATCTAATTTGGCCCCCATTCAAAAAAGGTTGGACACCCCTGCCCTATTGTGTACCTGAGAGAGGGAGACCACGCTATTGTCTTCAATGATTGATTCATCAATCAGTCTGTTAGGCCTGTTCTTCTGTTTCAGAATTGCAGTGGATAGATCAGCATTTTTTGATCTATAAAAAAAAATCGAAATAGTGTTAAAATAAATTGCAGGTCAGACAGGAAATGTAAACAAATGCAAACACAACAGGTTGTTTACCAATTACAGCCATACATTCGTTCGTAAATTCCAAATATTTGACATTTGACTGGACCAATTAGTAAAGTTGAAACAACCCAAGGTTTCTAGAAAACTCTACGAACTTGGAATTTGGTTATTTCTCTTTGTTGTTATAGCGGGCTAATGCTAGCCTTTCTTTAGCTATCCAGCGTTAACGTTAACTGAATGGCGAGCGAGCAAGCCCAGATGACACAGTAAAACGATTAGAAAAAAAACTGTTACTGTAGGTGACATGTTCAATTTAAAACAGTGACCAAGTTGACTGTCATCTCACAACTGCTTTGCCAATGACGAAACAGAGCCTTTATAATTGTTTATCAGCTAGAATGAATAGGCCAGTTATCAGTGGCTTTGGCAGCTTGCCAAGCTAATTGCTAGCTAAAAAAAAGGTCTTACAACTCTTATATTTCATCTGTTAGACCATTTATCTTCCAAAAGGAATAAAATCACAATCAAAATACTCCGTTTAATCCAATCGTTTCTACCATACAGCGTACGCCGAGGGTCTCAAAGTCTGATCACATCAGCTGAGATGAGTCGTGTTCCCTGCAGTAGTCCAAAATTAGATTTCCAAATAGTTGTTATTTTGATAAACCGATCTCATATTGGGGTCTACATTTGTTACGTTTGTCTACTAAAATCACTAAAACGTCATAAAGTACCAACCAACTAAACTGCACCTGTATGGACCTGGAAGTAGACCTACGCAGTTACACGGCCTCCATCCGCCCGCATGCGCAAATTTTTTATTACGGTGTAATTACAAGATAGAAAAGATTCCTCTAAAACTCTCTAATTTTCATAAACAGTTACTTTTATGCTGGTCCTTGGTATATAAGCACAATTTTCCCCCACACATAATATCCCTGTAGCCTACTTCCTAGAGAATATGCAATAGTTTTTGATGCTATTCCATCAGGCATTAGAGCTTTGGTGTCATCTAGAACCAGAGGTATTATCCATCTCGCAAAGCATGCTGGGAGACCAGACGACGCGTAGCAGGCTTGTGAAGCGACAGTGGGCAACAGAGGGGGCGGGGTGGAATTTGACAAAGTACAAAGCTAGCCAATTGAGCTCGTCCTAGGACCTATCCTACCCTTCCTGTCCTCTTCCACTTCCTCTCTACCACCAATTTTCAAAGAAGCAAAGTAAATCTAGCAGCAGGCTTGGGAGCTAGCTGCTGCTTCCGGATTTCCACGCCCACCAAGCGTCAAGCGTCTACCCTCACCTGTGTGTGTGTGGTGGGGAGCGGCAGGCAGTGAAATTTGGGCACAACATTAAAATGAACGGCTCTCAAGTAGGACTCGGTTCCCTTCGTTCATAGTAAAGAGCCGTTCGCGAACGTCACATCAGATCGTTCGCGAGCAAGCGAAGCAAGCTGAAAACACACACACAGAAACGCACGCACGCGCGCACACACACACACACACACACACGCACGCACGCACGCACGCACGCACACACACACACACACACACACACACACACACACACACACACACACACACACACACAGTCGTAAGAATTCCCTTTCCAACTGAATAATCCAACACTATTTGCTACAAAAGAATATGATTTATTATAGCATGGAAGCTCTGTTATCATACCTCTCAACACTCCAACTTCCCGTTCCATGGATGTATCACGTATTTGAAGGGAATTAAACAGACAGAGGTGGAGCTTGAATACTAATTAACACGAGGAGTTTACTCTCCACTCCTTAAGCATAATTTTGGGAAGGTTTAACGACAACACACACACACGCACACGCACGCACGCACGCACACACACACGCGCGCGCACACACACACACACACACACACACACACACACACACACACTCAGGCTACCCAGCAAACATCGTCTTGACCGCGACATCACCAGACGATAGAATTGTGGTTTGGCATCTACCATCTAAGTCTGACGTTCTCTCCACATTCCTCCAAAGTAACGTTTAGACTGTCACTTCAAAACAAAAAATATTGACCTCATATTGCTTTGAAAACACCACATGTAGGTGTCTTTTGTGTTTTTGTTGAATAAAAATGACATTTGATTGACAATTTACCTGTTGTGTGATCAGATACTCACAGTGTGACATGCACTCCACCTGCAATGACGACTTTTATTGAACGCCCTTTTCTTTTTTTAATATGAAAACACGTTTATGTCATATAAGTGCAAGTGTCTCTTGCTATGGGCTTGTATTTATCACAAACTTCCTGAATCCTGTGTCCCATTTCTCTTGCCGTAACTAAACGCAGTGTTGTGGGTTTTGGATGTGCTATGCTGTCTGCTAAAGTCACGTTGGTTATATTATCGTAAATTATATAAATATACCTGTCTCATCGCTGGTTGAAATCATGAAACAGAATTAGCGAGGCAGCTAGCCTATCAACGCAACTTCCAGTCGGGACCGTCAAAATGCTAAGTGCTCAATGTTAAGTATCTCTATATATGACCAAATCCGTAGTATTTGTAACTGATTCCGTGGCCTAATGGATAAGACACAGGACTGCGAAGCGGGCGCCGCAGGATCGAATCCCCCATGAGGTGCTATCTCTTTTCTTTCGATGTAGCAAAAATCGTTGAATCTGGACACTTACGTCGCTAAGATTTCCATTCCGATATTATAATTAGACCCTGACTAGATGTAGTGGTTTGACGTGCAGCAGACGGTCGTTATACGTGGAAATGTTTGCTGGGTACTTACAAACAACAAAAAATGATACAAAGACTAGTGACTGGTATCGAGTAGTTTTCAAACTTTTTGCACCTGAGGACAAAAGCTTGAGTCATGCCTAGGGCCTATCTGTGCAAAATGCCTCTACAACACACACATGTAACTGTTTTTCGCTACTAATGCCAAATAAAATACATGTCAAACTAATAGGCCTACTCCTGATTGATTAACAAAATAATTAAGGAAATAATTTGAAACTTTGCACAATTACTATGCACGCACGCACACACGCGCGCGCACACACACACACACACACACACACACACACACACACACACACACACACACACACACACACACACACACACACACACACACACACTCAGGCTACTTACAAACAACAAAAAATGATACAAAGACTAGTGACTGGTATCGAGTAGTTTTCAAACTTTTTGCACCTGAGGACAAAAGCTTGAGTCATGCCTAGGGCCTATCTGTGCAAAATGCCTCTACAACACACACATGTAACTGTTTTTCGCTACTAATGCCAAATAAAATACATGTCAAACTAATAGGCCTACTCCTGATTGATTAACAAAATAATTAAGGAAATAATTTGAAACTTTGCACAATTACTATAGTCTACTAGGCTACATCAAAACAGCAATAACACACCCACTTTTTTGTAAAGTTTTAGGCTATATTTGCAATAATAATGTAGGCTATGGTTGTCACAAAATCAAAATAAAGAAAATTACAGTAATTCTAGGATACCATTCATTTATATTCTAGGTAGACTTACTCTGCTGCCATGTCGTCGGATGTATTAAAACCTGACTCTAACAAGGGA
>NC_139631.1:10081073-10113573 GCF_964638095.1 Poromitra crassiceps | reverse complement strand
CAACAAAAAATGATACAAAGACTAGTGACTGGTATCGAGTAGTTTTCAAACTTTTTGCACCTGAGGACAAAAGCTTGAGTCATGCCTAGGGCCTATCTGTGCAAAATGCCTCTACAACACACACATGTAACTGTTTTTCGCTACTAATGCCAAATAAAATACATGTCAAACTAATAGGCCTACTCCTGATTGATTAACAAAATAATTAAGGAAATAATTTGAAACTTTGCACAATTACTATGCACGCACGCACACACGCGCGCGCACACACACACACACACACACACACACACACACACACTCAGGCTACTTACAAACAACAAAAAATGATACAAAGACTAGTGACTGGTATCGAGTAGTTTTCAAACTTTTTGCACCTGAGGACAAAAGCTTGAGTCATGCCTAGGGCCTATCTGTGCAAAATGCCTCTACAACACACACATGTAACTGTTTTTCGCTACTAATGCCAAATAAAATACATGTCAAACTAATAGGCCTACTCCTGATTGATTAACAAAATAATTAAGGAAATAATTTGAAACTTTGCACAATTACTATAGTCTACTAGGCTACATCAAAACAGCAATAACACACCCACTTTTTTGTAAAGTTTTAGGCTATATTTGCAATAATAATGTAGGCTATGGTTGTCACAAAATCAAAATAAAGAAAATTACAGTAATTCTAGGATACCATTCATTTATATTCTAGGTAGACTTACTCTGCTGCCATGTCGTCGGATGTATTAAAACCTGACTCTAACAAGGGACATGGGGGCGGGGCTTACGCCCGTGGCTCCCTGCCATCCAATCAGATTTGGGGGGAGGAGGCGGGCTTTACGGGGTTGAACCATAATAGGTCCATGGGTTGAACGCTGTCAGTGCTGTGGTGATGGACTCCCTGCCATCCAACCAGATTTTGGGGGAGGGAGGAGAGGACGGGAGGGAGGACGAGGGAGGAGAGGAAGGGAGGGGAGGATGGGAGGGAGGGAGGAGAGGAGGGGAGGGATTCATCATCTCAAATGGGGATTTTTTGGGGGGTGTGGGGGGGCTGATGGAGGAAATTTAGAAGTAGGCGCCGCACAAACATTACAATGCACGGCTCTCA
The DNA here is from genome assembly GCF_964638095.1 of Poromitra crassiceps. NCBI lineage: Eukaryota > Metazoa > Chordata > Actinopteri > Beryciformes > Melamphaidae > Poromitra > Poromitra crassiceps. The sequence continues at coordinate 10,112,466 of NC_139631.1, read as the reverse complement.
AGGAGGACTCGGTTCCCTTCGTTCATAGCAAAGAGCCGTTCAATAGATTCGGATCGTTCGCGAACGTCACATCACTGCTGGAGAAGCAACCCTGTGGATCGCGCCCTTCTTAAGGTAAAAACACTATATTTAAATTTAAATTCCTGGATTACATTGCAAGTATGTGAGTCATAACAAATAACGTTACTGCTAATTTGGTTATGTTTCTAACGTTGCCGCGGTTAGCGGCTAGGCTGGCTCAAACCCATCTGTTTGCTAGCATTAGCGTCACCAGCTAACTAGCGTTAGCAGAGCCTCCCTCAGCCAAAACACAACCAACCACCTACCGTTTAATTTGGTTTCGTTTGCTAGTGTTGTGCTTTAGCGTTAGATAGCCATGTGGGCTGGCTAAGGCTTGGCTCAAACCCAACCAAACTACCGTTTTAATGTGGCTCTGTTTGCTGGCATTAGTGTTGTTGGCCAGCCAGCTAGCTCCATCAAAAACCCATTATGTGGACAATCATTGCTTTAGACTTAGTTTGTCTGCACTGAATTAATAGTAACGTTAGCTACAATAAGTAAGTTAGCGTTATTTGTTTGCTTTTTATTACATGTTTTGTGTGTAGCAGCAAGTGTCTCTTGTTCTACATTAATTCAACATGAAAAGTAGAGGGAAGTATAATGTTATCCACTTACATTGAAGTTGGGCATATCAAATAATTGCTTTCAATGCTTTGTATGTTCTCAGGTAGATTTTACTAACCAACTAACACTTTTCTTGGGCAGGGTTGCAACACAAACCTGGATGATCTTAAGCATGAGGTCCATCAAGCCAAGCGGATCTTGGAGAGGAAGAAGGCGGCTGGGATGCAGGCTCTAACCAGTTTACTGGAGTTCACTATTCCTGGAGCCATTCAAGATTCAATATTCAAGATTTTTATTGTCACTCCGTGGTACAAGTATCACGTGTGAAATTCTTGTGCTGTGGACTCCGTTTACAACATAGTGCAAATAGTACAAATATAACAGGGCATATGGGTGCAAAAACAACAAGAGACACAACAAGCATAAGGCAGTATAGTGATAAGACAAGTCAGAGACAGTGGCATGATACGCAGGAACGACCGGCGCACCTCCTCCTCAGTGATGGTGAGAGGGCGGTCTGGGTCTGTGGGGGGGGTTGGTGGTTAGGTGGGGATGCGGGGGGTTGGTGGATGGGAGGGGGTGCTGAGGCTGCTGAGGGGTGGGGGAGAGGTGGCGAGGAGGGGAGTGGTGGTGGTGGTGGGGGGAGAGGAGGTGGCAGGGGGGGGAAGAGGAGGGGAGGGGTGGTGTGGGGAGAGAGGTGGCAGGGGGGGGGGAGGAGAGGAGGTGGCAGGGGGGAGAGGAGGGAGGGGGGGTGATGGGGGTGATGGGGGGGAGGAGAGGAGGGGAGGCGCTCTGGCAGAGGGGTCGAACCTGGCGTAGAACGCGTTGAGTTCGTCTGGCAGGGTGGGTGACTCGTTGTTTTGCTGTTTTACCCCTTTGAAGTCAGTGGCAGCATGGAGTCCTCTCCACAGGTGTCTGGGGTTGTTGGAGTCCAGTTTTGCCTCCAGCTGCCTTCCATATTCTCTCCGCGCTTTTTTTTATTGTAGCTCGGAGGGCGTATTTCGTCTGCTTGTATTGTTCTGGGGTCCCGGACTTGAAGGCGGTGGTCCGGGCGTGGAGTGCAGCCCGGACATCACAGTTAATCCAGGGTTTCTGGTTTGGCATTATTTTTATTTTTTTTCAGTGATATGTGAACTGTTCATGTTGTGCAAAATTACTGTGGCCCTACCTGTCAGCACAGCTTCTTGTGAACGCAGCTTTTCTGCATTGAAATGGATTTAAAAAAAATCACTTGCGCACCACCATGAACAATGTCAGACTGAGTGACCTTGGGGGTGCTAAGTGTGGAGCCAAGGCCTTGGATATGGGTGTTTAGTGATGCACATGGAAATTGCAAAATACAACAAGTGTCTGCACCTGAAATTACACTGAGTATTTGACTGCTGCTTATTCTGTGTTAAGAATGACTACTTTACAGCAGAGATGGGCACATGAGACTTGGTGAATTGCACTTGAGTCGACTCAAGTCCCTTTTTTGATGACTTGACTTGACAAAAACAAATTACTTGACACTTACTTGGACCTGGAAGACTTGAGGGATGACTTGAGTGTGTTCGATTGAGGCAATCTTTTTTTTAATATGTATATTATGTTTTGATTGAGAAGAGATAAATACTCTAAGTTTAAGGTATTTGTTTTTGTTTGATTCCATTGAAGTCTGTCAGTATTTCACTGTTTACAACTGATGGGGAGGATTTTTCTTTTTATTGTGAAGAGATAAGTTATTTGTTTTTGTTGGATTCAATTGGGTGTCAGTATTTACTGTTTAAAACTGACAAGGAGTTTTTGTTAACTGAGAAGCAGTTAAGTAATAAATAAGTATTTATAAAGTTATTTGACTTTTGTTTGATTACCTTCATTTAACCAATTTAAATGATTATAATACAAATTTAAGTCACTGTCATACTTTTTGAACAGGTTAGATCATTACAGTTTATTTGTTTATTTAGACGGGACAGTGCAAAATTAATGGACACATCATAAATTTGTCAATATCACTATTAGACCGGTAGGGAATTAAACTAAGACTGTATTGCAGATATGCATGTATAGAGATAACATGAAACTATTATCAAAACAGTCATTCTTCTACACTGTTATTCATTCTCTCTAATTGTGATTACTATACAGCTGTGATTTAAGTGATTATCAGCCTTTTTCATATCAGGGACCTCCAATTTAGTCCACATTAGACCCATGGACCCTTAACTTGGTGAGATCCGTCTCTGAAAAACTCACATCTGAGAATTTTGTCATGTGATTTTGTCCTGAATTCTAAGACTGTTATTGCAGGTATGCATGTAGAGCAGTCAGTACCCCTTTTCCACCGACCTAGTTTCAGGGCCGGTTCTGGGCCAGAGCCTAATTTTGAACCAGTTCTTTGTGTTTCGACAGCCTAAACTCTGGCTCTCGGCGCTGGAAACGGGTGCTTCAGTGGCTCCACTTCTGTCCTGGATCAGATGAAAGCACCGCTACGTCATAGGCTGCGTCAGGGGCAGTGGTTCCCAAACTGAAGTACACGTACCCCTATGGGTACGTGGAGGTACTACAGGGGGTAGAGAGATAAGTGAAACTATTATCAAAACAGTCATTCTCCTACACTTATTCATTCTCTCTAATTGTGACTACTATACAGCAGTGATTATGAATCATTTTCATATGAAGGACCTCCCGCATTAGACCCATGGACCCCTAACTTGGTGAGATCTGTCTCTGAAAACTCAAATCTGAGTACCGTAGTTTTTTTAGTTTGACATGTGATTTTGTCCTGGATTCTAAGACTGTATTGCAGGTAGAGAGATAACTGACACTATGATCAAAAGTCATTCTCCTACACTGTTTTATTCTCTCTAATTGGGATTGTGAACACGAAGACACAAATACACTGTAACTGTACAATTTAAGGAAAGTAATTCAATTGTTTTCCACTTAGCAGTTAGCAATCGAAATGTTGAAGAGAGGTCAGTGGCGCCGTGGCAGTCTTCATTTTTGTTGTCGTGGGGTAGGCCCCCCCAATTAAACTGTTGTTCCCCCTCCTGAAAATAACCTAGATCTGCCCCTGACCCCCAGTACGGGCTCCTCCCCCGTCCCCCTGGAGCTCCAGAGGGGAGAGCAACTGCTGCTGCCCTCTAGTGGTAATAGTCGAGTACTAAGGTTGCAGTCAATGGTTGCTAACGGTCCTTTAAAATACGGAATCGTCCCGTATTTGTAAACGAAAAGATGTATCCCGTATTGAACTGATACGGGACGCGCTTTGTCCCGTATTGGAGAAACAATGCAGTGCAAAGAGTGAAGGGGTATTTGTATAGAGAGCCAAAGTGAAACGTCACTTCCTGCTTTCTCCCTGTACCAGTGCTGGGAAAAATATGAATGGCAGTGAACGGAGAATAATGCCAAATTGCACGGAATTCATCTCCCTGCACTCCCTTGAGTCCTAAGCGCACTCCCCAAAGTTGAAGTCGATCGGACGAACGGTTCTTGAGATAAACAGCATTTTGTATTTTAGCAGTAGGTGGCGCTATGCCGAATTGCACAGAAACAGGGCACTGCACTGCACAATAGGGCACACTCCCAAAGTTTGAAGTCGATCCGACCAACGGTTCTTGATGGCATGCAGCAGATGATGCTCATCCATAAGCAGTGGTGGAAATGGCCAGGTTTTACTCTGGGAACCCTACTTACACAGGATGGGGGTTCCCGGAAGTGGCGTGGCCCTAGAGCAGTGATACTCAACTTGCGCCCGGGGGCCAGATCATGGGCCAGATGCGGCCCAAACCGAAAATCATTCATCTGGAGCAACCCGGAAATACGACTGTTTACTCACTAATGCCCCCCACACTTCCGGTTGCTCCAGATGAATGATTTTTGGTTTTTCAGACAGAAAAGTGGATTTTATGCAACAATTTGGAAGCGGCAACTAGCTATATGTATTTAAAAGAAGAGGATGTTGGCCATCGGATAGCGTCTTCACTTCAAGTTTTTGGCTCAGGTAAGGGTTCAATTTTATACCTAGACGTGAGAGCGGCACGATTGTTTGATTGGAAATGCATTGATGGTCGGCTAGTGGGGTAAAGTACTAGCCAACAAATGCTATTGTGAATGTACTAGCTCTCACAAGCATATTGTACTCCTTTCTGTCTACTTCTGTCCGATATTTGGGAGCTGTTACTCCAGAAATTGGCCGTTATTTACTTGGGAATGTCTCGCACTAATATCGTTGTGAACGGCCTTTTTACGTGTGGCTTGCCTTCCATAGCAACAGTAGTTTCTGACCTCTTGAGACCTTTCCTTACTCCATGCAAACTTGGAAGTAGGTGAAGTTGTGCAAGAAACCTCTACTCTGCCTACAGTTGTTCTAATAGTCGACAGGTTGAAGCTAACCTTGCGTCTGGCTTCCGTTCACAATTGATTTTGTCACCCTACCTGGTTCCGGCCTAGAGCCCGCCCTAGACAGGAAGGGCAGCGTTTCTAGCTCGTCAACTTTTACGTTAACTTGACAATTTGAAGTATCAGAACGGCAAACAACAAAACAAAAGATGGACGTACCGAACGAAGTTTTTGAAGAAGTTATTTTAGAAACATTGCGGATTCACAATCTCACATCTTTTAAGCCAATACAGAAGCTTTGCATCAGACAATTAATCGAGGCAAGAGACGTCAAGCTAACGGCAACAAAGACGTTTTTTGGCGCACTGCCTTCCGGTGTTCATTCTGGTTCCGTGGTTTACGCCCCATGACAAAAAGCGGGGTGAAAGGTGTCCAGACTAGGTTGAAGCTAGTACACATCAATGGTTACTTTAATTGCCATTGACCATTAACCCTAACCCTTAAAAAAAAGCATATACCGTATATAAAAACAAATAATATTGGCTAGTCTGCATGATCTGTCCAAATTCCAAACATGATGATCCATAGTAAAAATCCATAGTCTGGGATAGATGAAGCAACAGAATGGTTACAATCTGAGTTGTGTTTCAAAACACGCACGCACGCACACACCTTTAAAATCCTAATTAGCAAAGAGATGCATTCCCCCTGACTGCAGGCATATTATTTCTAGATTTGTGTATCTGTTTGACAGGTGTATCAGGGGCCAGGCCTCCACTGAGAGGATTAGAGAGGCATGGCAGGAGGAACTTGGTGTTGAATTGTCTGAAATTATATGGGACAGGAGTGTGTCTGTGGTCCAACTCTGCTCAATCAACAGCAGACACCAGCTGATCCAATTTAAAGTCACTCACCGACTTCACTATTCTAAGTCTAGGTTGCACAGGATCTACCCGTCTGTCTCACCACTTTGTGATAGGTGTCAGGTGCTAGAGGGTACACTGTCACACGCTTTTTGGCTTTGCTCTTCACTATCCGGAATCTGGGCCAAAATATTTGACTGGTACTCTAAGGCAGTGGTTCTCAAATGGGGGTCCGCGGACCCCCAGGGGTCCGTGGCACTTTGCCAGGGTAACCGCGAAAAGTTTTCAGGTAGAGAAGAAAAAGAAAATGCTACATGTTACTTATTCCTTCTCAAACTACTTCCTACATACATGGTGCTAGTCTATCAAAATATCTTGGCTGTCATTGATTGTGTTGCATAGTGGTTTTCTGTACCGTTGACAAATTGTGATATTGTAAGTCGCTTTGGACAAAACAAAAGCGTCTGCTAAATGACGTAATGTAAATGTAATGTAAAAAATAAAATCATTTTTTTTTTGCAAAATCTTCATAGTTTATGCTTTAAATCTAAAATGGTTAATGGATTACATTCTAATAACAAACCTATCAAATTAAAAGTCAAGCGCGTTACCGTGGAAACAATTAAACTTACTTAGCCCAAAATCAGAATGAGGGGGTCCCCGGTATATTTTCTATCTTGTAAGGGGTCCTTGGCTGAAAAACATTTGAGAACCTCTGCTCTAAGGTGTATAAAATAACCCTTCAGCCGGAGGAGCTTGTCATCTTCAGCTGTTCTGAATTGTCTCTGCTCCTCCCTACGGCTGTGCATAACACTATCCACCTTCTTTTCAACTGTGGCTGGCAGACATGATTTCAGTTGTTCGTATGGAGACTCAGGTTCCTGAGGACCAACTCACTTAGGAGGTTTTCAGCTATTTGGGACCCGTTCCTTGCCTACTTTGATGAGATTAGAAATTGTGAATAACTGGCCCAGCTGATTTCTCATTTCTTACAAGCACCATATTGTAATGTTGGTATGTTGTTGTTTTTTTGTTTTTGTTTTTTGTGTGTCCGTTTATTTTGCTTTTGTTCTGAAAATTGAAAATTGAAAATAAAATATGGAAAAAACAAAACAAGGAGATGCATTCAGGAGGCGCCATCCCCATCTCAATATTGAAGCCTTGTTGCTTTGCTTTGGCCAGTGACACCCACTGGCCATGAGTTTCACAAATACCAGATTGCACATACCAAATTAATATCCAAGAAGAAATCATCATACTAAATTATTATGAAATGCTATTTGGTTTACAATGTTCATTCACACTTCATTTCCTCCGACATGTTCATGAGTTTTGGTCCCAGGGTTAGACTGTTTGGACAAATTTGGACAATTACAACCCTTTATCTTAGCTACTACAGCTAGAATGTATATATAGAAATATAAATACACGAACAGAAGGAGCCGCTGTAATTTGTTCCAAAAGCGCAGCCTGAACTCAAACTTTCAGTACTACTAGCTAGCCTTGCAAGCCAGGTGAGTCTTGTGAGTTGTTCTGGCCAAATTGTGGCATCACAGGAACAGAAGCGATGCAACACAAGCATCGAGCCTCAGTCGGCTCCACCTATTCGAAGAAAATAAACTGAGAGTCAATCCCACCCACCTGGCTTGGTCCAAGATGGCGGCATCCCCAAGGATGATTTTGATGTCCATGCTCTCATCACTTAACAGGTAAGTTGACCAACGGGCCAATCTCCCAAAAACAGTTTTCCTTAGTGTCTGATCCAATTATTTATTTCACCAGGTAGTCACTTGAGATCAATGATCTCTTTTTCGAGGAAGACCTGGCCAAAATGGCAGCATGGACACGATGGGCATCCAGGTGGCTCCGTAGGGCTAGGGTGCATCCCACACGGACATGCCATGTTATCCCCACTCCTCACCAAACTCTCCTGTCACTCTCCACTGTATACTGTCTAATAAAGCACCAACGCCTCTCGAGATCATCTGTTAATCTGTACAAAGGAATTGACATGGTGTTCACTTCCAACGATGCTACCGCTTTCTGCGCTATTTGGTTGTTCCCAGGTCAGGTCAGAGCGGGTTCTTCTGGGTTTTCAGAAGCGCGCCACCACTTTAATGTCCAGTCCACCCGAACCTGCCCCAGAACCATGAGCCTGACTGGATCCCTGGCCCACCTGGACATGGTGGAGGCCGGAGTTGAAGCTGGCACACAGCAGATCGGTGGAGTCGCTGGGAGCCAGAGAAACCAATGGACCAGCGCCATCTAGAGTCAAAGTTCCTAAACAGACTGGAGGAGCGGGCGCCAAGGGATGAGACAGAGAGCGGGTGGGGGAGAGTTAGACTACAAACATCAAAACACCAATGAGTGTGTGTGTGTGTGTGTGTGTGCGCATGTGTGCTTGTTTGTTTGTGTTTGTGTCCAACTTTCCGCATGTAAACATCTCCGTCTGTGAGTATGTGTGCGACGTGCGTTACCTGCTGTGTTCTGGTCCCAGATCTTGACGGAGCCGTCGTGGGAAGAGGTTGCCACCCGGGCGGCGCCCCCAGGAGGAGTGGGCAGAAACATACAGCAGGCTGTGGTCTGGAGATGCCCTCTGTACTCCACCACCTTACAGCCTGGCTGCCGCAGGTCCCACAGCTAGCAACATACAAACAAAGGGACAGATTTTTCCCTAATATCCTGAAGTGCAACATTACATTCTGTAAACAATTCCAGTTTACTACTCTTCCATTACATTACGCACTCTATTTTAACACGTTCACTGCCATTGACGAGATATCTCGTCTTACAAAATCCAACGGTTGACTGCCAATGACGAGATATCTCGTCTTAAAACGTGGGGGGGCGTTGATCCACGTCCCACCGTCAAAAAAAAATTTTTTTTGACGGTGGGACGTGGATCAACGCCCCCCACGTCTCCTATAAAAATATTGGAGCCACCGAACGTGTACAACCCATTCCACCGACCCACTAAGTGGCGACAGTGCTCTCCAGACTAGAAAAAGCAGAGCCAAAACTGCAGGGGAACGCACGAGGAAACCATTCTCTCATACTGTAAAATGGATTGGCGAAAACGCTTTCGCTTTCGCGCATTATCGCGCTGGGAGCTGGCGGTGGGGGATTGCAAATTTGCATAATAGATTATGGGTGAAACACACTTTGAAACACCAGCAGAAAGCGCAGAATCGCACGCAGCTTCATTCCAGCTGAGCTCAACCGAAAACCCAGAAACGAACGAGCCTCATTCTCATACTGTAGGCGAAAACGCTTTCACGCTGGTGCACACGGGCGCACAACGGTGGGGGGTTCCAAAAATAGACTGGGTGGAAAACACACTTTGAAACACGCAGCATAAAGCCTAGAATCGCACAAAGCTTCATCAAAGCTCTCAAACCCAAGAAACGAGTGAGCCCCATCCACACTCGCCGACGAGGGGGCCGCCAGGGAGGGAGGCTGCTCACTGCTCAGACAGGCAGTAGAAACTCGCTTGTGACAAACGCTGCTGAAAGCCACCAGACACGCCCACGGAGGGAGGAGTTTGAAGGAGAGGGCGTTCAGAACTATATTGTTTAGATGTCTGATCTCTCACTGATGCCAAAAATAAATGGTTAAAGTGACTGTTCTGCCTGTTTGATTGAATTTCACAAAACTGCGATTATCTCAGCTTTCAGTCTCAGACGTTGAAACCATGCTGTACTCAACGGCTAATATCTACATAACTACTAACTCTACAAACTAACTCTTTTAGACAGAGAAAGCACACATTCTATTAGTACTTTTGTGAACTTTGTGTTCACAAAGTCCAAGCAGAAAATAATCCTCGGCTCTTGTAAAATGAGCCAGAATCCTCAAAAAAAAACCTCTGGCAGAAGCTACCTACAGTAAAAAAAAAAAACGGCTGGCAGTGAATGTGTTAATAGCATGAGTCTGGTGATTGAACCATAGAAAGCTTTTTACATTGTCTTCTTTCTTTGATTTAAGAGGAGCATCATCATCTAGAGCAGCCAAGCATGATTAATTTACTAGCAGTGATGGAATAAGACCAAAGAAGACTAATAGTACCAATGCATGTACATATTCCAAACATTACTTTTATGTATTGTAAAGTCGTATGTATAATCTCATACTGTTACTATTGAAAATTATTTGATTGGGTGCAGCAACAGAATCAAGTAACCTATACAGAACCAAGTAACCTACACAGAACCAAGTAACCTACACAGATTTTGGATATATGGACCTACAACCCACCCACCCTCAGCCCTACACCTCCCGCCTCTGCCCACAACTACGTCCACAGGAACACAGTAGCAGTGCTCTTACCGTGGCTTCACAGCCCTGGCCTCCGAAGCCGTTGCTGCTGGACACCAGGTAGTTTCCATTTGAAGAAACGTCACAGTGAGTCTGGATGTACTGCTTGGCAGGAAAAGTGTTGGTCACCTGCCACGCACGGCTGTCCCACACCCTGCACGCAGAGACAAACATATGCTCACATGCATGGAAGCACATATGTGCAGACAGCCATACACACATACTGTATACACGCACAAGAAAAAAGGTTTTCAAATGTCATTTTTAACCAAACCATCAAATTAATAAATACACTGGTGGCAGCAGTTACTTCCGGCCCCCTTGCTCGGGCCAAACCCATCTTCAAACTCTGCCTTCATTGTGATGTGTACTAACATCACCCGTGATGTGTCAAAAGAGCAGGACCACATTTTGCCATTATGACACACACACACGAAAAAAATACCACCAATACCAGCCACACGCTGTCAGGGGTGGTAATAACCAGTGACTGTGGTGTGTCAGTGTCACCATAGGAGGGCACTATACAGCAACCCAGCTCCAGGCTGGGTTCCCAAACATAACTGCGTGGCATTGCTCTGCACATCGACCTGAACTCTGAATATCGTAATATCTAAGGTGATGAAAACTATAATGAACATTTTTTTTTTGTTTTTTTCATATTGTGTGTCCAGCAAATCTTTTACATTGGCAGCAACACTGTGTACACAGCTTTGTCTAGTTTGTGATTCAAATACTTTGAATTTTGAGTGTCAGGTTTTACGCAATGATCAGAAGGTGCTATACCTTTGGTGACATCGTTGTAGAGATTGACTGTCTTTGGGTCTTTTGATGCATGTGGTTAACATTTTGAGTGTCATCATAGGTTGAGAAATTGTTTTACTATTGGGGAATTGCAATTAAGAGTTTTGAGAATTAGAGTTTCAGGAAATGTATCTAAAGTGATTGAGAAAAACTAACATATTTGGCTGGCATTAGCTTGTCTGTAACAAGCATATCTTTGCTCGACTACCTGCTGTGTGGGGGTGTTACAGCAGTGAGTCTTTCTGTACCTGCTGTGTGGGGGTGTTACAGCAGTGAGTCTTGCTCTACCTGCTGTGTAGGGTTGTTACAGCAGTGAGTCTTTCTTTCTGTACCTGATCATTTTGTCCTCAGACGTCTGGACTATAGAAGAGCTGTCTGGCACCCAACACACATGAGTCACCTGGACAGACAGACATGGAAGACATGAGTCTCCTGGACAGACAGACAGGGAAGACATGAGTCTCCTGGACAGACAGACAGGGAAGACATGAGTCTCCTGGACAGACAGACAGGGAAGACATGAGTCTCCTGGACAGACAGACAGGGAAGACATGAGTCTCCTGGACAGACAGGGAAGACATCAGTCTCCTGGACAAACAGACAGGGAACTTGGTCTCCTGGACAGACAGACAGACACAGAAATGTGGGGAAGGCTTAAAGTGTTCAAGGCATGAACTATTGAAAGAAAAGTCAGACTGAATGCCTTATGAAAATATTTCTCACACTTTCAGGTACACACCTAGGCAAGCCAATATGCTGATATAACAATTCTCATTCTAACAGGTAATGTACACCAGATACATTTCGGCTGCATTGCGGATCCAGCAAAACTGACGGATCGACTCTCGCCCATGTTAATTGATGATACATGCAGTACGGAGAAATGTTCTATTTTTGTCGGATCCCGCATACGTCTGACAGATTACATGAGTGTGAGTCTGTTCGCAACCGTACCGTGTGTACATTAGCCCTAAGGATGTGCGTGTGCACGCACGCATGCACACGCACATGTACGCATGCACATACACACACACACACACACACACACACACTATTCTTCTCACCAGGTTTCTGGAGATGTTATGTCTTTGTTCACATTCTCCAGATTCTATATCCCACAGGCACATCCAGTTGTCACGAGAACCGCTGCACAGCTTTCTTCCTTCTACAGAGCACCATTAAAAAGTGAGTGGAGTGAGCAGGTGAGTGTGTGTGTGTGTGTGGGGGGGGGGGGTACGTGCGCGATGTGTGGATGTTTTTACCAGGGCTGATAGCTAGTCCATTGACCACCAGCTCATGTCCACAAAATTCCTGAATAGGTTCGTCTCCCTGGTTTAGGTCCCACATCAGAACAGTCTTGTCCCGTGATGCACTAAAGACCCACGTACTGCCTGGATATCCCAGGACCTGGAGGGGAGGGGAGGGGGAAAATAATTGAAAGATCCACATGCCACATGTGTCACACCTTCATGTGTGTACATGCATACATAGTATTGACGTTACCTTGGTAACCTCTCGGTTGTGACCCTGGAGGGACTGGCACATCCGGCCTTGTTTCCAGTCATACACCACCACTGCCTACAGGGGAGGGGACACACACACACACACACACACACACACACACACACCACGACATTTGTATGACATTTTACACTGCATTACATTCATGCCCTAACCACTTTCTTTTAAACTCTTGCATAAAGCATTTGGTTCAGTTCCAATTAACCTTGTTTATTAAAATATCTGTATGCTCTTAGGTTCAAGTATACATACTACTGCATGCGCTGGGACGCGTCATCAGTGATGTTAACTGGGGTTGTGAGGTGTTTCGGGTCTGTCAACATCATACACCCTCGCCCAGTAGACCCAGCCGAGGCCGATTACGACCCCGACCCGCGTCCCAGAAGCAGCCGCTCACGGATCAGCCTTCCTACTCTGTCTGCAACGTTGCCCGCGGAAGGATTGATCACGCCCAATCCGCTGCAATAGAGTTTAGTGCTACACCGCAGTATTGTGAGACCTTCGGTGCATGGAGGTCTAAGGCGCTGTGGGGTGATTCCAGGCCGGGCACCTCCTTCGTCTCACCAGAACCTCCTGTGGCAAAAGGCAATCCTACCATGCCATGCTCTTACAACCCTCTATCTGAACACAAAATCCATCACACTGATGAATTTATAACCTAAAACCGTTCTAAAACCCTGTTATAATGAATCATCAGCCAATAATCAGTTATTTAGCAGTGATCTGCCCAACACTACTAGCACTACAAACTAAGTGTCATTTACCTGGTCAGTCCCTCCAGATACACACAGCTCTGGGCTGAGATTGGTGACCGCGTTGATCGATCCTTGATGGGCAGGTTCATACTGCACCACCTGACTGTCAAAGGTGCTATCTGGCCCATCTCCACGGGACGTCCTGCACAGGAAACACCAATACTAAGAAACTAAAAAATAAACAACTCTAACACACACACACACAGTTAGAAAGGCCTGTAATTACCTACATAGTGCCATTCAGTCCATAGGAAGGTCAATGAATGAGGCTGATCAGCTTCATGTAGCCTGGTAAACCAGCCGGTCACGTGAACTCACATTTCATTTCTCGTTCCTGTCTGGCTTGAAGCTTTCACCCAGTCTTTGCAGCGGGCGGAAGTTGGGCGGGTGTACTTGCCTTGACAGACAACTCCTCCAGCCAATCAGGGTTGGATCCACTCAAACCCAAATCCACTCGGGAGAACGGCAGAAACATATTTTCCGCCTAGAAACTCTGCTGTTGCATACTCCTGTACTTGTTGTTATTGAGTCTATTTCTGCAATAACTGCACTTTATGGCTGTTTAAACTAGAGGAACATTGACATTACTCCTCGAGGCGGACAGGCAAGGAGGCGGCCATTACTGTTTTGCTAGCGACGTTCTGGCCGGTTACGATGTCAACTACGAGGCGGGTTGCTGATTGGCTCGTCTGCTTTGCAGTTTCTGCAGACAGCCCTCCCAGAGTTGAGGCCAGACGGTCCCGCAGAACCAAATGAAATGTGAGAGTTCACGTGACCGGCTGGTTTACCAGGCTGTGCTTCATGCACCTGGCCCATCAAAATAGATGTTTTCCTGATCTGAGACCATGTAGATAATGTTCAGATAAATGTTTGCCCTTTCTTTTCTTCAGTGACAGTGGCAGTGGAGGTAACTGATTTTAGCTGGACATTTGTTTCGGTCCCAGTTTTTTGATCTTGTGTGGGCTGCAATATAAAACTATCCTCATTCTAAACAGATAGCCTTGTTGTCATACTGTAGTTGTTGGTAACACATTACATGGACATCCGTTTAGAAGACCAATAACATCTGAAGAACTTTATGATGCTTACACTATTATTTTTCTTACGTATTTCCTAACATTGTAGATACATTAGCAGCAGTCCGCCATTCAGATAGTGTTTCAGTACACTTACCTGTAGAGTTCAGACCTCTTGCGAAACTTGCTCTGTAATTTGCCCATGTCTGCCTAGGAACCTGCAGCCACACTGAGAGAGACACACACAAAAATGCCTGGATAAACATCACAGTTGGATGGGCGTCAGATTGGCCAAATTACGTTAAAGGTTAAAAGCATCTGCAAAAAAGACACTTGGGCACCCAAAATATTTTTGACATTTAATTACTGTATCGTGGATATCCTTCCCTGCTCTAATGATGAATTAAAATGTGAACATTGCATAAATGAAGACTTTCTAAGAAAAACTTTTTTTTTTGAGTGGCAGGCCAAAGGGAAAGTGGCTCAAGCCTTCTTTCAAACCCAACCTTTTCAAATGCCATATCACAGCAAAGCATTAGCTGATGATAAGAAAACAATGACAAATACTGCTACAATGTTTCAAGTGAGATCATTGCCTTCAAATTAATTTGAATTATTGCCTGAAATCTTATCAATGTCCAAAAAATACTAGCATACTGGTCTTTATGATTTATTATTCTGTGCAACCTTGTTCATTTTGATTAGATATTACATTAAATTATGCTCTGATTACTTCCTTGTATTACGCTATCTGTCACACCTTGCAATGTGCACAACTAAGCTCCCTTCGTTATCCATCTAAACAAGTAGGCTACAGTACCAGAAAGAGAGGGCTAAAATCCTATTAGAGGAATTAGTCGCACAAACACCTGCTACCGATCACCGACTGTGTAGACTATCGTTGTGCAGCGACACAAACAGAAATGTAAGTTAACCATCGTTACTGAAAGTGAAAAACGGTTGACTTGAGAGTTCCTGAGAAAGTGGTCCAAGATTTCTTACCCGTCACCGACAGGCGTGGTCGCTGGGATGCTGTGGCTGGGTAGCTAGCTCGCTAGCATGCTAACTAATCTCGCTTTATGCCAAGAGACATGAATGAACTAGTAGCGTCACAACGGAAACGTACTAAAGTTACACCTCGCCAGAGTCATTGTCAAAACAAATGAGAAGCCTTTCCCATGAACGTCAACGGCAGTAACTTATGTTAGATTGCGTGGGAAAGTGTAGAAAACTTCCAACTGCGACGACAGACCCACATACTCTCTCCTTAGCGACGCTTACCCGTAACTAGGCGAGCACGACGTCACGTGGCATACGACAGGAAGCAATCTATAGCCAATATCTCCTTCAAAATAAAAGTTCCCAAGTTCCATCTTGTGTTTTCATAAGGTGAACAGTTATCTTGCACACCCTCCCTCCATTATGCTGTAAATTCATTTCTGATATTTCCAGTCATATCTTTTTGTATTGTAACGTATCGGTGATACGCCAAGGAACCGGAGAGTTGTAGTTGGTACAGGTTCTTTATTCACAGGCTTCTTTAGCTCCTAGCAGCTAGCTTCACACCGCTAGCTCTACACACAACAACCGGTCTCAGCTCGCTCCATAGCTAGACTCCTCCGGCACCCCGGCCGCTGGTCCTATATACCCCGTTTCCCCTAGGAACACACCCGCACACATTAGTTCCTAGCTACAATCCAGACACTTATGTTGCACATCACATTACAGGTAATACTTGGATTACCCGACACGTTACATACTCCTCACCCAACATTAGCTCAATGCCCACATTGACACCCACAACCCACACATATCCCCCTGTACCAAACCACACCACCCCACAACATTTTGTATCCCCCCAATTTGTCTCTTATTATTTCACTACTTCTTAATTTTCGTTCCACCACCACCATTTGCATTTCTTTTCATTCCTTCCTCTTTTCCCATTCCTCTAAATTCAACCCACATTTCAATTCTCAGTTCGACAATAACCCCCAACATTTACATCATTCTTTTTTCATTACCTTCATTTAAACCTTTTTTTTTCTTATTCACATTATCCCACTTCAACCACTATTTCCATCCACCCTTTTACAGCTTCTGTCCCACCCGAAGCACATTACAGTCGACACAGCTAAGGCAGTAGTCCTCTACGTCTCCCTTCATCTGTACCCAGTAGAAAACTCGACAAAGGCGGCTGAGTGTTTCTTCAGCCCCTCGATGCCCCTGACCCCTGCGGCCCCTGTGCGCCCCCCGTAGCGCCAGTCCCCGCAGGCAGCTGGGCACCACCACGACGCTGCCACTCTTTCCGCGCCCATCTAATCCCAGAATCCCCGACTCTCTCACCCTCAAGTCCGGAAACAACTCCCACAGTTCCTTCGTGGTACTTGAACACATGCCTATCTCCTCCAGGCGAGGCCGATATCCGGCCGCCACCCACCTGCGCACCGGTCCAACGCTAGCGTCCTCCGCCTGTCTGCGTATCCACTCCTCCAGATCGACATCCTCCATAGTCACATTCTCATCCTCCCGGTCTTGCACTCGCTCGTCCTCCCGTCCCGCTCCCCCAGGGGGCGGCGTGTTGAGGACAGCAGGGCGGACACCATCGGCGTCGATCTCCACCTCGACTTTCTGCAGTGCAGCCGTGGGGGTTGTGTAGCGGCTTGGTTGGGCCGGCGCCTCCAGCGTTGACCCCTCTCGCTCCCCCGGGGATACGAGCGCCGCTCCCCCGACTGTAACAGCATTGCAGGTGATGTCGCTCACTTCCCTCTGGCTGTTCAAAACGATCCCCGCTCCAGAGCAGCTAGCCTGGGCCGGCTCAACAGTCACTCTCCTGCCCAGAACAATCGGCTCTGCACTGCTCCGCTGCTCCGCCGCTTGTTGCTCAGGCTGCTCCACCGGCTGTGTGTCTCTTCCAGCGTTCGCACTCTTAGTGCAGTCTCTAGCTAAATGTTCAGGCGACCTGCACGTCCAACAAAGTCTCACCTGTCCACCGCCTGCACGTCTCTCCTCTCCCGCTGTCTTCCAGTCCCCGACAGCTTCTCGACACTCTCTAGCTATGTGTCCCGATCCACCGCATGCCCAGCAGGCTCCCTGCTGTCCCCAGTACCTTTGCTCCGCATGCCCGGTCCGTCTCCCGGAACCGTCTCGGCACCACCTCGCCTCGTGGCCCGGTTCTCCACAGCTCCAACACAGTCTTTGCGGCTCCTCCGTCCGATTCTCTCCGTGCTGCGCGACCTCTCGTAGCAGCTCCATAAGCCCCTCTGCCCAGGCCGGCGTCGCCTCCAATAGCCGTCTAATCTCCTGCATCAAGCGGGCTTCCATGCCCGCCAGCACCGAGCTGATCCCCGTCGTCAGCTCTTCTTTTCTCCCGTTCGCCGACAGGCATTCTTCTAATCGCACCATCACACGTGGCGCTCGTAGCAGCTAGCTCACACAGCTAGCTCGCTACTGCTAGGTCGCTCGAGCCTTTGATCTCCAACTTTTCTCCGCCGTTGCTCCTCACTCTCTCCCCTCTCGACCGAATCAGAGGCACTACCGCTTCACTTCTGACACCAATGTAACGTATCGGTGATACGCCAAGGAACCGGAGAGTTGTAGTTGGTACAGGTTCTTTATTCACAGGCTTCTTTAGCTCCTAGCAGCTAGCTTCACACCGCTAGCTCTACACACAACAACCGGTCTCAGCTCGCTCCATAGCTAGACTCCTCCGGCACCCCGGCCGCTGGTCCTATATACCCCGTTTCCCCTAGGAACACACCCGCACACATTAGTTCCTAGCTACAATCCAGACACTTATGTTGCACATCACATTACAGGTAATACTTGGATTACCCGACACGTTACAGTATGTTTTAGTGCTGCAATTGTTGTGAGCTTATTCTTATCTTATTTCTTACTTTATCCTATTATATTAACTGCTGCAACAACCCAAATTCCACCTGCAACATTAGTTTAATATAATAATCTAAATATCAATAATTGTATATTAATATGTAGTACATGGTACACCATATAATAAGGTGACCAGACGTCCCCGATTTTCAGGGACAGTCCCCGTTTTTGGTGACCTGTCCCCGGCTGGAGCTGTCCCCGATTTTCTACTGGCGTCTGCGGCCGATATGACTCGAGCTCTAGCGGGCTCATTCTTAAATCTAGAGTGGAGATACTTATAGGCTATGAAACTGTAAGACCTACAGCATCCATTGGGAGCAACAATGCCATGCTACCTTGTCGGGAAGGGGGCTAAATAATGCATTTTGAAAAACCGGTATGGTCAATTTCAAAGGGGACCCCTGACCGCTCTCACCTCAAGATATCTGAATGAGAATGGATTCTATGAGTACCCATGAGTCTCCCCTTTACAGACGTGTCCACTGGTCAACCACTCAAGCAGAAAGGTTGCAGGAGGCTTACGGGTGAGTTAAAAGCATATCACAGCATCACATCTAGTAGCCCATTGATCCAGGCATCCAACAAGTGTTTACATGTTCTGCTGCAGCTCTTTCAATCTTGAACAATGAAAAAGCACTTAGGCTACCGAGAATATTTTTTGAGATCTGAGGCTATTCATAAAACATTTGGCATGGCCAGGCCTAATGCTGCTGGAGAACACTGTGGTTGGTCAATTCATAATGTCTGTCACACATTTTGTTTTGGTCTCAGGGGGGCGGTCCATAACCACTTGTCAAGAGTTGTGCCCCAGACATAGATTGATCTATGGCTGGCTACTGTGAGACTATAATGTCACTGACCTGTTGCTGGGTGTCCACTCTGCAGAGTTGCTTGGTTGGTTGCCCCCCATTTCAGGCACAGGTTGACATGGCTCCCCAAGGTGCACATCTGGGACAAATCAGACAGATCTCTGGACACTAACATTCATTCAACTGGCACCATTTCACAGCTCGGTTTGTTGTCTTCTGTCTTATGGTTGTGTTAGTTTGTTTGTTTTTTGCTAGTTTGGTCAATACGGACAGGGAAGATGAGAGAGACAGAGAGGGGGTGGCATGGGACATTATCACATAGTAGTTCATGAGCAGCATTCAAATGCACAGTGCCAGGAGTGCATTGTATGCTGCTAAGCACCGAGTCCCCAGAACGTCCTCATTTAACAGGTCTAAATGGGCCACCTAGCTAGGTTAGCTCAATACCTCTGTGAGATGACCTCAATTTACACTTTAGTTGTGGCAATTACTCAAGTAGTGAGTGAATCTACTGTCAAACTGTTGGAGAGCTGCTCATTAGGCATTATATGACAATGGATGTTGATTATTAGTACATTATGAAGGTATTATTAAGAAAACATGGTATGCCTACTATATAATGTATTGTAATGCAATGAACATATTGCTCAGGCCCAACCAACAAAGACCCATGTTAGCCATATGAATAGCTGTCATGTATTTGATGATACACTTGGTGTGACAGAGCTATGCGTCTTGGCAAAGCAAAAGTAGCTCATAAACAGACATTAAGGTTAAGGACATAAGGTCTAGCATTCTTCCTAGCCCCTGCAGTCCGTTTACTAGCACTTTTAGTCGTCCCTCAACTTTAAACTCCTTTAATCCCATTAGTTTGGCTGACCTGGTGAAACTGATCAGCAAACTAAAACCGTCATCAAGTCCTCTAGATGTCATCCCTTCATCTTTATTTTTCAAAATTCTACCAATTATTGGTCCTGTTTTACAAACTTATGTAAATTCATCACTGTCGTCAGGTTACGCCCCATCCTACGGCAAGCACGCTTCCATACAGCCAATCTTAAAAAAACCAAACCTTGACCCCTCTGTGCCTAAAAACTATAGACCCATTTCAAAACTCCCTTTTTTATCTAAGATTTTAGAAAAAGTAGTCGCCCAGCAACTCACTGAGGTGCTGGTGATGCACAACATCTACGACAAATTTCAATCTGGATTTCGGCCGGGGCACTCCACTGAGACCGCCCTGCTGAGGGTAACAAATGAGCTGCTTATGTCCACCGATGCTGGAGAGTACCAGATTTTAGTTCTCTTAGATCTCAGTGCCGCTTTTGACACTGTGGACCACCTTATCCTGATCGATAGGCTTCGTGACTGGGTGGGCATTTCAGGCACTGCCTTAGATTGGTTTAGGTCTTTTTTATCAGGTCGCAGCTTTAGTGTACAGATAAATAATTTTGTTTCCTCTTCCGCTCCCCTGTTCTGTGGGGTCCCACAGGGATCGATCCTGGGGCCTGTCCTATTTGGAACGTATATGCTTCCACTGGGGAGACTAATCCACAGTTTTGATATCTCATATCATTTGTATGCTGATGATATCCAGCTCCGCTTCTCTTTCAAACCAAACGAGATAGGTCAGATTTCCAGACTTCTAGACTGTATTAGTGCGATCAATGCATGGTTGGCTGACAATTTCCTGCAGCTAAATAAGGACAAGACCGAGGTGCTCATTATCGCTCCGGATAGTGTCACATCCACGATAAAAAATAGGATTGGCCCTCTCTCCTCTGCCGTCCGCCCTAGCCTACGTAACCTAGGGGTCTTTTTTGACCACTCTCTTTCACTAGACGTCCATATAAAACAGCTCTCTAAAAAATGTTTTTTCCACCTACGAAATATTGGCAAACTTCGATCCACACTCTCTCTTCCTGAGATGGAAATGCTGATTCACGCCTTTATATCGTCACGATTAGATTACTGCAATGCTCTTTTCCCACTGCTCAGTAAATCCGCTCTACGCCGCGTGCAGGCCATTCAAAATGCTGCCGCGCGCTTGCTCACCAGGTCAAACAGGAGTTGTCACATCACCCCGGTACTCAAGTCACTTCACTGGTTACCTGTTGCCTATAGATTCCAGTTCAAAATCATCACCCTCACCTACAAAGCACTACACTCTCAGGCACCTGTTTACATCTCGGACCTACTTCACCCCCTTACTTCTGCTCGTTCCCTCAGATCCAATGATCTAAACCTGCTTCAGGTTCCTCGGACACGCCTCAAGACCCGTGGCGACCGAGCCTTTGAGGCCATGGCCCCTAAACTGTGGAACAGCCTGCCTCCCCCCCTTAGATCGGCTGGTTCTGTGGAGTCCTTTAAACGCCTCCTAAAGACTCACCTGTTTAGAGAGGCTTTCAAAGATTGATGCAGATCTTGCCCTGCATCAATTGATTGTTGATTGTTGATTGTTGATGTTTTATTGAAAGATGTATCTTTAACAACGTGGTCCATTTGTATTGTGTAGGATATTTTGCAGTATTGTTTACTGTCCTGAACACTAGTTCAGTGACCTCTATTTTTATTCTCGATTCTAATTTGTATTCTCTGTATTTTCTTTTGCTTTGTAAAGCACTTTGTGATTTCGGTCTGTGAAAGGTGCTCTATAAATAAAGTTATTATTATTATTATTATTATTATAAAGACAAGCTTCTTCACTGGCTGTAATCCATATCTCTGTTGTTACAACCCAGCTCAACAAAAGGAGGGAGCCACACGCCAAAGTAAAAGTCAAAACAATGTATAATCTAACAAACAATAATCTATCTCATGACATTGACTGTATTATACAATCACTGATCTATCTACAGTCGTCCAGCAGATGGGGTTGTTTGTCTCAGTATGATATCCATACCATCCATCGCCCATCTGACATGTGGCCCTGCCCATATCAGACCCCGCCCCGTGCCGCAGCCAGGGGTACTAGCAATAAGTAGACAACACAAACTACATTAAACAAACGGACAGAACAAAAGGTGCATCGGTGAGGAGAGAGAGTGACTGAACGGTCTGAAGTTCTTCTTAAGCCCAAGGAGTACACCGGGCCCAGGTGCACACAATCAGCCTAACGTCCCCAACACCAGGCTCCTGCAGGACAGGGCCAGGAGATGGTCCAAGACGTACTTGCCAGCCTCACCCACACTCTCACACACCTACTGCGGATTGTGTCCCAGCCACAAGTCCTGCAAAGTACTCTAGTTCTTTTATGATGCTGTTAAAAACAGTCATGAACTTTGCCCCTCAACAGCTCACTGGAGGAAGATTTCATTCCCATTTAGAGGCTTTACATAATGATGGGAGGGTGTTTGGCTGATTCAGCATGCCTCAAAACATGTAGGAAAGCAGAGCAGTGCAGAGAAATGATTTGTAACTGAAATCAGCATTATGTTGTCACTCATGTCTGTCGCTCATTAAAATATGTTTTTTGTTGTGATTATGAAATAAGCAGGAGTAAAAGGCTAAATTCAGTGATAACACTACCATAAACTAATGCCATAACTGATAGCCAGTGGGATGGTCATAGTGAAACAACTTTGGACACATGATATGGGCTCTGATGTCCGTCCGTCCATCCGTCACTTTATGGTTGTTACTTGTTACAGTCGTCATTTTGTGTGATCTTACCATTAGGCGACTGCCTCAGGCCACAGCAGAGGGCTCTGCAAAAGACACGAATAGAGCCAATACATATTTTTTTAGCAATTTAGAAGAAACTGACCTACTGGAGAGAAAAAAAAACAGTTTTTGTTAGTTACAAAAAATAAATTGCCACTCAAGACTACTCAGTCAGCCCACAGTGGTAGTGGACTATTCCACTTCTAGCAGAATATTGCCTCTTGACATCAAGCTTATTTTCCTTGACACTGTGCCAGTTGCTGGAAGAGACAAAAAAAAGTGCTCAGTAGCACATGTCCACCATGTCTGACAACACAACGCAAAGAACTTATGCAGCTTTTGCCCTCTTTTGGCCGATCGACATGAAAAGGGGTTAATGTTGAACTCAGGGGCCCCCATGTTTGCGTTTGCCCAGGGCCCCCAAATCACCAAGTCTGTCCCTGCTGCGTGTAGGCCTATTACTACAATTATGTGACAGAAAACTGTTGGAAAACAGTAAACAAATACAAGATGGCAACTGGCAACAATACTATGAATTGCCTGTCTATTAGGCAATGATGTGGTAAACAAAAAGGTACATTTTTATTTACCATTATTTATTTACCGTGGGTTACCTGTGACCTCCAGTTTATCATCATACACCAAGATAAACAAACAAACAAAAAATGTTTTTCAAAACAAACAAAATGTTTTGTTTTGTGTTTGCATAACAGCGACAACATGTATCCTATAGTTTCCCCACAAATACTATATTCATATAACTTACCAGTGGGATACTTTCAGTATGCATTTTAGGCTATATTATGAAATGACGTGAATTGAGGTGGCGGGCTTACCCTGTCTGTCTGTCCATTGATATATTGCTGCTCCACAGGTTGGGATATGAACGCAAGCGTGTGGCGTGTTGTTTGACGTGACACTCCCCCCTAGTCGATGGGAGGCCGACGTCACTCTGGCAGGCAGCGGAGGAGTGGATGGCCTGAGCCTCTGTAATACAAATACATGAAGGGAATTGAGGAAAAGGAGAAGACTGGCTGGGAGGAAAAGGCAACAGCACAGCGTTTATTTCCTTTTATCTCGTCCAGCCACACTGAGTCACGGACGCTGCAAGACGCTTTTCTAGCCTGAATGGGCGATTTTTTCTTTGCAGTATCGCACGGCCTGGGCGAAATGCTATATTATGTATGTCTTTCTTGGTGTTCTACTAAGCAGACAGAAGAGAGAGATAACTGTACTGTATCCCAGCCTAGCGGATTGGAGTGAAAGTCCGCCATATTCTGCCTTACCACGCCCGGGAATCAGTCGAGCTATTTGGCAATAACCCGGACAGCTTTATCCATGTATTTTCCCCGCCGCCCTCATCTACGGACGATATAACTTGAACACTGGGGGATATTATCGAGACAAAAATAACAACATTGAAGACTTTGAAGAGAGGCTGGGCCGGGGGGCACGGATGGCAATGCTTTAACGAGCTCACACCAGAGCAGCACGGAGGATATGTCTAAAAGGATCTGTTGATCATATTGAGAAGGAAAAGAAGATTACACCAATTAAGATATTGGTCTCAAGCCGCTTTGGACACTATTTTCAAACTCTCGGGAGGGGCAGAAAGCGAAGCGAAACGGAGGGAACGGAGGGAAGGGAGGGGGGTAAACAATTTCTGAAATATCAAAATTGTCCTTTTCCTCCGCAATCTGTGCGTTGTTCGGGCTTGTTATTAAGGGCGTCCACGCGTTATTTCACCACAAGCAGGCCTGTATGAGGACGTTATTTGGCATTTACACAGGCCCCCGTTTTATCGCCCAAGCCATCTCAAATCTGGATGAATCAGTAGAAGCAAAAGAGAGCCCAAACAAATAAATACAGCGAGAATGACCCTGGAATCCATAATGGCGTGTTGCCTCAGCGAAGAGGCGAAAGAAGCCAGGCGGATCAACGACGAGATCGAAAGGCAGCTGCGCCGGGACAAGAGAGACTCACGCCGGGAACTGAAACTGTTGCTTCTCGGTAAGCTGGGCTGGGCTGGAGGGGGGGAGAGGAGTGTGTGAAGAGTGATGTATTGTAAAGCACCCAAATTCCTCTCCCGGAAAATACCTCTGTGGGTGTGTGTGTGTGTGTGTGTGTGTGTGGGGGGGGGGGTTAGGGTCTGCCCACCTGAGTGAAGTAGGATAGGGGGGTGTTGAAATACCTTGGCGTTATGAGTCGTGTGCACAGATTGCTAGGGATACCAGAGGGAGGAAATGTAGCCGTGCCAGCTATCACTCCCAAAACCACCTGATTTGAATAACTGCACTCGGTCAGTGTCTAGGAAACTAAACGCCTACAAACATTATGGGCCTAACACATTTATGGGCCTAACCCATGGACTGCCTAACCCTAACCTCCCATGCATCTGCCCTAACCTCAACCTGCAGACTTGGATGGCCAATTTATGTGCAGTGTGTTTGTGTGTCAGACACTGACTAGGCCAAAGTCTAGCGTTTTATTGGCAGTAATCAAGAGAGAATATTGCCGTTTAAACACCCAACTTTGTGGTCATATTATGCCTATGGGGCAAAGTAGTAGGGTTATAGTTTATAGGGAGTGGGAGCATGGTGTCCTGTCCTGTAATACACTGTGTGTGTGTGTGTGTGTGTGTGTGTGTGTGTGTGTGTGTGTGTGTGTGTGTGTGTGTGTGTGTGTGTGATGGTATGCTCATCAATTCATCCATTCATTTGGTGTTTCTCAAACTAATTGAAACCTCATGCAGCAGATTCAGCTTTGCAGTAAGCAAAGCAATACAAGTTAACCAGGATGAGGCCTCCCCCCATTTTCCCAGTCTCACTTTATCAATCACTAATCAATAATCAGAGGTATTGTTTTCATTCCTTGGGTAGTAATAATATCATACCTGTGGCATTTTTAGGGGTTTAGGGGTGTGAAAAGAGGGTGGCAATCCACTAGTCATACTGGAGAAATTTGAGGAAAACAAGTCACCATCCCATTGATTCGATTTTGAACGAATAGCCCATCTGATGTGAGGACCGTGGTTGCCGAGAGTAGTGCCGGAAACCTCTTATCCGAATTCGTAGGGGTGGGAATCACAAGTTTGATCACGATGCGATCCGATCTCGATTTGTTGGACAACGATGCGATTTTTGCCGATATCACAAAGTCTTCCAAGATACGATGCGATTCGATTCATGATGGCTCCGATCGATATTAGACGATATGCCCCACGATATCCCCACAATCAGTTAAACAATCAGTTTAAAAAAAGCAACTAAAATATCATTTGACAATTTTATTGTTGAACTAGACATTTAAATGAAAAATAATCTTATTATTTTAAAAAAGATTAAAAAATAAAAACAATGTTTCATGACGGGTCATAGCGATTATTATCGATGTTTTCACTGTGGATGGATGCAGTTGGATCGTTGATCATTGAATCGATGCATCATCTTGCCAATGCCGCCCCTAGCTGTTACTGTTAGTAGTGCCCCCTAGCTGTTACTGTTAGTGGTGCCCCCTAGCTGTTACTGTTAGTGGTGCCCCCTAGCTGTTACTGTTAGTGGTGCCCCCTAGCTGTTACTGTTAGTGGTGCCCCCTAGCTGTTACTGTTAGTGGTGCCCCCTAGCTGTCCCTAGCTGTTACTGTTAGTGGTGCCCCCTAGCTGTCCCTAGCTGTTACTGTTAGTGGTGCCCCCTAGCTGTCCCTAGCTGTTACTGTTAGTGGTGCCCCCTAGCTGTCCCTAGCTGTTACTGTTAGTGGTGCCGGGGGGTCCTCAGCCCCTAGCTGTTACTGTTAGTGGTGCCTGAGGGATGTTTTAAGAGGGGGTGAAGGAGTCCGGTTTCTCCCTTTTCCTCTTGTTAGGACAAAATGGTTAAATGAGTCGCCCTTAACACGATTTTTGGGAGCTGACCACCACCTCTCTTTTTAAAGGACTAATCTTTCAACGTTGCCCCAAAATCTCTTAATACCCCAGCTACTTATGCAAACATGCAAACTCAGTCAGACTCCGATTCAAACCAAAAAGTCTGTGTTGGATGGTGTGTGTTTGTGTCTGTTTGCGCAGCTCAGACCCTGCACTCTACTGCACAAAGTGGGCAAAGAGAGGACATATTTATTCAATTAATATGCACTTGTCTCATGTGATACAATGAAATTGAAGGCCAAAACCCACAGAGGCCGTGATTATCATATTCAACAGGCATTCTATCTGCTGCTAATCGGTAGGCCTTTCCAGTATCCACTATCCAGGATTGCAAAGTGGTTTAGTAGCACACTTATGCTTCACAATGACAGGATCATGTGTACAATTACGTCCTGACCTATCATGGGAATGATTTGTGTTGCATGACGAGGCTGAGTCTGACCAGAGGCTAGAGAGGACATGTGATAGGATGGTCTAGGCCAGTGCTTCTCAAATGTCTTTTAGACCCCCTAAACTGACACAAATAACACCATGGACCCCTATTTCATCAGCTTTTGTCCCAGGGTCCCCCATCCGATAGGATTATTGCTTTGAGATGTTTTATTACAGAAAGTGTATGAAAACCCATGACCAAAATAGGCATACATTCTGTAATTTTGTTACTTATGGATGGATTTAGAGTTAAAATAAATTACTCCCCTTTTTGCTGGTGACCCCCTGGAATCCCCTCAAGACTTCCTGGGGGTCCTCGGACCCCACTTTGAGAACCACCGGTCTAGGCCAAACCAGGATAACATACCTAATTGACCCTGATGCACATGCATGAGCTCACAAAACATTTATTGCCAAGTCAACCATTTTTTCTGCGAGGCAAGTGCACATCGATTATACAAACTCATACACACTCTGGATTAACGGTGAGAGGGTGTGTGTGCGTGCGTGTGTGTGTGCACGCGCACCCGCCAATTTGTGTATGGACAAATTTGTTAGACCCTTACCGTCTCCCACTAATAGCCGTTGAGTTAACTGGAGGAAGTTGTGCAGTGTGCATGCACTATATGAATCCATTAACCTATCAGCTTATCGGGGGTTCTCAAACTCGCTAATTGCTTTGTCTCCCCGAGGACTTTTTGCCGGCGTCAGGCACACCGACACAAAAAAGCGTAGAATTTTCTTTGATCAATTCTTCAAACTGTCCATATTTAATTCTTCCTTTGTCACAAAATGTCCTATATAAATAGGTAATGGCTAGCATTATTCAAAGTATGAAGATAACGTCCAAACTCACCGATAGCAAGCACACTCAATCCCAACGTTCAAGTTAGGTGCAAGGCCAAAATAAATCTTGAGTAAAAAAGGAACTGGCCAGCACTCTAAATGTCCTTTCAATGTTTAATTGGCATCTGGGACAGACAATAGTACAATGGATGCGTTTCAGCACAAAGCCTTCATCAGCGTTTGAACGTTTTTGTTTTTGTTTTGTTTTTAAGTATGGAGATAAACCTTTTACAAAGACAAAATTGGTGTTGGTCTTCATTATATGGCCTGCCCTGTACATTCATAACTTCTGAAAACAAAATCTCAGACTCCATCATTAGTGAAGTAAGTCCATAATGAATCAACAGCACACAATCTATCTGGCAACATCACCCACGTTCCTGTAAACAAAACAGTTTACCCTCAAAGTCTTGTGAGAATGGAGATGTTCTGACTGCCTCTGAATAGCTCCAAAGAGTACCTTCTGTTTTTCTCTGTTTTACCAATCCCCACATGCGTGTGTCAACCACCCAGGATTAGAGCTGCTACAAGATCTCATTTATTTATTTATTTATTTATTTATTTATTTATTTATTTATTTATTTATTTATTCCAGATTCCCCCCACCCCCTCATATTTTCTCCCCAATTCTACTTGGCCAATTTACCCCTGCTGCCCCGGTCGCTGCACCCCCCCTCCCGATCTGGGGAGAGCTGTAGACTAGCACCATGCTTCCTCCGACACATGCGGAGTTGCCAGCTGCTTTTTTTCACCTGATAGCAGGGAGCTTCACCGGCAGGATGTAGCACGAGGGAGGATCACGCTATTCCCACCAGTTCCCTTCAGTGTATTCAGAGTTAAGGTTGTCATCGTGCTGAGCGAGGTCGTCCCCAACCTGAAGAGACTGTGTTCTATCCCCATGAGGCCAAACCTGTCCAAATGCCCTTGGCTTGAGCATGATTCATTACTAGGGATGTCACAATATATCGTCCCCCACAATATATCGAGATATCAAAACATGACAATATGTATCGTTGAGATGAAATCTCATATCGTGAGACAAATAAGCTGAACATGGTGGCACTGATCTGCATCTGATTGTATGCTCGCTCTCCTTTTCATTGCTTTGTTTGAACAGACGAGGGACGTTACAGACACGGAGGATGAAAATGGTGAAATTACTCAAATTAGCGTGGAGGATGCCCCCTCAACTTACAAATCGATCGCAAAAAAATATTGTTAAAATATCGTATCGTTATCGTGAACCCAATATCGTGTATCGTGAACTGAGTGTATCGTGACACCCCTATTCATTACCCTATAGTACCTGCTCCTGCCTCCTGTGGTGCCATGGCAGCTAACCAACCCTCCACTAAATACAGATATCAAATTAAAAAAAAAGTGAGAGAAAGAGATATCTAGTCATTTAAATGTGTAGTTAGTTATATCTGATTTTCTCTGTCTGACCCTGATATTGTTTAGCATTGAGGTCTCAAACATCTCTTGACAGTTAATTGTCTTTCATCTACTCAATTAACAATTACGAAAGTGGCACAGACCGACTTCATCCTCAAGTGACATCAGACCTAGTTTATGATGCCCCCCCCTCCCCACACACACACACACACACACACACACACACACACACAATCAGTGGTGAGATGAACGGTTGTGAAGGTGAATCAGACTGAAAACATCAAAGAGCATGTTGAGTAGTTAGGAACTTGTATGATGGAATTTGCAGTGCAGTTACAGAAAACAACAATAGAAAGAGCAGTGACTTACAGCAAAATGTCCCAATCCTCATGACAGCTTGTGACTTCTACAGCCAGGATACTACAGAGCCATTATTACAAGTGCTGGGAATGATCAAGGACAGAATCACAATATAATTCATTTTTATACACAGTACAATATGATTCCATACTCAATACCAATGGGGCATCCGGGGTAGTGTAGCGGTAGATTCCCTGTCTACCAACATGAGGTTCGCAGTCGCACCCCCGTGTTGGTCGGGCGTCCGATTGGCACGATTGGCTGGTGTCTGCGGGTGGGAAGCCGGATTGGGGGTATGTGTCCTGTGAAGCTCCCCCTGTCAGGTTAAAAATTAGTGGCTGGCAACTGTGCATGTGTCGGAGGAAGCATGGTGCTAGTCTACAGCTCTCCCCAGATCGGCAGAGGGTGGAGCAGCGACCGTGGCAGCAGGGGGGAAAATTGGCCAAGTACAATTGGGGAGAAAATGGGGGGGAAATCAGAAAAGAAAAACTCAATACCAATGTTTTACACTGTATATATGACTGGAATTTACAGAGAATTTATGATACTACTGTACTAACTAGGCTATTAAGTGTATCTTTTTCATAATTATGTGATACATTAGTGTACATTATTGATTGACACTGAGGCAAAAACAGATTTTTTAACATTTCCATCCTTATTAAGCAAATTAATATAAATGTAGAGTTCTGTGTGCTGCATTGCACTGAAATAACTTGGAACTAAACTAACATGGAAATATACATGTACGCACTGAATAGGCGCAACTCTCGGTTCCTTCAGATGTAACCACAGACTGTTGGACAGCAGCTGACTGTGGTGTCTAAGAACTTAGGTACTGTGTGTGCAGTGTGCACCACAGTATTTTAATGTTACTTTTATATTGAGTCGATGTCAGTTCTTTGTGTTGTCAGTTCTGGCGCTGGCTGTGACACCTACAGGAGCCGGGTTCTTTAGAAAAGTGAGAAACAAACAAACCCTGATCCTGTGTAATTAAACCAATGGATGTTACAAGACGGGCTGCACGACAGATCAAAATGATAATCACAATTATTTTTGATCAATATTGAGGTCACGATTATTTAACACGATTACTCTTTGACTTTGGGAAAATCATGCATCTTTTGAACTAAAAAAACCAACGCTTGATCGGCTCTCTGTTCTCGACTCGAGCTGAAACGACACGCACCACAGCGGTGTTTGGGCTTTGGAGGAGTGGCGGAGCATACCACTGCGAGGGGAAGGGGTGCGCTTGATTTACAACACAATACGAAACAAGAGCGAGCAACATTGCTATCTCGATTTTAGATTATTTTTGTTTCCATGATTGTGGGAAGCCAAAATCTTGATCACATTTAAATGTTGATTAATTGTGCAGCCCTAGTAGTTACAAGTATCAATATCAGAATTGATTCTGAATCGCAAAATAAAATCCCGGTGTATTGCTGTATTGACAATGTTTTTGTCACTCAGCCCAGATTAAAGGTACTGTAGCTGTATGAAAAATCATTCAGTCATTTCAATTACTCAACGCTGGTTGAAGTTCAGATTTAACGCGCACACACACACACACACACACACACACACACACACACACACACACACACACACACACACACACATACATTCATGCACACACATACAAAAACACATACAAACATGGTTATGCATATATCACACACCAAATATGCTCTTTGTCTCCGTCTCTCTGTCACTTAGCGTTTTTCGATACAACTTGCCCGGCACAGCGTGAACAGGCGCTACAGTGTAGGCTACCCAAAAGTGGATAAACATTGCATTTCCTATCAATTCTTCACAATAAAAGGCCTTCCTCTAGTTTGTCAGTGGAAAG
>NC_139631.1:9941073-10076073 GCF_964638095.1 Poromitra crassiceps | reverse complement strand
TTCATCAAACAGATGAGGATCATCCACGGCACGGGATACTCGGAGGAGGACAAGAGGGGCTTCACCAAACTGGTCTACCAGAACATCTTCACAGCCATGCAGTCCATGGTCCGAGCCATGGAGACGCTCAACATCCCCTACAAATATGAACACAACAAGGTAGATGGGATCCTTTCCCTCAAGCCGTTTGAATTGAACAAAGTAGTTAACCAACACTTGACATCAAATAGCTGCCGAAAAATGCACCGTGATCAAGTGAACACCGGGGGCTGAGGATTGGCGTAGGGTGGGTGACATATTGTTTGGGAAGCAGTGGGAAACATGCGTAGAAAGTGGCCACAGCATGCATGTGTATTCTTAGCTTACGGTCTATCTTATTTGGAGCAGACATCCATCGTCATTTCCTGTCCTTTTTGACGCTTCCTGTGTCTTTAAACCACTCCCACCCTCCATCACATCATCACACCCTGTGTGTATTTGGCTTTGGGTGTGTGTCTCTGCAAATGCACGTTTGCACACACACACACACACACACACACACACACACACACACACACACACGAGGCCCATCTTGTGCAACGGCAGGTCACACATCAGAGACCACTCACCCAAATTTGACCTTTCAGTAACTATGACTTCCTCATCTCTGGTTTTCACTGAATCAGACAAGTTGCCCTCACACTGCTAGCTTTAGGAGCTGTTACACTGAGCTCTTCTTACTGGCATTTTAAGTACCCTATTCACCTTATGTTCAGACGCGGGGGTGGGCCAAATTCTTCCGGGTCGTGTTAACACTTCCGGCGCTCACGGCGCCAAATACGAAAGAATGTCAGAAGAAGAGTTGTTTTTGTAGCGGACACTGCAGGGGTTAAAACAAAGAATCCACTGTTAGCCAGGTCAGATAACGTTATCGTTGACAATGACGGGCACTTTCTTGTAAAACATACCTGGACTCCAACAAAGAAAGCTTCAGATGGTTTTCTCTCCACCGAGCGCAGCTCGAGCCACTTGCATCTATAAGACCCGCAGACGTTAACGTAAAATCCCTGGAATGCGAGAATTAACGAGCCAGTTACATGGCATTGCATTCTTAGACATTGCCGTTTGCTTTTATTTGGTATGTTACATACAATTGGCTAAATTATTAGTT
Organism: Poromitra crassiceps; assembly: GCF_964638095.1. Taxonomy (NCBI): domain Eukaryota; kingdom Metazoa; phylum Chordata; class Actinopteri; order Beryciformes; family Melamphaidae; genus Poromitra; species Poromitra crassiceps. The sequence goes on along the minus strand of NC_139631.1, from coordinate 10,074,923 downwards.
AATTCAGAGTTAAATGATATTGGAGCAGCCAGCCATTTTCTTTTTTTTCTTTTTTGCCGGAAGTCGGCACACGACCACACAACCGGGTCAAATGGGCGTGGCTACATAAGGTGAATAGCTTTGGGAGCTGTTACAGTGACTTACTCGCTGTCCAAGTACCCTATGAGAGTAACAGCTGAGAGGAAGTGGAGCGTAGGACTGGAGTTGTCACCTCAGCAGGGCTTTTCAGAAATCAGACCACTTGCAGTTCTGGCACTTCCCTGCCAAGCCACAGCCAGCCTGCAAGCGCCCACTGAGCTATAGAGCTGAACAGTCACTTGACATCTCTTGCCCCGGAAGTGATTTTCCCCATTCATTGATCATTCATAGACATTTTGAAAAATCCTATATACCTAACGAAAACCCATCTAATCAGGAAGTGCTGAGAAATTAACCAAAAAAGAAGAAGAAGAAAAAAAATCAATATTCAGTCAAATTTATGTATTATTATTATTATTATTATTATTATTATTATTATTATTATTATTATTATTATTATTATTATTTTATTGTTTTCTTCTCCTCAAAAGTAATTCACACCAATTCATTTCACTATACAATAATGGCAGTATTGACGTTTTTGACTTGCCATTTTTTCCCATTGTGATGGTGTGTTCCATCTATTCTATGGCATCAGAGCTGCAATAAAGAGCAGCTTTTGATTCCCGCCAGCCAGGGCAGGAAGTTCATGGAGGCCATGGCGGCCATGGCCGCTGTGGCCGTGCCCCCTCAGTTTGGCCTTGTGCCCCTCCGAAAATGATCTGCCCTGCGGCCACAGTGGCCTTGATGCCCGCCCGCACTGCCCCAGCTGAGTTAGCACTTTTCTCCTCGGCCTCTTTCGACACCACTGTCTTTTGTTGAGACTGTGAATTCTTATTGGGCAACATCAAGTCAAATGCTGTGGTGGGTTCCATTTCCAGCCCTAGGGTAACGTACTACAATGCTGTGGAAATAGCAAAATGCTTGTTATATTTTCTAACCAACTTCCCCATGCTTTGATATACAAGGATATCTGGCTGGAGGCCAGGCTCTTACCAGGCTATTGACATAGGACCAAAGCCACATTAGAGAAGAAATCCTTACTTAGCCATTGTCAGCCACAACAGATCTCAGGAGTAAAAAATTAGACCTCGTAGATTTTTACTTTAAATGTATGTTGTGAGGGGTCAACGGAGGTCACGTGTAACCTTATGCTTCAGTGAAGTTGATGCACTGTAGCTCTGTAGACATGTCTGAATCATTATCATTGGTTGATATTGGGTTACATAATGTAACCCAATATCAACCAATGATAAACTTTATGATAATTATGTCATAAAGTTTCAATCCCATCATGCTTTATGACCATATATGTTAAAATGAGTTTGCAATTTTAGTGGAAAATTGAGTGGCTGAATTATAACATAGCATTTTATTTCATGATAACAATTGCCCGTCGACCTGTCAATATACCCTACTGGAAAGTAAAATCTTCAGAGTTCTAAATGTCTCTTATACTGAGACACAGGAGAGTTTTAAATGGGAATCTGGGACGACCAAAAAAAAAACACCCTTAATTGGCTCACGAGGATTTGTGCTTCAGATACATCATTAGATCCATGCTAGAGCCTGAGGGTGTCAAGAAATTACTAGATGTATAATCTGCAAGTGATTAAATGGCTGTAATAATTAGGACTGCATAACCTGTGTGTTGATAGTCTTTGTGTTGATTATTTTTCTAAAATTTCAAAAGTTCTCGGTGTTGTCAAAGTTGTCAGAAAGTGAAGTCTTATATTTATGGGTACTCTTGTTTGGCCCTGTTGACTGAAGATCGTCAAAAAGTCATCCTCTGTACTCCTCTCCTCCTTTCTTCCCCCAGGGCAACGCCAACATCGTGAGGGAGGTGGACGTAGAGAAGATCTCCATGTTCGAGAATCCTTATGTAGATGCAATCAAGAGCTTATGGAACGACCCGGGCATCCAGGAGAGCTATGACAGAAGGAGGGAATACCAACTCTCAGACTCCACCAAATAGTGAGTAGAATGACAGGAGGAGGGAATACCAACTCTCAGACTCCACCAAATAGGGAGTAGAATGGGAAAGAGCCCAACGCAAGCAAATGTAAAAATCAGGGCTAAGACTGAGGCAACGCACATTCATAGCAGTTAATTTAGAAAGTGAAGACAATGCATTCAAAATCAGCATCTGAATTGAACCCACTCTTGCCTTGGTGTAAATCTCAATCAATCGTTTTCTAAATGGAAGGCACAAGTTAAAATATAGGATTTTTAAAAGTCAGTAACTACAGCTGAATAATCAATTTGAAGAAAAAAAATCAAAATTGCAATATGAAATTCTGCCATGTCTAAATCACAGAAGTTGCAATTCATTTCTTAAGAGTGAGGTGCGACTGCACACTGATCTACTTTAAACTAAAAAATAGATATACTTGTATGTGTATATATATATATATATATATATATATATATAAACAAGAATAACTTGTGATAGTGTAAAAAGAGCTGATGCTGTGTGACGCATGATCTACTGTATGTCAAAGTGTGTGACCCACTGATGTCATGTCCAGTGTGAAGTTAGTGAAGCACCATTTGGATGGGCTTCCTTGGTGGGAGATGGAGTGTAGACAGACACCCTGACTCTTTTCCATCCTCTGCCTCTGTAGTTACCTGAACGCGTTGGGCCGGATCGCTCAACCAGCCTACCTTCCCACCCAGCAGGACGTGTTGAGGGTTCGAGTCCCAACCACAGGCATCATTGAATACCCCTTTGACCTGCAGAGTGTCATATTCAGGTGAGCACAGGCATCATTTATATAAGCGAACAAAGTACCGTTGTTACTGTTGGCATTGAACTTTAGAACTACTTTGCAGTTGTCGTGGTGCCTGTGCAGGTTTGGAAATTCTGGGAAAGTATGGGAATTCGAGTCAGAAGGAGCTGATGCACACCTTCAGTCTCTTAAAGGCAGGTGCGTCGGAGATGCAGTACATATGAGAGAAATCAAGGATTCCCGCACACTGTGCAGGAATCCTTTATTTCTCTCAAAGTATGGGAATTGAAATGATACTTTAGGAAAAAGGTCTTGACAAATTTGGCAGTTGTGGAAAAGTCAGAGAATATATTGTTGTTCAGCCATCATAGACATATGATCACACATTTTATGTTCTGTAGTTATAGAACCTTAACTCAAGAAGTGAATAGGAATCCTGGGTTGTAATTATTTAATTTTAAAAAGGTTGTTTGATACTTTCACTACTTTGAACTGCAATATCCCAACTTTATACTCTATAGGTTAAGGCGATGTCTCGTCATAGACGCTGGGCAAGCTGGCTCAGCCTGGCTGGGGGCGTGGTCAGGGTGGGGTAAATCCCCCGTTCTGTCCATTCAGCAAAGTTAGAATTTAGCTGCTAGCCCAGCCCAGGCAGACACGATCGGGGATTTAACCACCGCAGTAAACACACATCTGAGCAGATGTCTTGTGTTCTGCTCTAGAACCCCCAAACCTGTAGTTTAGAGCCGCAGCACCGTCCTTTGGCGAGTCAGCCCATTGAGATATATCGGCGGTTTTACCCCACTCGCGCGCCAGCCGTATAACATCTTGTGGGCGTTCCCACACATACCGACTTGTCTCTATAGTCTGCAGTAAGAACCCAACCTCTACTACGGTGTCTCTACAGCACTGTTATTCTGAGCCTCGCAAATAAAGATGATCACTTCATAATGATGTACTTTCCTACGTCAGGCCGAAGCACTAAGATGAGAACAGCATATTAACCATACAGTTTCACTAATGATGTACATTTTGTAGCAAATCCCTTTAACCCATTGATACCTGATGCAGCATTTGTGTGTGTATCCCTTTAAGACCGCGACCCGCGTTAACGCGGTTCGCGGTCTTAAAGCGATACGCACACAAATGAGGGATATACACACAAATGCTGCATCAGGTATCAATGGGTTAATGGGTAACTTGAGTCACTTCCCACAGATATCAGGATCACTTTCATGGCTATTCTAAGTGCATTATGATGAGGAGTTTGCTTTGATGTACAGATTACAAAGACACACTCTAGTCTGAGTAACCTCAATACTGTTTACAGCTCTCCATAGTGTTACAACAACTTGCAAACTGCATGATTCATGTAAAATAAATATCTAGCTTGTGAATCATCAGTTGGGTCTCCTTTGCTTTCAGAGACACATGTGTATGTGTTCATAAAATAAATTCTTTGTTCAATGTCTTTCTTTCCCTCCCCCCTTCTTGTCCGTACCTAGTTCTGCAAATTATTCTACTCACATTTGCTTTAGAAACCGAAAGCAACTGTGTTTGTACTTCTGCCAATCTCTCATAGGCGTGGTTTGTTATCAAGGGAGAATGGGAAGTGTAGAGAGGGAAATACAACAGTAGATGGCGCTCAGTTGATGAGTTTTAAATGAATCCCTCACTGTGGCAGCTTCTTCAACTGGTCAATGTGAGGGAAGATGCACCCAAAAATGCCAGCCAACTGGTGTAAATGTAAACTAGGCTTAATGCTTGAGGACATTTAAACAGTAAAACAGTGCTCTCTCTCTCTCTCTCCATGGCAGGATGGTGGATGTAGGAGGTCAGAGGTCAGAGAGGAGGAAGTGGATCCACTGCTTTGAGAACGTCACCTCCATCATGTTCCTGGTGGCACTCAGCGAGTACGACCAGGTTTTGGTGGAATCAGACAACGAGGTGAGAGGTGTGGGGTTAGGGTTAATGCTCTCACACACACACACACACAGAACTCTGATTAGCGTCCGGGTAGTGCTGCGGTAGATTCCCTGCCTACCAACACGAGGGTTACAGGTTCAACCCCCCGTGTTACCTCCAGCTTGGTCGGGTGTCCATATAGGCACAATTGGCCGTGTCTGTGGGTGGGAACGGGAAGCTGGATTAGTGTCCAATCGGAATTATTCATTTTCTGAATGATTTATTGTTTCTTCTGATGAGTCCGTCAAACCAGTGCTTGTGTTGTCTGTCCCGGTGGCCCTGAAGGTGAAAAGTTTGTCCTGATTTAAAACAATGGAATAAGACTCTCTCCCCCCTGCCTGGCCCTGCTCCACCTCTCCCCTCTGCCTGGCCCTGCTCCACCTCTCTCCCCTCTGCCTGGCCCTGCTCTACCTCTCCCCCTGCCTGGCCCTGCTCTACCTCTCCCCCCTGCCTGGCCCTGCTCTACCTTTCCCCCCTGCCTGGCCCTGCTCTACCTCTCCCCCTGCCTGGCCCTGCTCTACCTCTCCCCCTGCCTGGCCCTGCTCTACCTCTCCCCCCTGCCTGGCCCTGCTCTACCTTTCCCCCCTGCCTGGCCCTGCTCTACCTCTCCCCCTGCCTGGCCCTGCTCTACCTCTCTCCCCTCTGCCTGGCCCTGCTCCACCTCTCTCCCCTCTGCCTGGCCCTGCTCTACCTCTCCCCCTGCCTGGCCCTGCTCTACCTCTCCCCCCTGCCTGGCCCTGCTCTACCTTTCCCCCCTGCCTGGCCCTGCTCTACCTCTCCCCCTGCCTGGCCCTGCTCCACCTCTCCCCCCTGCCTGGCCCTGCTCTACCTCTCCCCCCTGCCTGGCCCTGCTCTACCTCTCCCCCCTGCCTGGCCCTGCTCTACCTCTCCCCCTGCCTGGCCCTGCTCCACCTCTCTCTCCCCTGCCTGGCCCTGCTCCACCTCTCTCCCCTGCCTGGCCCTGCTCTACCTCTCCCTCCTGCCTGGCCCTGCTCTATCTCTCCCCCCTGCCTGGCCCTGCTCCACCTCTCTCCCCTCTGCCTGGCCCTGCTCTACCTCTCCCCCCTGCCTGGCCCTGCTCTACCTCTCCCCCCTGCCTGGCCCTGCTCCACCTCTTCCCCCTGCCTGGCCCTGCTCCACCTCTCTCCCCCCTGCCTGGCCCTACTCCACCTCTCTCCCCCCTGCCTGGCCCTGCTCCACCTCTCTCCCCCCTGCCTGGCCCTGCTCCACCTCTCCTCCCTGCCTGGCCCTGCTCCACCTCTCCCCCCTGCCTGGCCCTGCTCTACATCTCCCCCCTGCCTGGCCCTGCTCTACCTCTCCCCCTGCCTGGCCCTGCTCCACCTCTCCTCCCTGCCTGGCCCTGCTCCACCTCTCTTTACCTTGGAAAGGATTTGCAAATGACCAGCCAGCTGTTTTGAATACCACCTCTGGCCGCATCCCACTTCTTAAGAGGACTGTGTGTGTGTGTGTGTGTGTGTGTGTGTGTGTGTGTGTGTGTGTGTGTGTGTGTGTGTGTGAACATCTGAAATGTAGCTGTTTAAAAGCACTGTGAAAGAGGGCAGACAGGCCAGCTGCAAGTCCTCTGTAGTCTATTGTCATTTGACAGCTTGCATTAGACCCTATGGAGTACTAATACACTGCAGTACTTGTATTGTGATGATGTCCGGCTTGGTTTCAAAGTGGTTCGTTAGTTTAATTAAACACTGAAATCAAAGCACAAGGGAGAAATTAAACCCTTGGAGGTGACATGGCTGCCCTTCTCCCTCATCCTTAGTGCTCTCCCTCTAGTGCTGTAAAAGCTTTATTAAAAGCTGTCCTTAATGAGTGTGAAATAGTGTGGTTTAATTAAGTGATTTAATTGTAATGTCTCTCTCTCTCTCTCTCTCTCTCTCTCTCTCTCTTTCTCTCTGTGTCTCCCTCCCTTCCTGCAGAACCGAATGGAGGAGAGTAAAGCGCTGTTCAGGACGATAATCACTTACCCCTGGTTCCAGAACTCCTCAGTCATCCTGTTCCTCAACAAGAAGGACCTGCTGGAGGAGAAGATCAACTACTCTCACCTGGTTGACTACTTCCCAGAGTATGATGGTGAGTGAGCAGCACAGTGGGTGCCAAAGCCTATAAGCATCTACAGTATGTCCAAACGATGGCAAAGAGAAAAGATTTGAGCTTTTTTTGTGCTTTGGGCTTCAGTTACAGTTGCGTTACATTGCGCATTCCATTTGTATTGGCAACTAGGAATTTTCCAGGTCAAAGGTCGGGGACACCCCTTGTGATGTCATCTGACCTCAGATTTCCTACCCCGATCTCTGGGGAACCTCACCATCCCAACCTCAAAATCCAAGATGGCACGTCCACGCTTCAACAGTAGTGAAACTGCAGTAAATACTGTTTATTAGCACCACTTAGCACTATTTGTGTCTCAACTGTTGTGCACGCAGTACTGTCTAACTTCTATCTGTGGACATGCTGCTACAGTGTTTGTGTGTGCTACAAAATACAGTATAATGCGTTATTATGGCTAACAATGGCTAGCCTGGCTAGAGCTAACCCTGGAACACAGTCAACTCGGGTGTGATGTCACTATATTATGTTAAAAAATGTACGGAATTCTTTACAGTTTAATAGTTAGTATCTTGACAAATGTGATTAGTCTTAGATTAGTCTGCACTTGCATGCAGAAATAAGAATTGAGTCCTGAGAGAAGGTATTTTGGAAAATGAGTTCCCTTAAAATAGAAATTGAAAACCGTTGATCTATGATAATAGATCAAGTGTCCTGATCATTAATTATTGTCTTCTTGTGGCGGGCCGGCACCGCTGAATAAATAGGGAACTTATTGTTTTATATGGTGCGTTTTTGCCCTGCCAGGTCTTTGCTGTCCTCTCTTCGAAAGCAGACGTTTATAATACAATAACATGGTACTCTATGGCAGATGTAATTATAGTGTATCATCTCCCGTATGACCCCCCCCCCCCCCCCCCACAGGTCCCCAGAGGGACGCCCAAGCAGGGCGAGAGTTCATCCTCAAGATGTTCGTGGACCTGAACCCAGACAGCGATAAGATCATCTACTCCCACTTCACCTGTGCCACCGACACGGAGAACATCCGCTTCGTCTTTGCGGCCGTCAAAGACACCATCCTGCAGCTCAACTTAAAGGAGTACAACCTGGTGTAGTGGAGGCCCCCACTGACTGACTGTCACAATCTGTGAAAAGATCAATCATATACACACGGGGAAAAAATCTAATGGTCGCATAATACTAATTTATTTGCCCTTTGTTGGCCCCTTGCTCCCCCAAGGGGTGAGCAAAGTAAATGTTATCTTACTATTTAAGGAGTTGATGAAATATATAGGGAGGGGAGGCAGGACTGGGACGGGGGGGGGGGATGCTGTTGAGTATTTACAACAGCGATCCTCATGGCTGTTTTGTTTGTTTGTTTGTTTGTTTTTGGAAGAGAGTAAGAAAGTAGTTTGTGCACTCGAGGGCTGTTTGTCTGATGCATCAGAGCCAGAACGTATGCAAGGTGCTCCGTCCCTTCTGCCTTTTTGTAAAAAAAAAAAAAAAGACTGAAAAAAAGTCGAAAGAAAATAACGGTTTTCATTCCTTTTGCCCCTCCTCCTCCTTACCTGTCAGTCCATTCCGAAGCTCCTCCTCCTTACCTGTCAGTCCATTCTGAAGCTGTGCGTGGGCGTTTACTCCTTTGCCCCCTGCAGGAAATCATATTACAGGCTTCGGTTTTCCTCTAAAGGACTGATCGGGAGGTCTCTTAATATATAGGTATAAACTGTGATTTTTAAATTATTTGATATTGATTCACATTTACCTTTACCATTATTATTATTACTACTACTATTACTACTACAGTGCATTGACTTTGGTACCATCTAGTGATAGTGAATTCCTCTGAGCTGCCCACAGTTACAGTTTGGGGGGAAAAGCCTGATCCTGTGTTGAGCGATGGTCACTGGACTGCTCTCCTCTCCAGCATCTACAAATGAGTCGAGGAGTGTGAGAGAATTTGGCTTTAAAAAGTGCTTCTCGCGACTAGCTTTCCACTGGAGAGGAAGCCATGCCTGTTGGAGAGAGAAGAGCCACTAGTGCTTCTGTCATGGCGGTCGCTTTGCATAGACGGAGCAGAGTTGAGGACGTAATAATTTATGAGACAGACAGTGTTGTTAAATGATTATGTTCATCTGTGCCACATTTACGCTTTTTATTATGGCAATATGTATATGTATTGCCAAATGCCAAAACAACTCAAGCGCCAGACTCCACTTTGCGCTGTTTACTACGTTGCTGAGAAGTGTTGAGGACAGGAAAGGGTGGGACTAACTGACTGACTGACCGACTGACTTCTGAAGTATTCAACACACCCAACGGTATTCCCCCCCCCCACCCACTGCTTGGACTGACTTAAACGAGTTAGCAGGCTCACAAAGAGGGGGCAGCCAGCCAGCACCGCTGAACTGCTTCGGACTGTCCAATCACAACAGCGTGCATGGCTGCGAGCCCCTCCCCCTGGCCTGCAGACTTGCCAGTCACATTCCAGCTGTGTCTTTTTAATTGTCCAATCACAGCCCGGCTGCCTGACTGTTGTAGTTCACTAGCCGTGGAGAATGAATTTGGCTAATTCCTACTTAAAAAGTGTTGATGTTCAATTTGTACCAAAGTAAGCCCTTCTTGTTTCTGATTGGCACCTGTGGTTCGCATACCCAAGTAATTTTGAGTATATAGATTTTTTTTGGTAACAATTCCCTAAAACATAAGCCTGTAATTTACATTTTATTGAGGCATAGTGCAATTATGAATGCTATAATCATTGTACATACATCTCTCTCTATATATATATATGGCAGCATCTTTGTTGGCTTTGTAATCATTACTTTTTTGGCAGATTGAATGTGCGGTATTGAAAATATGTATCTATGTAATTGTATTGTGTCTCATGGCTAATTCATTTTTTGAAGAAAAAATATGTTATTTACATCTTTGTTTGTTTCCTTTTTTTGAGACAAGAATGTACATTTTGTGTTTTTCCAGCTTTATTTCTCACAAAAAAATATATATAACATTGTTGAGTTTCAGAACTGCATAAAGAGGAATATTATCCAACAGATTGATGGGTATGCCAGTACTTACAGTAGCCGTTTTGTTACATTGACTTTTATATGAAAAAACTGCAGACTAAATCCAATCTACAGGGATAATTGTTCTTAACTGGCTTCAGGAAGCGAACACTTGTCATATAGGCATAATCACATCACTCGTCGATCCGATTCATTTTCATTGAAGTACATTACACAGCTTCTCAATGAGTATTAATTAACTTTGAGAAACAATAAGAGTACTGCAGGAATGAGTCCAGAAACCTGGATGTTAAACACGATTTCAGACAGAAGCCCGTCTTTATTGTCACACGAACACCACAACACATGCATGCGGCCACAACACACTCATGCTGACGGTGGCCGGTGAAATTTGTCCTCTGCATTTAACCCATCCAGGCTTGTCCTTTTTCCTCCAGGGGGCAGGCCAGGAGCAGTGGTCGCTTTTTCTTTCCAGCACCCGGGGACCATCATTGGACCAACTTCAGATGTTGTCGTCACTGGTTGGATGACGATCTTCTGCATGTTTTTAGTGGGGGGTTATGTACGGAGGAACCCCCTGGGGGGTACGGGGAGAACATACTCCACACAGAAAGGCCCTTTCGACGAGAGAGACAAACCACACCAACCATTTTACTAAGCTAGAAAAATCCAATGAGATGACCTAAATTCGCTTTTATTTTGAAACACTTGTGTGTCGTGAGTGTGCTTCTTCTTGGATAAGTGCACAGTATGTTTTCTATAATTTAATCAAGTGATAAAGTAGAGGTTATGGTATGACGTGGGGGGAATGGCCCCCAGCAACAATCTGGGTTTCTTATGTGGCCCCACAGGAAAAATAATTGCCCACCTCTGATCTAACATAATAAAGAGAATACATTAACTTTTTTCACTTCCAGCTTGATGGCCAGCATTCATTAGAATGTATAGTGTTATTTTAGATTTTGTTTATGAAATGAGCAACATATGAAAAATATACATACAGTTCACACGTACATATTGCCTTATTGAATAAGCCGTGCCTCTCTGAAGTCCGATGCAAGGCATCTGTGTTTTTATGAGGAGTAATGTTATAGCATGTATGGCCAATACTGTCACATGCAGTAGGGCAGCTGGAGGATGGCTGTGTTTGGTTTTTGGGCTGGTGGTCTCCATTTGTTATTTTGTGCTATGACAAGTCCTGGTAACACGTACAGCTGAAGCCTTGCTCATGTAGCAATTATATTATTACAAGGCATCATAAGCACGTCATGAGTGCATTATAATCAGAGAACATGATTTCTAATATATCGGATTCATAATGTCTTAAATAAAATACATGTCACAATATACAGTCAATGGTCATGATGCATTATAATGCATGGAGTTTTCTGATGTGATTATGAACAATGTTCATATAGACTTCAATATGCTTGGAATGTGCTCAAGAGGTGTGGCAACTATGGCTGCATCTTTACCACCGACCGAATGCTGTTGCCAACAAGCTTGGCTGTGGTTTTGGCATCTATTCCACCGGCCACTTTGGCAGGTTGCTAACCATCATTTGGAGGATGGTTAATTTTGGCAGACGCCAGCGGCTGGCCAAAAACGTTTGTTTTCTGCCCAGGCTGCCCTCCTTTCAATGTAGGCTACTTGAAGTAAATGGTCATTCCAGCCGCTGTCCAGTGCCAACGTCCTGGTCTCTCATGCACTTATCAACAGCAGGGCCCAACAGGGCACTGACTACTACACCTCATTATACATGTCATGCAAATGTGCCCAAAATGGTGTTAATGCGATTCTTCTTGTTGTCCGAAGGGATGAGTTGAAGTTTCAAGTTAGTGTTTACTAGTGCAGTGCCCATTCCCCCATGCACCACGCCGTGGGCGCTTCCCCCCCGCACACACACTGCACTCTGTCAGGTCCCCCTAAGTGCACATTTGAAGTCGATCCGACAAACGGTTCTCGAGATACGCGAAGGACAGACATACAGACAGTCCTGGAATAAGTCCAAATTGCATGAAATGCGGCAGCGCACGCAACCCAAGTTTGAAGTCACAATCGGACAAATGTTTCTCGAGATAAACTGCTTTTTATGTTGCCAGCAGGTGGCACTATGTCAAATTGCAAGAAATTCAGCACCACACTACTTTGAGTTCCCAGGAGCACACTCCCCAATTTTGAAGTCAATCGGATGAACGGTTCTCAAGATAAACCACTTTTTGTGTTGCCAGTAGGTGGCGCTGTGCCGAATTGCACAACATTCGGCACTGCTCTATGTCAGCTTCCCAGCAGCACACTTACCAAGTTTGAAGTCGATCAGATGGCTATCGAGATAAACCGCTTTTTGTGTTGCCAGTAGGTGGCACTATGCCAAATTACACGGAATTCAGCTCCCTGCACTCTGTTGAGTGCCCCTAAGCTCACTCCCCGAGTTTGAAGTTTGAAGTCGATCAGATGAATGGCTATCGAGAAATTCGAGATTAACAGCTTTTTGTGTTGACAGTAGGTGGCCCTATGCCAAATTACACGGAATTCAGCTCTCTGCACTCCGTTGAGTCCCCCTAAGCGCACTCCCCGAGTTTGAAGTTTGAAGTCGATCAGATGAATGGCTATGGAGATAAAGCGCTTTTTGTCTTGCCAGTAGGTGGCGCTATGCCACATTGCACATAATTCAGCTCCCTGCACCTCCTTGAGTCCCCCTAGGCGCACTCCTTGAGTTTGAAGTCGATCGGACGAACGGTTCTCAAGATAAACCACTTTTTGTGTGGCCAATAGGTGGCGCTGTGCCGATTTACACGAAATTCGGCACTCACTGCACTGTGTCGAGTTCCCCTCAGCACACTCCCCAAAGTTGAAGTCGATCTGATGAATGGTTCTTGAGATAAACCACATTTTCTATGTTGCCAGAAGGTGGCGCTATGCCGAATTGCACAAAAACAGGGCACTGCACTGCACAATAGGGCACACTCCCAAAGTTTGAAGTCGATCCGACCAACGGTTCTCGATGGCATGCAGCAGATGATGCTCATCCATAAGCAGTGGTGGAAATGGCCAGGTTTTACTCTGGGAACCCTACTTACACAGGATGCAGGTTCCCGGAAGTGGTGTTGCCCTAGAGCAGAGGTTCTCAAATGTTTTTCAGCCAAGGACCCCTTATAAGATAACACCCCCCCCCCCATTCAATCTCAAGGACTCGATGTTGACTTAGTTAACGACTGTTCTCACAGCAGTGTTGACACTTAGCCCAATCAGCCAGGGCTTGAAGGAGCACACGCTTGATTGAACACAAATGTATTAATATCGAACGTGTTTTGCGTCCAAATCGCACGGAAACAGGGCACCGCACTCCGTCGGGTCGCCATCAGCGCAACCCCCGAGTTTCAAGTCGATCTGACCAACGGTTCTCGAGATACGCGAAGGACAGACGTAGACAGACGCTATCGTCATTATAGTATAGATGATCAGACAATCTTGGCCCATTTCCACCGCTGGTATCAACGCGGCCCCGCCCAGCTCGTCTCGCTTTTTTGTCTCATTCCACCGATCAAAAACGTGGACAGGCCGGGTTGAGTCGGGGTTGAATCGTGCTGCTTTTGGTCCCTGCTCTGTTGAGGTTCCAGCGCTGTGAACCCGGGTTCATACGGTGACGTGAAAACACTGCAGACGACTGATTGGTCAGGCAGAATCGTGTTTAATCTACTGACTGAAGCAGAAGCTGCATACCAGTTTAGTGGGGCTTACCTTCTTCTGTTATGTTATTTCCATCGGTCTTTTGTGTTGCTGCCTTCGGCTCTGGTGAAATAAAAGCGATCTCCTTACTCAGCTTAACATGACGGTGGTTTTCAATTGTTTTGAGAGAAAAAAAAATCCGCTCCTCAGGAAGCCCTTTTTAGCTGTGTGCAGCGTCGGCTCCGCTAGGCCGCAGGCGGGGCTTTGGTGAAGCCGCGGTCTTGCCTGGTGAGAGGCCGCCGGGGTAGAGGCTTCACTCTGTAGCGCAACCCCTGTCCCTCGCGCAGCGCATGCATGTGAGTTTGACTAACAACAAAGTGATATCCATTCTCCTGGCCGATTGTCACATTTGCTTATGTACACTGTAGGTCATTTAGAGGCACCAGTATTTCATAAACAGTTTAAAAGTTCTGTGTATGGATTTAATTGTAACGTTATATGTTATAGCCTACTCCGGTTATGGGCGGAGGGCAGATATGCGGTCGCTATGACGACCAGGTGTGGGCGGGGGTGGGCGGGGGCAGATGACCAGCGGTGGAAGCAAAACGTCCATCGGGTTGAAACAAGTAGAGCCGAGTGGTGACGAGCTGTGCAGGGCTGTAAAATGTGGTGGAAATGAGCCAAGAGTGTCCCTTACTGTGGTTAAGTGAATGTTGACGCTGTCCCAGTTACTTAAAGGGAAAATCCTTGTTCAAACAATTCACATAGACTATGTAAACCACTGAACATATCTTCCAGTCAATATTTGCGAGGCTGAGTATGTCTTTCTGTGAAGTGATTAAGGGGCAAAACCTGGAGCAAGAAGACTGACAGTGAATTTGAGATGTGTCAGTTTAGTTTTACATTAGTTTATTTGCACAGGTTCGCAGTTTATTTGTACGACATTGTTCAAGGCAAAGTGATTAAAAAATGCACTAAAATGTGTTGATGAAAGTACAAAAAGAGTTACAGTTAGCCTACTAATTGGATTGATAGCCTTCCCAATGAGCTTTCTTTCAATGTAGCACGAGCAGATGGGTCATATTCCCTTCAAATCAGTGATGTCACAGTTAGCCTCCAGGTCACTGTCAGTGGGGCGGCACCAGGATTTCTCTCGATGACATCATCAACACACTCTCGACTTGTTTTTCTTGTGAGAGATTTGTTCACTTTCACAAATCAAGGCTAAGCTGCACTCATAGGATCAATGTGGGAGTTCTGTTTCAGGGCATAAACTTTCAGATTACAGTATTTTGTGGACCCCTTTTTTTCAATGTCATTTCCAATCGGAAAGAGAATTCACAAATGTTCTTCCTATTGTCTTTGGTAGTCTAGTCTAGATTTGTTTACATGAAGAAACTCTCACAATCAGGAAAAAAAACAGACACAACACTCTAGTCTGTGAGTTTCTCAAGCAACTCCTTGGGGCTGCTCCACTGACAATGAATCAGAGAAGAACTATGTGGGCGTTGTGACAATAACCCAGCTGCTTTTCAAACTATAGCTATGGATTTATTTTCTGGTTTAGAACTAGTAGCACAACTGAATAAAGCTAATTTTCATGCAAGATCAGTCAGTTGATTCAGAGTCCTGATTCACTGGCGTTTAGTTTTGGGAGAGCCTAGTTGATGGTCACACCTATTAATCGATCTATCCAAGATCACGTGGATGAACACGGATCTTTGTTGCAGGCTAGTGTCTCCCCTTGAATAGAGGCAAATTTGGGTGCCTTCATCCCAGAACATCCATTCCAGACAAAACTGAATTCTTTACTAACTATTTCCCCGATGATAACCTGTTCAATCTTTCTGTTGTTGTAAATGTTCTTGTTGCAAAAGCAATCATGATGATGATACGGAGTAGTAGTAGACTGGACTTCACCAAAATGTATATACCATTGTACAAAAAGAGGACAATAGTGTGGCTAAAAAGAGAGTAAACTGCACAAAAGGCCCTGAGACTGTTTGTGGTTATTTCGTCAAGGGCCGCTGCTCCCAGTATGAGGACATGCTTTAATGAAAAGCAGCAACTCAGTGAACTAGCTGTGTTGGCCGTTTGTAGCTATTAGATGACGGGGTCAGGTTAAGGTCAGGACACACACACACACACACACACACACACCGACACACACACACACACACACACACACACACACACACACACACACACACACACACACACACACACACACACACACACACACACACAGACACACACACACACACACACACACACATGTGGAGACCTCATAATGTCAGTGAATGAGGTATCATGTTTATCCCTGATGTAGGCTACACTACTACACACATGCACATGCGTGCACTCACCTCTGGGCTGGAAACCAAGGATGTATTAGGGGAGACCGGGGTTGGTTGTCTCCATAGACCATATCAAAAATAAGGACGGAGTCACCGTGATGTTACCCGTCGCCTGCTATTGGTCCGTGATCGGCAAGCTGCGTGATCACTGACCAGGTGACCTGCAATCATGCCCAAAATATAGTCTTTTCTATCGTCCATTTTACTCTAAATGGGTGAGTTATATAAAAATTCACCCCCTTACAGTTGTGATGAAAGGTGAAACTAGAAAGGTTTAGTTAAACGAGTTTGGCGTACGGCAAAGAGAGAACGGTAGCCTACGTATTGTGCTTATAGCCTGTCTTACAGTAGCCTATAATATATCATATAAAATAAAGATTTAAAAGCTTGTTCGATTCAGTTAACGTTGGAGAAAGGAGGGGGGGGGGTGGTCGGTTTTTGAACGTGGCATGTTTAATCCTGTTGTAAAGTCGGACATTTTAACATGGGGTGGTGAACAGGGAATGACTCCCTTTTGGAGCCAGCCTCAAGTGGCCATTCGAGGAACTACAGTTTTTATCACTTCCGCATAGGCTTCATCTGTCCAAACCCGAGCTTGCCGCCTGGCTGTCTCATGGGTTGGTTGCTCTTATTTATGTTGATGGTTAGTTGTCACAGTGCTTATTCCAGCCAAACTAGAGGGCGCCGTTTCATCATGTTGATATCAAACATTTGGCATGATGTCATGCTCATTTCATCTGGTCATTTTGTGGAAGACACTCAAAACATAGAGGTGAGGAGAGATTTTGTAGCATCATTGGTCAGAGTCATGTTGAGTCCTGTTGGTGTTGTTTTTGTAGGCTATTAGGAATTTCATAATCAAACACAAAAAAGAGCAAGCATATTCTCTTATTTTCTCCAAGTTCAGGAGCAATGTCATCTTAAAAGTGTCGTTGTTAAAAGAGCAGAGCTGTTTTATTTATCCAGTAGCCTAGCTACCACAAAGAGAAAAACACAGCCAATTTGCCAAGGATGCTCACAGCTGATTGCACTATAAATATGAATTTCTGTGGTTGTTTTGTTTCATCCTTCTTCTCCACTATAGGGATAAATACTATAGGATATTTTAACCTTGCCATTCATAAATGGCACCCATGATTCTATTCTTGCTATGGATTTTCACTTCCCAGTTTGTCCTTGTCTATTTGCAACTGGTGCCCCGCCCTCCTGGGGCGACTTGATCAAGTTCAACAAGTGTCCACCTCCAGCGTCAGATCAAACCTCATCACAGCCTGGCACACCGGCCAGTCAGCAGCTTTTCTTCTAACAAAACAAGTTCACCGGTGTCTTTCAAATAGATGAAGGCGCTCCTGTTGCAGCTGAGTACAACTTACATTATTGGCTAAAAAAAGAAACAACTTTCATCCCGGACTTCACTTCACGTCACTCTGAAGATGCCCCGCGCCCATCTCCATTGATACGCAGTGTGACATTGTGGCGAGACTGAGGAAGAGAATTTAGGCTGTATTTTGACTTTGACACTGGGACAGTTTGAAGGATGTCGTGTTGTAGCTCGGCAGAGGACAGAGAGAACCAGAGGATCAACGAGGAGATTGAGAAACAGCTCCGCAGAGACAAGAAGGACTCGCGCAGGGAGCTGAAGCTGCTGCTATTAGGTGAGCATCCCTGGGGGGGGGGGGGGGGACACACACCCAGCTGTGATGTAATATTACATATTTTATAAGATGATAGTGCGGACAGCGGATAGCTCAGGTTGTAGTTCATCAGCGCCATGTGTGGGTAGTAGGCATCATAGTTTCATTCATATCTCTCTATGCATTACGTTTCCTTTATCCTGGTTCCTCGGCACCATCTCCGGATGTGTGCGCGCTGGCTCAGCACAGTACACACGCGCGCACGCACGCACACGCACACGCACACGCACACACACACACACACACACACACATACACACACACACACACACACACACACACACACACACACACACACACACACACACACACACACACACACACACACAAATGATCATAATCTTTGGAGAATGTGAAAGTTTCTCATTTGTTTTTGAAAGTGGACAGTGGACACAGTTGTGAGTGATGATGGACTTCAAGTCAGCAGGCAGCATTGTTGTTCCAGGTCCAGGTCCTTTTCACAGCAGCCGTCTTGAGGTGGTAAAGCAGGAGGTAAAGCAGGTGTAACCAAGGACATTAATGAGGGTCCTGGCACAGTGGCACTACTGGAACACCTAAATGGAATGGAACCATCATCAATGGCATCGGTTACACCTGCTTTACCACCTCAAAATGGCTACTGTGAAATGGATCTGGATCTAATTCTGCATACAGCTAGAAGACCTCTGATGACTTGAGAGGACTGATTGGGTTATAATCAGTGAGCAAATCAACCCATGTTCAATGAAGTGATTTCAATACCGGAGTAATATGTTCAAATCGTGTAGGACAGGCTGCTGTATTTTCACTGAGCTGGAGCCGCACTACTGATTGTTTGGATAATCCTGCTTGGAGAGCGTTGCAGAAGTCCAGCCTGCTTGAGATGAATGCATGAAGCAGTTTGTGAGGGTCAGCTCACCTGCAGATAGAAATGCTCTTAGCTTTGGCAGATGGGGCACATGAGGACTGAGAAAGACAGACCGACAGGCACGGCAAGGCAAGGCGGGGGACCAATACATTCCCATTCCCGGTTAAATACAGAAACGACTATTCATTCTCCACTGATAGCACATTCATTTTTCAGTTATTTTTTACGAGTAGTAATGTTTCATGCCAGAAGATTTTTTCTTTGGGATATGTATAATTTTTCTGAGCATTTTTGCCTTTATTCGACAGCACAGTAGGCAGAAAGGTGGGGAGAGAAAGAGGGGATGACATGCGGCAAAGGACCACGGGTCGGATTCGAACCCGGGTCGGCCGCACAAAGGACCAATTAAGCCCTCGTGGTACACGCTCCACCAGGTGAGCCACCGGCACGCCCCGTGAAGAGAGAGTGCATAATCGTGCATTCCTTTATAACTGGGGACTGGTAATCTTACGACTTGAAAGGTCATGAGCTGGGCGGTGACGTCATCAGAGCTGGTATGTCCCATTCCAAACTCGTAGGAGTCTCAGCAGCCCCAACCTCAAAAATCCAAGATGGCTGCGCCGCGCAACAACAGTAGTAGCCTAGTATAATCGTAGTAATGTTGTTTAGCACTTCTGTTTTGTTTGTGTCTCATTAAATCAGCTGTACACACAGCACTGCCTAACATCTATCTGTGTGGACATGAGGCTGCAGTGTTTGTATGCGCAAATTGCCGCGAAATGCCATGTTGTCAATTTTATTGCTAACAATGGCTAACAATGGCTAGCCTGGCTAGCGACTGGATCTGACCAATGAACAGTGAACTTCCCAGCTCAAGTTTTCTGCAAATGGAACGCTAACAAAACGGATGTGATGTCATTTAGCCTCCACATCCCAGTTATTTTGCGATAAAGGAACGCACCATTAGACATGGATACCTTTAACAAAGCAGTGGCACTATCACCTCACAGCAAGAAGGTCCCAGCCAGGTTTGACTCCCTAGAGTCAGTGGACCATAGGTTGTTTTGAGGTGAGGTCATGTCAATGGGCGAGACATTGACCATTGGGGGGAACTAGCAGCAGCCTACATAAAAATAGCTTCTCTTCATTGTATATGGATCATATCCTATATGTTTTGCAGATACCTGCAGCGTGGAGCGGCCTCCACCCTCTTGCATATTACTCACTTTCCTCCATTCTCCATAGTAGCTCTGAGACTGGGAGAGCAGCCCCTCCCACTCTGCATTTTCGGATCCCGTGTGTTTGTGGTGTTAGACCCTCACTGGAGACAAGGAAACACTTCATACCAATGTGATACTTTATTGATCCCCATCGAGAAATTATATTTTCACTTGTCCCCTCCACAGTGATGTCAGGTCCCTCCACAGTGATGTCAGGTCCAGCTACAGAACAGCTTCAGTGACTTGTTCAAAGACATTTGAGCGGGGCAGATGTTTGCTGACACAGGGCTTTGAGCCCAGACTGTTTGCTTCTCTCTCACCAATCCAAAATCATACAATCCACATGACATTTGTAGATTTGGCAACACTTCCAGCGAGCAGGAAAACAGAATGATGCAACCTGGCACCCATAGTAGCATCTGGCTACACGTTCTATATCATGGCTTTGGGGGGAAAAAACATAATAATGTGGCACTATGGAAACATGCCACCCAGGGAAACAACCCACTGTCAAGCCCTTGGTCAGTGGTGTGTTAGAAAGCCATAACTAGCTGCTGCGGACGCGTCTCATGCAAAACTCATGCAAATGCTGCCGCGAGTATCAGCCGTGACTCCGCCTCCACCACTCTCTTAGAAAGTGCTTCCTCTAAACACAGAATCCCATCATTCAGAAGCTTAACCAACATTCATTTAAAACCTGATCCAATTCGTTTGGAAAGAGTGGGTGGCTAAGAAAAAAATGTCCTTCATTGTGTTTTTCTTTTTTCTTTTTTCTTTTTTTTTAACTATCCAAATCCTTTTATATGTTTATGATTGTATTCTTTTACATTATAAATTGCTTTACATGTATTGTTTTCTGAATAAATAAGAGCTCAAGCCTATAAACTGGCACAAGTTGTCACGTGGTATTTCATCAATAATAACTTTTTCTTCCAGAAATGCCCACCGCAGGTATCTCAGTAAAGACATTCCACCAATGAGTAAAGAGTGTGAGAACATGCCCTGCCCTGCTGCCCCCCTACCGATTTTGTATGTTACTGTCTTGTATTATTACAAAAATAAATTCAAATAAAATATCAAATGAAATGATAATTTGAAACTATACATTATGTTTGATATGTCGGTATCATTATCAGGTGTCATAACCTCATCTCTGTAACCTTGTGCTCACTAGTGGCAGAAGAGCTCCAGTGCAGATAATGATTTTGTCTTGATCTTAATTTATCATTCAGTGCTGGTATCATTATCGTCACATTCTATTTTGATCAAAGTAGAAGTTTGACAAAACAAAATGTAATAATGACAAGTGACCTTGACGGAAATGGCTTTCTCTTTGTTGTTCTGGTTGATTCCTATCAAAGTGGACACATTTCAGATAGTTTTTGTAGAAGTGCAGCTTCAGTTTGTGCTCCACGTCACCCCGCCCTGGGTGTCTGAAGGTATCGTAGCGGTTTGGCCACCAGCGCCATGAAAACCAGTTGTGGTGCTGGTGGCCGATGGACACGTGGCTACAGCTGGCGACCATCAAGGAGCCCAGCCCATCCATGAAGAACTCTGAGTGTGCCACTCTTAGCAGCTTGGGGTCGAAGCCCACCCCCCGCGCGGCGTCCGTACGAGCCAGGAAGAAGTTGACCACCCCACTGACCAAAGAGCATTGTGGGAAATCACAAAGTGGGTGGAACATCACATTGGACTTCCTGTTCAGGCAGCCACCGTCTTTCTCATTGCCTTCCTCATAGAGGAGAGAGAATAAAAACTGGTTCCCAGTTACTGACCCGCCAACCATGTCGAGGTCAGGCTCCGCCTCCATCACCTCCACCAGCTTCTCAATTAGGGATGCACCGATATGAAAATTTTGGCCGATGCCGATAACCGATATTAACATTGCTGTTATGGCCGATAACCGATATTTACCGATGTCGATATGATCTGTATAAAACCACATTTTTATGATCATCACATTTTGTACATACTGAAAAACACATGTTAACACTGAATTTGAAAAAGTTATGCATTTCTTTATTTGCAAAGCCTTTGGAAAAGCCCATAAATCATAGATTTACTGCATTATTTCATATCAATGTGAAGAATTTGGCTGATAATGATAACCGATATTAACATTGCAACATCTGACCGATACCGATATGACCGATATGTTAAAAAATCGGCCGATACTGGCCGATACCGATATGATTGCCGATATATCGTGCATCCCTATTCTCAATCTCTGTTTGCTCTGTAAGCAGGAAGTCGTCATCCACCCACAGGAAGTACTTGGTGGTTACCTGGGAGACAGCCAGGTTCCTGCCAGCGAACCAGCCCTGTGCTGGGGGCATGTATGTAGTGTTGGACGTGTTCTCCAGAGACTTTCTGTGGATCGAAGCTGTCGTCGGCGATGATGACAGTGATGTTGTTATAGAAACGGCGTATGCTGCTCAGCATCACGTTGAGCTGTGGGTAGCGCAGGAAGGCCTTGGTGACGATGGTGACCTGAGAGCTGATGTCTGTGCCCATGTCATAGAGGACGGGCAGGCGAGGCTGCTGGATGACGATGGGGAAGACAACCTCATGGTTCTCAAACAGGAAGTGTGCGAGGTCTCCAGTGTGTATATGGTAGACAGTGCTGGTGTAGGAGACTTTAGCCAGCAGGTCATTGAGCACAGCCAGGCTGCTGGACTCCACGGTCAGCACACTCTCACCATCACCTTTGACCTCTCCCCATTCGCCTGGACTCTCAGTGGCCAAGACGCCTCTGGATACACTCAGCGACACCTTATAGCTGCTTCTCTGTCCTGTGTTCAGCGCTAACCCTGGTATAAGAGTGCGGGTCAAAGGTCGCACTCTGAAACCCTGGATGGGATACTGCAGTGGAGTGTTAGACGGAGCAAACAGCAGACTGGATAGTACAGACCTGGTCCTGGCCTTGTCTTTGTTGAGCTCCTTTTCTCTGCGTTGCTGCAGCTCATCAATCTGCTCCTTAGGGAGGAGTTCTCTGATGATCATGGAGCCTTTAGGGCAGCTGCAGGGGGCGCCGGGATAGCTGGATGATGAGGTCCGTAGCTGCTGTGTGTCGTCGGCAGCATCAGTGGAGAAGAGGAAGTGGTAGAGCATCACCATCACCATGACGAACACACACAGTTGACAAACCCTGGTCCACCCTGCTCTGCTCAACACAGCCCTTGCTGTTGTGAAGGAGTGGATGAGGTACTGAGAGAGCTGATTTTAGATGCACTGGAGAGGGAGGCTGAGTGACTATTAGCCACTTGGGGAGCTTGTGTCTTCTCTGTCCTAGGGTGCAGCTGAATGAACCCTTGCTTCCTCTTTGCTGTTGTAGAGTCGATGAGGTACTGGGAGAGCTGATGTTATGGAGAGGAAGGCTGAGCGATTAATAGATGACATTATCAGTGATGTCACAAAACTGATGACATCATCAGTGATGTCACAATGCACAATTGCTCAAGTGACATCACTGATGACATCAGTTATCACATCTTAAGTGTGTACATTTTCCCAGGATGGTGAGGGCATGTCCCACCGTTCCCCAGGATGGCGAAGGCATCGGTGCTCTAGGCTATACATGAGGGCAGAATTCAAAATATTGTTGTCAAAAATTACGTTTTTGAGATAGCATTCTGAGATTTTACACACTTTAACTACTATGAAAGCAAAAATGTATATATATATATAATGTATAATGTATGTATATTTATGTATATATAAATGTATATATATATATATATATACACACACATTATACAGAGACCAGGGAGTCTCGCTGAGAACAAGTCTGTCTTTTTCAGGAGCGTGATTGTTTGGATGGCGAAAGATGATGGGCATTTGTCATGCTTCTGCATTGGAAAGCACCTTCAGCAGCTAGTTGTTTATGGATACATATATGTCCTTACCACACTAACCCATATACCCCAGATACGTTGGTGCTGTCTGGACACACAGATGCGACTTGAACACTTGCCCAAATCAGATTTGTGGCAGTGCGGACACTCTCCCAAATCAGATTTGTGGCAGTGCGGACACTCTCCCAAATCAGATTTGGGAGACTAACCAAGAGTCTGACTTGAGAAACAAATCAGATTTGCTTGCAGTCTGAACGGGCAAAACGTGCAGAAAGAACTACAAACAATAAAGGTCCTGCTCATTAGCCTATTTCACTTCCCATCCATGTTGTGTCTAAAAAGCAGGAAGTAACACAGTCGCAAGCAAAACAGTAACAAGGGCCCCCGCACTGGATCACCAAATGGATTGGAAGTTGGAAACCTGGGTCTGTCTAGGATTGTGTTTATGGTCAAATGAGGGCCGGTTCCAGAACAAGATGACTAGGGATGCATCCTAGATAGGAAGGGGTGCAGATGCCCGGCCAAAGGCCGGCCGCCCGAAAAATTTGACATGTTATTTTACTAAAAATAATGCATTTTACCATCATTTCAAGTAGAATGATACCACCCAAGCAAGAATATTTCAAGTGTTTCAAGTGCTTTACTGAAATATTTGGACCATATAATGATAATACAATTATCTCAACCTTAAAAGGTTACATATACAGTAGGTGCCAAAAAGCCATAAATTCACATCAAAGAACAAAGAAAAACAACAATTATAATTCAAGTTTAAACAGTAAGTGTGCAGCTGCAGCATTTTTTTTTTTTTTACTTTTCAACTGAGCATGCAGACAATTAAAATAAGGGTGCAATGCGTGCTTTTGCACCCCCGTAGAACCGGGCCTGGGTCAAATCTGTATGTGTTAATGTGTGAGTGGGTGTGTGTGCACTGATCTGTGGTTAGCATTCATTTACACTACAACCACCCAAATGCATGCATGCACGCGTGTATGCGCACACACACACACACACACACACACACACACACACACACACACACACACACTCACTGTACATGATAGCTACATGGGAGACGTGTAGCCTTTTAGCAAGCTTTATTTACCACTCTGCACTATACTTCCAGTCCATTCTCCTATATGTTCCCCATATACATCCATACATACACATACGTTCCTACCCATATGCCATCACTACATGTCCCGCTTTAGTTGAGTGTCAGACTTTCTTAAAAGAGCTTCTTTTGTTTTTACTGTACTTGCAAATAAACCTGAACATTAAATGTGAATAGTAAACAGCATTAGTAAACATTCCAGTAAGCATCATTACTTTCTCCATCTCCTTTTCCTTTTTTCCCAGTAGTGCATACCATCAACTGTAAACATACAGTAATATGAGGCTAACAACTTCTGTAACCAACACATAACTCTTTTAAACTGACACGTGTGAAGTGTTTCTCTTCTTCTTGTTTTGTTTTCTTTGACATGTTTTTTCCTCTCTAGGGGTCAGGGTCGACTACCTGGGTCCCTAAAGCTGTGCAAGGTTTATTCTGCCTTGTGAAATACACCACAGCTTGTTCTACCAAGACTGCTGATTATAAATCGATCCTGTTTAAGGTTCGTATGGTCCGCCCCGACCTAGTCACTCTGGGAGTCCCTGGAACGACCCTGATGTGAGATCTGTTTCTCCTAAAGTTCCTGTGGCCTTTGTGTTCTTCACCCAGACTCTTTGTCCTGGTCCGAGCTCTTGTCTTGTCTTTGTGTTGGGTCACAATGTGGCCCTCTGGCAGCCAGGTCTTTTTTTGTGGCCCTCTCTATCATCAAAGTTGCCCATCCCAGATCTGCAGCTTCTCAGACAGGATGTGGTGTCTTGTGCCTACAGCACCACCAACCTGTCTCTGATCATCTCATCCTGCAGTGGGCCATAATTACAGTGTTCTGCCAGTTTATAAAGTGCAGAGACGAAGGACTCAGCTGATTCCCCTAGCTCCTGGCATCTTTTATTGAAACGAGCCCTTTCATAGATGACATTATATTTGCAGATGAAGTATTTATCAAAGGCTTCCTTTACAGCAGGGGTTCCCAACCTTTTTTGGCTTGTGACCCTACTGTGACGTCGCAAAAATCTAGGGACCCGAGACTTTCAAATTCCGGTATCAGTGACATCGTCAGTCATGTCACATAGTGACATAGTGACCCCGCAGAATTCTGACTTTATTCTCAGAATCCTGATTTAAAGTTATAATCTCAAAGATTTTCATCTAAATAAAAATAAATAAAATTAAGAGTCACTCGCAATGTTGATTGAGGCTATGGTCCATTGATGGAAGCATTTGCAGTATATAGTGACATTATGTAATGTATGTATTATGTATGTATATGCACTGCAGAGGAGCAGAATTGTCTCCAGCACCTACTATAATTGCTGAATCAAAATCCTAAGTCTCATTGTCTGGACTTAGGAGCAACACTGATAACATTGGTGATACTAGACATTTAATCTCAAGCAAGGCTTCCTTCCCTCCTGAGCAAGTGAGATGCTGCAGGCTGCTGATTTGCCTGCTCTCCTCCCCTCATCTCCAGGAAACTTGACTTGGAAACAAGCTCATTCAAATTGGCTCACTTTGTCTAAGCTTCATTGACAGAGACTTAAGGAGAAGAATATTCAAGATGCCATGCAAAAGTCCCAGGAAGAGAGAACTCACACACTCAGAGAGCTTTAACACACACTGCTGAGAGACAGACAGGTTTACAGATGCATGCACACGCACACGTGCGCACACACACACACACACACACACACACACGCACGTGCACGCACGCACACGCACACACACACACACACACACATTCGCACACACACACAAACACACCAACTTTTCAAACACATATTTGTTTAACAAATAGATTTGGTTGGCAGCGTGTGGGCTCCATGAGAAAATGCTGTAGGAAGTGAAGAGAGATGTGAGAGACAGACACTGTGTGTGTGTGTGTGTGTGTGTGTGTGTGTGTGTGTGTGTGTGTGTGTGTGTGTGTGTGTGTGTGTGTGTGTGTGGCAGTCAGTCTGTTTGTCTATCTATCTCTATCATCTATCTATCTACAGTATGTCTATTTGAGTTTAACCGTTTGAAATAAAATAAAATCTAAGCAAGAAAACAAAAGCTAACAAACAAAATCATCAGCAAATGCAAAGTCTAACCTATATCAAAATGTCTCTAGTCCTGCCACCTTTTTCTTTGTGTGTGTGTGTGTGTGTGTGTGTGTGTGTGTGTGTGTGTGTGCATGCGTGGTCACACTCTACAGAGCCTAAACCAGTGATACTTGCGGGCGGCCCAGGGGCCAGATGCGGCCCGCATTGTGAATTTTCTAATTCACAATGAAAACTAAAGTTAAATAAAGTTTGACTGAGCTCCAGCTAAATTGTCAAATATGGCCGTCTGCTCGCCGCCCAGGCACTTACTTACCTAACTTAACTTAACCTAACTAACTCTCTTGTGTGCACAAAATTGTGAGACTAAACTCCGACTGACACGCCAAAAATCTACAAACCGCTACAAACCGTTACTTTTTTATCATGTCATTAACCGTCTCCTGTCATTTTGCAAAAGTGGCCCCCAGGCAAATCAAGTTGAGTATCCCTGGCCTAAACCATCAAAGCACACATGAGCTGGCAAGGTTTAGCTGGCTCTGGTTGGACGGGAGAAGAGTTGGCTGTCTCTGGTTGGACGGGAGAAGAGTTGGCTGTCTCTGGTTGGACGGGAGAAGAGTTGGCTGTCTCTGGTTGGACGGGAGAAGAGTTGGCTGTCTCTGGTTGGACGGGAGAAGAGTTGGCTGTCTCTGGTTGGACGGGAGAAGAGTTGGCTGTCTCTGGTTGGACGGGAGAAGAGTTGGCTGTCTCTGGTTGGACGGGAGAAGAGTTGGCTGTCTCTGGTTTGACGGGAGAAGGAAAGGAGCATGGGAGACAGGAAGCTCTCAGAATCTGATGGTTGGATCTTTGTGGAACTTGAAATATGCATAAGATTAGGTAGAAATATAACACACACACATTTACTCTGGGAAGGTTTTCATATGATCTGACTTCAGCAAAGCCCTTCTTCACTGTTGTTGGGCATCGAGAACCCGTTCCAAAATTCTGATTGTAAAGGAATCGAATCTGCCTGTAGACAAGTTTCCGCAGCTCTTCCGGTCCATTTTGTGTGCAGATGATACTTGAAATCCGAGCTACCACCCAACATTTTACATGGCGGATGGCTACATAATGTGTCAATTTAAAATTTTACACAAAAATTATAAACTATTGGTGTTTACAAAAGTTCAGTAATAAACGACAAGCAGCAATGTTTATGATAATATGAATAAGACTGAATATGACTTGTGTAAGGGTTAATTAAAAAAAAGAGTGACCTGTTTTGAACTCGCCCCTCAAAGAATCAGAATTGAGAATCGTTAAAGAACCGGAATCGATAAGCACAAGTGAGGTCTCCAGACCATAGTTCAAGCAGAAGGCCACTCACGCGTAATCCGATCTCAACGTGGTCAAAAAATCCTAGTATGACGTCTGCTATGACGTCAAACATGACGTCAGTTAATCCTCATATATATAGCAAGGGTTCTACGTCACCTCTCTCTCTCTGGCCGATCATAGCAGCAGCAGCCCACGGCAGTCCATCTCCCTTGAAGCCGGCCTCCGAAGCGTTGTTTTGCACCAGATCCGCAGACCGAATCAGCACCCACGGGCCTTCTCTACCCGTGGATATTCCCATTCCTGGCATGTCGAGTTCCGAGCCGGAGCAGCCCACGGACCGTGACGGCAGCTTAGACATCGGTCCCCTGTCCCGGACCGGCCACGGAGCGTACTTGCCTTCCGAGGTGTCTGACGAGGACGTTGGCGAAGCGACCGGACCACGGGCTGCCAGCATGGCCCCGACGAGAAGGCCCAGCGCGCGTTCCCGTGGCACGGGGCGCGCCACTGCGACGGCCCGTGTATAACAGAGGACGAAGCGCCGCGCCGTGGACGCCCAAAAACGCGTGCGAGCGTGCCGGAGGGAGAGGCCGCTCGGCGCGGACGTGCGAGGGGCCGCGGGCGAAGTGGAGGCGGCTGCCCCGAGAGCCGGGAGCCGCCGGGGAAATGCAGGCCGCGGGGCCGCCGCGAGACGCCACGTACTTCCTGGTCGGGAACCGGCTTGGAGAAGCGCTGAAGCTGGAGTTGCCGTAGCATCTCGGGCACTCCGGGCAGACCGAGAGGTCCATGGGGCGAACGGCTCATTCTGGCGGCGACAGCTGAAGTGTAGTGCAGTTTGCTTTCCCTTCCAAATCCAACGACGTAAGGTGGTCCATTCACGAGGGGAATAAGCACTCCCAGGAATACATGGACGATAAAGGTTTAACGTTACATGCAGTTGAGCAGAGGGTCGCACTCGGCAGTAAAACCCGCATCCATGTAACGCTGATCCATCGGGTGTCCTGTTCTTTCTGTCACGAAGACTATAATCCACCAGATCACATGACGTTTTGTCATCAAGTCTTTAATCCACCGTCACACTTCAGGACATCCTCTTAATCCAAAACAGAGCGTGAAAAGTAGCTGTCTCTCTCCTTGTTGTTGTGTTTGTGAAACGGAGGTTTACGGTAACCAGAGACCTTTTATTGTAAAGATGCGACAGCACACAGCCAATCCGCCATTTTGGAGACTAAGCTTCTGCCCCAGCAAGGAGCCGTATTCCAGGCCAAAATGGCCGCAGCGCTGTTTTCAAAAAGGCACTATATACTCTTGCCTTCTCATTCTCAATTATCTTTGCTGTTACACGCAGCTGAGTTTGTTTATTTTCTACCTCTGGGTCCCCAGTGACCCCACGTGACTGATGGTGACTGATAAATTAAATTAGGAAGCTTCCGTGATGATGACAATGATAATTTCTTAACTTTAGCCGATCTGAGGGGGTTCATTTGAACAACAATCTTAAAAAAAAAAAAAAAAAAAAAAAAAAAAAAAAACTGGGGGCTGGGACCTGGGCCGGTGTAAACTCTACCACGACGGCAAGAACCACGCGGGCAGAACCTACCCCGCCTTCCTGGAGCCCGACGACACCTTCATAATACCAGACTCAGCCGTAAGTCGCCAAAAGTCGAGAGTGCCTGCCGCAAAGAGCTGTAAGTCGCCAAAAGGTCGAGAGTGCCTGCCGCAAAGAGCTGTAAGTCGCCAAAAGTCGAGAGTGCCTGCCGCAAAGAGCTGTAAGTCGCCAAAAGTCGAGAGTGCCTGCCGCAAAGAGCTGTAAGTCGCCAAAAGGTCGAGAGTGCCTGCCGCAAAGAGCTGTAAGTCGCCAAAAGTCGAGAGTGCCTGCCGCAAAGAGCTGTAAGTCGCCAAAAGTCGAGAGTGCCTGCCGCAAAGAGCTGTAAGTCGCCAAAAGGTCGAGAGTGCCTGCCGCAAAGAGCTGTAAGTCGCCAAAAGGTCGAGAGTGCCTGCCGCAAAGAGCTTCCCTCGGGCTTTGACTAAATAAAGCGAAGCTGACTGACAAGTTATTTGGCCTGTGATCTGACTATTCTACCCAGCACACAATAGCATACAGGAAGGCACTAGCCCCCTTCTGCCCTTTCTCGTTCGTGGCTCACTACGTCAAGCTCAGGCCTCGGACCGGCCCCTCGGCTCCCCTGCTCCTCATCGCACCCTGTCACCACACGACAAGATCCCGGTTCACCCTGCACCTCAAGCAGACGCTCCAGCAATGCAACCCCCGACGAAGGACTACTCCAGCCACTCCTTCAGGATCGGAGCGACCACCTCGGCCGCCGAGCAAGGAGTGCCCTCCGCCTCCCTCCAGCAAACGGGCCGCTGGCCCTCATCGGCACATCGTCATCGCCCGGAACAATTCCCCCTTCTGCCCCTTCTCGTCCATGGCTCACTACATCAGGCTCAGGCCTCGGACCGGCCCCTCGGCCCCCCTGTTCCTCATCGCACCTTGTCACCACATGACAAGATCCTGGTTCACCCTGCACCTCAAGCAAACGCTCCAGCAATGCAACCTCCCGACAAAGAACTACTCCAGCCACTCCTTCAGGATCGGAGCGGCCACCTCGGCCGCCGAGCAAGGAGTGTCCTCCGCCTCCCTCCAGCAAATGGGCCGCTGGTCGTCATCGGCATTCTCCAGCTACATCCGCCCGGAGCAGGCGGCCATACTGGCGGCCCAAAGAACCCTCCTCCCTTAAATCGGTGAGCATGGCAACAAACAATGTCCCGGACTTCCGTGCCGATGAAGAAAATGTCTCGTTGGTGGTGGCTCCCCGAAAGCACGGCGCCAGCAAGGCGCAGTAAACTCCCCGGCTCATTTTTGGGGGGGGAAAGAGAAAGAGAGAGCAGAAAGTCAGGGTAGTCGCGCCAAGGCAGCCAAGTAGGCCAAGCCGGGAAGCGCCAAGCTAAATTCTAATGTACCAAGATCGAAGGCCCGACCGAGTTGGGAGCGCCAGCCGCAAATAGCCGTAAGTCGCTAAAAAGGTCGAAGGCAGGAAAAGTACAATCGTGAAGCGCCAAGGCGGCCAGGTAGGCTAAGCTGGGAAGCGCTATCGCGAGGTGCCCGACCGAGTTGGGAGCGCCAGCCGCAAATAGCTGTAAGTCGCTAAAAAGGTCGAAGGCAGGGAAAAGCAAGATCGAAGGCCCGACCAAGTTGGGAGCGCCAGCCGCAAATAGCTGTAAGTCGCTAAAAAGGTCGAAGGCCGGAAAGTACGATCGCGAAGCGCCAAGGCGGCCAGGTAGGCCAAGCTGGGAAGCGCTATCGCGAGGTGCCCGACCGAGTTGGGAGCGCCAGCCGCAAATAGCTGTAAGTCGCTAAAAAGGTCGAAGGCCGGAATAGTGCAATCAACTACTGGCGCCTGCAGATCTCAATTAACCTCCGGTAATCAGATCTTCCTTTTGGGGGATCTCCTAGCCCATGCAGGCGCCCTCCTCTGCCTCAAGAGCAGCGCCACTGGCCAATGGAGTCAAGCGCCAAAGCATTTGCCATGCACGCCGATTGCTAAATAAAGTTTGTCTAATCCTACCAACTGGCCTCTCCTGATTGAAGTGAGGTCTCCAGACCATAGTTCAAGCAGAAGGCCACTCACGCGTAATCCGATCTCAACGTGGTCAAAAAATCCTAGTATGACGTCTGCTATGACGTCAAACATGACGTCAGTTAATCCTCATATATATAGCAAGGGTTCTACGTCACCTCTCTCTCTCTGGCCGATCATAGCAGCAGCAGCCCACGGCAGTCCATCTCCCTTGAAGCCGGCCTCCGAAGCGTTGTTTTGCCCCACCCACCTCCCCAGTCCACCACCAACGAGTCTTGACTCCCGATCCCCCACGGGGGGGGGATCTCCTAGCCCATGCAGGCGCCCTCCTCTGCCTCAAGAGCAGCGCCACTGGCCAATGGAGTCAAGCGCCAAAGCATTTGCCATGCACGCCGATTGCTAAATAAAGTTTGTCTAATCCTACCAACTGGCCTCTCCTGATTGAATTGGAATCAGAATCGTTATTCAAATCCAAACGATACCAAACCCTATTCTTCGCTGTCACTCTGTTACACACACTCGCCCTGGGGAGCAGCGCTGCTGGCCAAGTTGGGGGGTTTTACGCTCGCTGCAGTGCGGGGAGAGTGTTAATCATTCACTTACCCCACCCAGACTTTGATGGGAATCCCTTTGGAAGTCAAATATGCATTCAAATCTGTCAGAGTTTGCCTGTGTATTGCACCAACAAGGTAGCAATCAACAGTAGTGGGACTTATGGTTACGGATATACTCACAAGAGGGTGAGGTGATGCGTCAGGAGGGAGGCACGCGTAAGGGGAGCTTACTACAGCCGTACTCGTTTTAAGCAAGGTTTAGAGAAAAAAAACAGCCTGTTTGTCGACGGGCAACAGATGACGCAAGGTACAAGCGGGGGTATGCTTGGCGTCCAAACTGCAGTATAGAGGAAAAGAGGACACCGTAAAAAGACCTGAGTTTTATGTGTGTGTAGTCATGTTTATAGTCATGATGTCGGGGGACTCAATATAGATAAATTGATTTATTCTATTATGCAAACCCAATGAGTCCTCTATAAGTTTTTAGCTCTTTTTGCAACTGCTGCGCCTGTTGCTTAATGCACTTTTTATACTCTTTTTTAAAATTTTGTTGTGATGCTTTTAAATGTGCATTTTATTCTCTTCTTTTATTCTTTTATTTTCCTGTCAACCATTTTATGTGAAGCACTTTCAATTGCCTCTGTGTATGAAATGTGCTATACAAATAAACTTGACTTGACTTATTTCTCCTTAAAAGTTTGCTAGAATTTTACTCTCACAACCTACTCAGAAATGTAGGCCCTTAATCATATATGATATAACCTGTATTCTGACTGCACACCCCCGTTTTTTTTTTATAATAATCTTAGACAGGTCATAGAGAATCACAAATGTGTTTCCTGTGACCTTAAACAATTCAGTTTTAAATTGTAAACAAGTCCAAGTCTCTCGAGTCAAGACTAGAAACAAATGTATCCTGTAATTTATATGGCCATATAAATTCCAATAGTGCTGAAAACCGTGATTCATAGGGGCTGAATATCAGGCTAAAACAAATCAGCCAAAATAGTCAAGCTGCTACACTCACTGACACAAATGGACGACTAACTTGCCATGGGTGGAGCCAAATCATTTGGCCACACCCAAATGGCTCGATAGCACCACCTATAAAATTTCAACAGAGCGCCGCTACGAAATTCCCCAGCCACATGTATCATGTCCAGACTTAAATTTTTTTTGCTGGGGTGCCATGGCCTAAACCGAACAGGAAGTCCACCATTCTGAATTCACTGTGTAATATTTTTGTGATTTTAGCCATTTCATGGTCTGCGCTACACATGCGCATGACATAATTATTGGGTTTTCTCTAGCGCCACATAGTGGACAGAGGAAGTACCATGTAACTCAAATTCAAAGCTATGTTGCCGTCCAGCAGGAGGCCGCGGCTGTGACACGGCCCGACGTGCACAAATCCTGAGGGCCTGTTGAATGCTGCCTGCAACTTTCATTTGTATTTCTTCTCTCTATGTCCCCCAGGTACTGGAGAGAGTGGAAAGAGCACCTTTATCAAACAGATGAGGATTATCCATGGAGGAGGCTACACAGAGGAAGACAAGAAAGGCTATGCCAAACTGGTCTACCAGAACATCTACACATCCATGCACTCCATGATCCGAGCTATGGAGGCACTCAGTATATCCTTCTCTGATACCCAGAACCAGGTAAAGACTAGGACTTGACTTGGAGCGGGAGATTTTTGAGCCCAGTCTGACTTTTAGTCTTGCTTACCAGACCACATTAGCACTGTGCCAGCGCTGGAGAAAGGTCTGGCTCACCCCACTATGATTCAGGTATAGGGGGAAAACGCTCTGCCTTTTTTGCATTTTAACCAATCACAAGCATCTTGGGTGGCGCTAAGCACACAGGATGTAGCGACGGTGCTCTTACGAAATAGTGTCTGGCGGGGTGGACTTGTTTCGCTGGAACCAAAATGTCTAAATCCCTGCAAAACAAAACGTCAAGTATGTAAATCCTGACATTTTCAGCATGTAGCTTGCTAGCTTGGAGGTTGTTGTTTCACGTTAGTGACGTGGACTTTGAAATCATGCAGGTAGCGGGAAACGTAAGGGGCGGGGCTTTTCGACTGAAATGGATAGCACCAATGGCAGAGCTTATACCTGCAGCCTACTTCTGTTGAGTCAGACTACGTCTGACTGGAATCAGAATAAGTTTGGTTTGAAACCAAACCTTGCCCAAGAGTTTCTGGCAATGGAGTTTTTTTATTTTAATTCAAACAGCCATGATGACAAAACGTGTGGTGTGATGTGTGTGTGTGTGTGTGTGTGTGTGTGTGTGTGTGTGTGTGTGTGTGTGTGTGTGTGTGTGTGTGTGTGCGTGCGCGCGTGTGCCTGTGCCTGTGCGTGTGTGTGTGTGTGTGTGTATGTGTGTGTGTGTGTGCGTGTGTTTGTCCACAGAGCTATGCAAACTCTGTCCTGGAGGTGGAGGTGGACAAGGTGGACGACTTAGACCAAAGCTTGGTGGCAGCCATCAGGAGCCTGTGGAAGGACATGGGAGTGCAGGAGTGCTACGAGCGACGCAGAGAGTACCAGCTGTCTGACTCCACCAAATAGTGAGCAGCATCTGGACATGCTGGAGTTGCAACTAGCTTGATCAAATACTTCAGACCTATTAGAGTCACTGAGCTTGGGAAAGATGCCATTGAGCTCGACTAGACTCAAAAGCGACTAGACTCAAAACCTATTTATTCTCCCAATCATAGGGCTGTGTTTGAAGGTGTCAGGCAACTGGAAGCATATATAGATGTAGTGCAAACTTAGTCCTGAGCTGCTGAGTGGGCTGGTACAGCCATCAGCATCAGTCGTCCTGGTAGCATAGACAGAAAATCAAATAGCTGTCGTGCAAACTTAGTCCTGGGGCTGGTTTCACAAAGCTATTTTAGACTGGTCTGTGGTGTTTCTCTTTCCCCACTCTGTCCCTTTAATATGAAGACCAGTCAGTCATTACTTTACTGCATCAATACTTAGTTCACTGACTAGACAAGGATAATGATATGCTTTCCACATGGATATTCATTCTGATATTAATTTGTATTCATTTGTGCCTGTTTAAACAGTCGCAAAATCATCAGTTAATCATTTCCCCCTCTTCTGTTCTGTTCTGTTCTGTTCTGTTCTCTCCTCTTCTTTTCTCTCTGTTCTCTTCTTCAGTTACCTTACTCAGCTGGACCGCATCGCAGAGCCTTCTTATGTTCCTGACCTGCAGGATATACTGAGAGTGCGAGTGCCCACTACCGGCATCATAGAATACCCCTTTGACATGGAGAATGTCATCTTCAGGTGACAGTCAAGCTTCAAGCTCATCAAATATGTTGGGTATATAGTATAGTAGAGTATATATGTTTCCATTATGCTACGTCTATTTTTACCACTTTTCCCCCCACCATTGATAATGAGTGTTCAAGTTCAAGTTCAAGTTCTTTATTAGTGTCCCGAAAGGGCAAATTGGTTTACAGCAGGCAGTAGTGCAGGCAAACAAAACAACAACAGACATGTGACTGACAACGAGTGAACATACAAAGCCAACAGCAAGAGGCTTGAGATGCAGATCTGTGCCTCAAAATAAAAGTGTGATCTTTTATTCCTGCCTCCTATAGGCAGTGTTGGATTAAGATAAATAAGACTAAACTAAGGACTTTTCTGGCGTGGCAGGATGGTGGATGTAGGAGGTCAGAGGTCAGAGAGAAGGAAGTGGATCCACTGCTTTGAGAACGTCACGTCCATCATCTTCCTGGTGGCGCTCAGCGAGTACGACCAGGTCCTGGCTGAGTGCGACAACGAGGTAGGAGTTCAGCTCATCGTCGTCTGAGCACATCATGCTTGGTTAATGATGTTCTTGCAGTGTGCTTGTCATTTGTCTTTGGTGCCTGAAAATATGTCATTCTGTGCTGCCTGTGGATGTCAGAACCGTATGGAGGAGAGCAAGGCGCTGTTCAAGACCATCATCACGTATCCTTGGTTCCAACGCTCCTCCGTCATACTTTTCCTCAACAAGACTGACATCCTTCAAGAGAAGATCATGTACTCTCACGTAGCCAACTACTTCCCTGAATTCACAGGTTTGTGTGTGTGTGTGTGTGTGTGTGTGTGTGTGTGCACACTAGGGATGGGCATCGAATTTCGAATTTTCGAATAATCGTTGTTATTATCAAGGTCGACTTTTATTATTGAAATTCAAAAAAAAAAAAAAAAAAATTGAGTGAAATGTTGCATTGTCTCCCCTGATTCTAAGTACGGTATAGTCAAATCGCTTGGTTTGAGCAAGTAAAACAATTTTTATAAGCATTTTAAGCAAGGTTTATGGAAAAATGAATGGCGGATGAAATCCCATGAAGAGGGAGAGGGGGTGACTTTGGCACCCCTTTGGCACTCAGACCTGAGCCTACTAAATATTTAATGAACCACTCATGATTGTCAAAACTGTTTTTTATTTTCGAAAATGTCAATGTCATGTAACATGTTCTTTACATCAGTGGTGCAATGCTTGTTTGAGCTAAAAATCCACAGCAGAAGCTTTTTATATTAATTAATAAAGCCGTAGACTTAGAATCAGGGGAGACAATGCAACATTTCACTCACACAAAAAAAAAAAAAAAAAAAAAAAAAAATTACATTTTCTTTTTCTTTTTCCGAATTTCGAATTAAATTCGAATTTGGCCAGCGAATTTCGAATAGTGTTTTTGCTAGAAATGCCCATCCCTAGTGCACATGTGTGTGTGTGTGTGTGTGTGTGTGTGTGTGTGTGTGCGCATGCATGTGCGTGTGTGCACGTGTGTGTGTGCGCCATTGACTAAGAGACTGGCAGTAATAGTCCAAAAAGTTTCATTTCGTTGAACTTAAATTAATAGTAATTAATTGTTTGTATGAGTAAGACTGCAGGAATTCAGCAGTCGAAACTGTCAGGTATGACAAACAAAACCTACTAGTCTTTTTCATAGAGACTGGCAGTAAGTTTATAATAGTACATTGACTTGGCTGAATTCATTAATTTGAGAAGGCTATCTGATTCTGAAATCTTTTTTCAGATTTTGGGTACGAGATTTGCATGAGCCTCAAATCCAATATTGGGCTGTGGGATTTGTGGTTGAACAGTCAGATCTGATTTCATTATGAAAATATGAGGTATCTTGAGTCCTTTCATAATTATTATTACTATTACCAGCAGGAGGAGACATTACGACTCGTTTTGCCAAAGATGACATGTGTGTGGCACAAGACAAACATCACAACTTTGCAAAATGTGTTTCAAAGGATTAGAGTTACCTTCCAACATGGCCTTTGAAACAAAATTATCTTTTTGGAAAGATGGACAAATTTTACCAACCATTCCTGAGCAGGATGCCTTTCAGCATCACAGCTGACAGCCCATTAGGCCAGATATTGACCACTCCAGTTTCTAGTCTGAGGAAACTTTCAATTATGTGAATTGACATTGTGTTCATTGTACCATTCACCATCTGGTTCCACAAGTGCATTAGACTTACAGTAGAACACACAAGCGACCTCTGGCTCAGACAATTGAACCATCTGAGAGCAGCTCTTCACTGATGGACCCATGGCATTGTCATAATATCTATTGGCCACTTGAACACCTGAGCTAGCATCAAGATGGGATTTTTTTTAACCTCAAGGTTCAAGGTTATAACAAATTCTACGATCAAATCTGATTTTTTTTTTAATGGGTCCTTTGATTAATTTCAATTATTTTAGAGCTGCAAACTGAAACTTGCTCATGTGTAACTTATTTACACATAAAAGTTGTGCAAAGGTTAATTTACTCATCATTTAACAAACGAGAAATGAGAAGATTGGATTTTGTCCTTGTAGTGCAGCCAAATGTGAGTTAAGGATGAACAGTGCTTACTTAGTTTATGATTGTATTGTTACATCCAACCTGGTAGATACGGAATAATCAAAGATTAATGTTCTATCCTTATCACTGGATTCAAAGTAAAATAAAATCAGCCCTTTATTGCAGGACCTCAGCAGGATCCTAAAGCTGCACAAGAGTTCATCCTGTCCATGTACCAGGAACAAAACCCGGACAAGGAGAAGACGCTGTATGCCCACTTCACCTGTGCCACAGACACAGAGAACATCAAATTTGTCTTTGTCGCTGTCAAAGACACCATCCTCAGGCACAACCTGAAAGAGTTCAACCTGGTGTGAGGAGGAACGAGGAGAGGAGAGATGCATGGAAAGGGAGACCAGAGTGTAAGAATGGATCAGACGGGGGGAGGAGAGAGAGGAGATGGACATTGGAAGGGCTGCAGCTTTTTTCATGGCTGTCTAAGCAAAGAAAAATCTAATTCCACATGGTGTCTCCATGTTTAGACAGCCAGGGTAAAGATCAGCTCTTTGTCACAAAGCTTTAAACATTTGTGCCTGCATAAATCCAGCCAAAAAAGAGAGTGTGAGCACATTGTAATAGGCATAACCAAACTACTGATTCTGTCTAGGTTGCCATGTTTGATAGAGATCATGTTATTGTCATATATTTTGGAGTGGAGTAGTAAGAAGAATTGTGAAAAGGAAATGTTTCCTTCCCATCTTTCAAGATATCTGCTGTAGGAAATGGTACTTTCCTGTAAAGCACCAACAATGTTAGTTGCCTCAGTTTACAAATGTGTATTTAGGTGGAAATTAGTGGAAAAATAATTACCATTTATCATAAACCTATTGTGTGGATTTTGTGTCACTTTTTAAAATATGCCAATCAGAAATAGGATCTGTCATTAGTGCTTCAATTAATATTGAAGATAGTTTCAGTTCATACAATAGCCTGTATGTGATAAGAATTCACTGGACTGATGTTTGTTTTTTGACACTTCCCATATTGATATAGTGTAATAATGACACTGTACTTTTCCATATATAAAACAGAGCCACATACCTGTTTTTGCCCCTAAGTGCCTTGTTTACCCAACACAGACAAGACAACCACTCAGGTTTATTAGATGTAAATATTATCCAAGAACTGGACAAACCTACTCGATCTTAAGAGAGTGTGACTTTTAGTTTAATATGTTCTTTTCTACGCTGCTTCTTCTCAAGACAAATTGAAATGTATTTATGGTGAATTTCAATAAACAATTAGTTATTTAATGAGTGTATTTGCGTGTTTGAGATTTTCTGAGGTAAAACAGAAAAGGGAGACAAAGATTCTCTAGTTTAGAAACCTATAGAGACAAAGGTCTATGACAAAACATGCTTATTTGAAACAAAGATATTTTATTTCTTGAAAATGACAAAAATAATTCAAGCCACTGCAGTGAACATGTTGCTTCCCAACACGATAAAGACAAACAATAAAGGCAACAAAAACATTTAACTACATTAATTGCAATGCACCCAAAATCTTTAAAATAAGTCAGAGTAAGTAGCAGCTGATAATAATAATTGATTTTTTTTTCTAATATATTTTTCATACTTTGTCATAGTTGGCATATCATACAGGCGGTATAAAAACATAAAAATCACAAAATTACAATCTGCAATGCCATAACACAGACTACTGTGTGAGGATTGATAAAGTATATACACATAGGTATTATATTAGATCAATATAGAGCAGATGTCAGTACAGTATAAAAATAGCATGCATCTCTAAATCCCATATTTAACCTTGCAGAAACGTATAGAAAAACTTTAGGGAAGTAAAATGAAACAGGGATTTAAGGACAGTAGATCTTGCACTATGTATATTATAAAGCCATAATCAAACCTTTGATTAGTAAGACATTTTCCCTTTTATATAACCCACTAAAATAAATTAGTGTAAAACACATGAAGGGTGCTACAGCAAATGTGGTTGATTAGCCAATATTCAAGCTGTTTTCTGCCATGTCTCACCTCACTGCTAATAGAATACAATATGACAGGCTGACTAGTTTCTACAGTCAAACACAATTTGAAATATGTTCAAATAATTTAAAATCGTGACTTAATGTGTGCTTGACTGAACATGGCTAGTAGAACAAGGGGAAATCATAGGAAGTTTAAAATGCAACTGCACCAGCATTCGGCACTGACACAGATACTGAGACAATGCGCTTGTTAACTCAGACTTGGGTTGGTTTTCTACAATGTAAAGTTGTAAAACACATCAGAAAATAAACAATCAATCATCTGTGAGAAAAAAGACAAGTGCAATCAGAGTATGTGGACACTAAGTTTTCAATGTATATATCTTAGAATTGGATTCTGTATTTTCAAAGATGTATGTAATTCACCAGTTGAGAACACCTTGATTAAACATTTATGGCACTGCTATAAGCATGCAACTCACATAACTACTCACTCACTCTGTACCACACTCCCCCCTCCCACACACACACAACACTAACAGATGACTGTTACTGTAGTACATTGTTTGTACCACTATTCATAAATGGAGGTAAACAAAACAAACATGCATTAAAGAACAAAGGCACTGGCGCTGTGTGTGTGTGTGTGTGTGTGTGTGTGTGTGTGTGTGTGTGTGTGTATGTGTGTGTGTGTGTGATGCTGTGCATTTAGTTCATTTCTTGGAGATGGTTTCTTGTCAGTATTTGTGTAAACTCTCGCGTGCATCCTCCAGCTTGGTAAGAACCCACTGTAAGTAAATGGAAACACATCAGCATATAGAGAGCCAAAGTGGAACGTCACTTCCTCTTTCAGCACTGTACCAGAGATTTTCATCCGCAATTATTTTCCCATAGACATTTCGTAAAATGCTTACAAAAAGAGTTTTACTGGTTCAAATCAAACGGTACAGAAACAGAGAGATCGCATAACATTTCACTCGTACCAAAACGTAAAAAAATGCGAGTTTGAAGAAAATATTTGTTGTTTTATTAAGTTTTGGTCCAAGTGAAATGTTCTATGGTCTCTCCCGATTATAGCGTTAGCTGAACTGTTTGGTTTGAACCAGTAAAACTCTTTTTATAAGCATTTTACGAAATGTCTATGGGAAAATAAATGGCGGACCCAATCAGCCTCAACGACCTCGACGACCCCACCCATTACAAGTCACAAAAGAGTGGGAGGGTCGTCACAGCACAAATAGATAATACATAATGTATATCAATCAGACAGGTAATTCTTCAATAAATGAACAATTAACAATGAAATTGAAAATTAGTAGGGGCATTTGCTACTACAAATAGACAATTTACCTTGGCTATCTCAGGAGTTTTGAAGTTGATGATTTTCCCAAACTCTTTGGCGTGGAAGACTGACTTGACTCTCTCCTGTGAAATATAAAAAGAATGCCACCAACCAGAAGTCATGTATATTATTGCTGTGGCCCACAACTATCCAATCAACATTAACATGAGCGACTCTGTCAAAGCTGGAAACCTTGTGGTAGAATATGCGCTTCACCCCAAAATCAAATCTTACAGGGATCACTAAAAGGCAGCTGTATTTATAAATGGCTGTGGATTTTTAGTTGATTTTACTGACAGATTAAATGATGATTTAACAAGGGACATTTAATAAAAAGAGGTGACAGAAGTGTTGTTTGAATTTTGAAATTAAGTGATATTCCCCTTTAAGTTGCACTGACAGTGAATACTATGAATACACAGGAACAAACAAGAGACAAATGACTCAGTGAATTTCCTGTGTGGGTGAGTGTGATCAAACTAAGACATAAAGTACAGTGAGCTGTGGCTAATGTATTCAGGTGAATATGGACTGAACTGATCTTTAAGATGGCATGCAGAAGGCACGGATAAGAGTGAATGTCTCTTCAACACAATTCATTCAGGATATGGCAGTAATGTCATCACAACTGGCAACTTTAAGAATTATCCTGAACATGGTTACATGTACATAAACCATCTCACCTACTGCACCTAATTAGCCTATTCCCCATCCCACTCAAATCAGCCATTTTGTGTCTAAAAGGCAGGAAGTAAAACACAGGTGCAAAGAAGGTCCTGTTTGCTGTTCCTCTGCTGCAGGGTCAGCTGGTCCAGTCCCATAGGTTCTAATCAATGTCTTGCTTGCACCTGCTTTATTTCCTACCTTTTCGACACAAAATGGCCTGATTTGGGTGGGATGTGAAACAGGTGTATTGCAGTGTGGATTCACTCCAACTAAAAAGCAAGTGATGACTTATTGTGCCATAATGATTTCAATTTTCATCCAATGTTTGTCAAAGACTGGGTCAGGATTAGATTAAACTTGCTCTCCAAGATATACTGAATGAAGTGGATATTTGAAGCTACTTGCATTACTTCAGATACCAACACACAGCTGGTATGGCCAAGCCAAGGCCAAATCTCTGTTGTATCTATGTTTATAAACATTTATTTTGGAAATGTAAGTCTCCAGAGGGAAGGAATGACAGTTTCTGGTCTTCCTGTACCTTCGCCTCGATGCGAAGCCGCCGGTCCTCTACGATCATCGGGTCCTTGGTGAACTCATCGAACAGATACTGCCACTCACAGGTCAGCTGGCCAAACGTGCCTTTTGTCACAAAGAATATGCCCCTGGAAAAGACAAGACACAAGGACACAACAAGGATGCAGAAACAAGGGTTATATTACGCAAGCAAAATCCCCACACAGACAAGAGCACAGATAAAGGAATACATGAGTGTCACACCAGAGATTCACTGTAAATACTGTGCTGACAGAGGCACATTCATATAGATCACACAAAACAGGGATAAGTGATGATCCCAATTTGTTTGGAAAATACAAACATCTGTTTGGGTCGTATTTACAGACTTCCCTTTTTGGAATCACTTTTCATGACTTCATCCAGCACCTTGCCTAAATATAGGCTTGATGTGGAAACCTCTGTACTGGGCAGCTCCCAGGTGCCAATTAAGCAATATTACAGTGAAGGGTGTGCTTTACCGCCATTAGTGGCAGTGATGTGGCGATAATGACGGTAAAGCACACCCTCCAGTGTAATATTGCAATTATACAACAGTTACCAACAAAATAAAAGATATAAACAAAAGGTTTTCATATTGTGGGTTATTTCCATTTCCATTAGACAAGAAATAGTCCCTGTTGAATAGGCCAGCTGCTGGTTTTTGCACAGGTGTTGGCAGTTAATGGAATGGCTGCTGAAAAGGTCGGCGGAGTAATATTTGAGTGATGAGGCACTTTTTCATTTGAGCACGGCTATGACTCATAGCTTTGCTCAGAGCAATTTAGAGAGAGAGAGTGGTGTCAGCGGAGGACCAAGATGCGTGACTCATTAGCCAATGAACAGCCAGGAAGGGGTCTCGCACTACTTTTGAATGCTAAAATAAAGCTGATAATGTACAATTTGATAAAAAAAAAAAATCTAAGTACAACACAAACTGTCCATTTTGCTGCAACTCGACAGTGCTGCTTAATCCAGGACCTTACTTCCTGGAACTCTTCAGAGTAAAAAACTGGTCCATTGGAGTGAATGGAGATGTCGCGACTCTTCTATATACACGGCTCTGGCTGTGCTGTTATGCTGATTTGAGAACAGGCCAAATGTCTCATTGACCAATCAGATTGCTTGGTCGGAACTATGTGTTGTATAATGAGTGTGAAGCAGGCCATGGTGGAAAAAGAGCAATGCATTCTTGGATAAATCAAGGTTAAATATACACGGGCCAAAACAAACGGAGCGCAAACCAAACCTGGCCTGCAGGCCCCAAATTGGTCACCCCTGCTCTAGACCTTGTGAAGAACTTGACCCTATTCTGTAATTGTGGTTCTGCATAGGTCCATTTTCTTTGATGATTTTCACAATATTTTTCTTTCGCCACATATACATGGATGTTTGTGAACATGATTTGAAGGCGATATAATAAACTGCTGCCCTGTCTTAAACACAAACTTACATACAAAACGCACTAAGTCACGCAGCAAACGCACTCACCTCTTGGTAATCATAAGGAAG
Organism: Poromitra crassiceps; assembly: GCF_964638095.1. Lineage (NCBI taxonomy): Eukaryota > Metazoa > Chordata > Actinopteri > Beryciformes > Melamphaidae > Poromitra > Poromitra crassiceps. The sequence continues at coordinate 10,030,927 of NC_139631.1, read as the reverse complement.
TCAGACTCATTGACCTTGGCATGGGCAAAGTATCTGTACTTGGCAAATCGTCCATTTTCGATTTTCTGAAAGGAGAGAGAAAGAGAGCAACTGAATCATTTAAGACCCACAGGAGTCAAACAACAGCCTTGACATTATACAGTACGCCTCGATTAAATTAAAACATGAATGTCTAGGTTGTGTAGTTTGTTTGGAAATGTATACATTTTGTGCTATACAAACCATTTTCTAACTACTTACTACATACGTACTACTTCTATATACTTATACGCATACATAGTGAATACATACCTGTACAAAAACATAGTCTACTAAAAACTGTCTTGACAAGTGTATGTTTCCAAGGTGACAGGGAAAGAAGGTGGGATGAATCCAAGACAATGCAAGCTAGAACTTTCTAACGTGAACATTTATTGATGACAATGAGGGCAGTGATTGGTGGCAGTGAATGATTGACAGAGTGAAGAGAACAGACATTTGTGAGAGAGGGAGAGATCTGACTTGGCTTTTTGACCTTATCAACAGCAGGGAAGATGTTTTGTTGAGTGTATGAAGATGATACAAAAATAAAAAGTAAAAAAAGGGGGGGTGCTGGAGTTAACAAATGAATTACATGTTTTTTGTTGTTGTCCCCCCCACAAAGACATGCACAAATGTCAAGTCTAACACAAAACACATTTCATGTTAAATAAACAGGCAAAATTATAAATATATGCATAAAAACAAATCTCTGGCCGGGACAGAAATGAATCACTCAAAAGGCTTTTCTTTGGTTTGTTCAAATCTCCCATGAGAGCACTCGTAAATCAACAGACAGCAGGCAGGACACAGCACCAGTAGAGACCACTACACAGACAAAGCATACGCACGCTACGCTATGCTACACTAGGGTTAGCACTTAGCAATTCACTCCTAGCTGCCTTCATCATCATCCTCAGGCTCTGTGGCAGTTCTACTCCATTCAGTGAAGGCCAATCTCCTCTGTGGACATGACAAGAGACAAGACAGAGCCCAGGTCAGAGCAGAGACAGAGGAATAAAGCCTGCTTCTACCCGTTCATCTCTGGGCTGCGGTCATCATCTACTCCAGTGGTTCATAAGTGGTACAGTGTGCGAGACACACTGCGGTGTTATGGATTGAAGTCAGCAATGATCGGAAAGGTTGTCAACAGCGTCAATGATATTTGATTTATGTCATACCTGTACTCCTAAGACAGCAAAGTAGATGGAAACAGAGGCAACCTGAACATGTATGGACAGGTTGCCGCAGGAATGAGTCCGGAAGTATACTTTCGGGTTCTTCAGTGGAAAAGTCTATGGGATTTAACATGGGGGCTTCACTTAAATGCATAAAATAAGGTCTGTGGTTAACAAAAGTTTATGGGAACGCGAATCTGGGTTCTGCATGATAATCTTCACACTTCACAACTTTTATGACTTTTGGAAAGTAAATGTGTGTTTTTTTCAACGTGATTTTTACGCTTCAAAAGTCATAAAAGTTATTCACGTTTGTGAAGAGTATCATGCTAAACCCAAATTCCCGTTCCCATAAACCTTTGTTCACCACATACCTTATTTTATGCATTTAAGTGAAATCCCCATTCTAAAACCCCATAGACTTTTCCACTGAAGAACCAAATTGCGGCGATTTCTGGATAAAGCCTACAAAAATATGTCATCTCTGCGGTATTCTCTTGTTTTTAAATAATACAGAGCCGGAGGACAAATAACCTACAACGGTTCAAATCGACAGTTACAGCAAAGGGAACATCTATGATGCTGATCCATAACGTAAACGTTAAGGCTCACAGCTTCACAGAAGTCAATTTAAACAAAACTCTCAACATTATACATTAAATTACATTACTACAAGAACAAGCAACGCACTAGTGACACACAGGCTCTCACTCACAGTCAACCTAATTGATGTGCTAATCAACAAGTTTCTTTACAGACAGTTTTGCTATTGCCTGGAAGGACAAATTTGCATCCATAGCACAATTTGCCAAAGCCACATACACACGTCACAAGGCCCTAGATTAGAACAATAATGTTTTTTAACTAGAAGTACAGGGCAAAGGGTTAGAGATAGAGAGCTTGCCACAAACACAACGATTGCTCTGATGCAATAAAATTCATTTTCACTAAGACAGGGTGACAATATCCTACTACTGTAATTGGAGGTGTGTGTGTGTGTGTGTGTGTGTGTGTGTGTGTGTGTGTGTGTGTGTGTGTGTGTGTGTGTGTGTGTGTCTGTCTGTCCAGAGGTGCGAGGAGCACCGTTGCTCTAATTGCCTCCAAAATTTGCCCAAACACTTTTCAGGGGTCTGGCATGAATCGGGTGCACCCTCACACTCACATAGACATCATCAGTGATGTCACAATGGCTTCGAGCCAGAGAAACTCCGGCATGAGTTTCGTCACACACCCTCAAAAAATACGGCCATAGTTTATTGAGCGCGCGGAGTAAACTAGAAATGAGTGCGTGAAGCACGCAATTTTCTAGTCTATAGAATTAGCAAATGTCTCAATAAATGTCCATTTCTACTTTGGAACTGTGTCCCTGCACTTGTCTCTATTGTTGCCGATGTGCATGTTTCCTTCCCTGTCTCCTGGCAACAACAAATCCAGCCATGGAGGCGGATTAATCACTGAATGTTGAGTTGAATCAAAAACTATTGAATCCATATAACATGAAAGGCCAATAAAATGATCTAAAATAGCTTAGCTTAGCGATCATTAACATCAAGTAGACTGAAGAGGGATTGATGCAGAAAATGAATGAAGGGTGTGGAGGAGACGATATGAGGATGAAAAGAAAATGTTCCTGGGAGAAACCAAAGTGGACACAGGCACAAGGTAGAGACACACAACAGCAGTGGACCCTGGGGCAAATTTAAAGATGGTTTAAATGCCAGGCTGATGAGACTTTTGCCCTACCTGGAGCATCTGACTGCCGAGCCCCTCCCTCTCCTTATATGGTCGTATGACTCCGTCCTCGTGGATGAAGCGAGGAGGACGCAGAGATTCAATGTCCTGCGAAGTCTCTGCCGCCCTGATGACGGGACCAGACGGACACACACGTTACATACACGACACTGTGGGACAGGACTGCAAAAGTCTCAGGCACATGTACAAAAGATTCCCTAAAGCAAATACGCTTTCAAAAATAATGACATGTTTCTAAATATCAAAAAAGTTACCTAAAAGAGCACACTAATGCAGAAATGCACACACACAAACTGTACACATGATGATGCGAGCACACATCTCACATTCACACAGATGCACGCACGTGCACACACACACACACACACACACACACAGGCCCAAGGCACACCTTAAACAAAATGTTTCTTCTTTGCATATGCATTTACACTTTGTTTGATATCTGGGGGCTACTAGCGACTGAGATGGGATGACATTTTGAACAAGAATGCTTTCTTGTGTAGCAGTATGCAAGTGATTATGATCTTCTTGTGTTATATAAGACGTATTATTTCTTGCTGTCCCATGTCCCCTGTGAGAGCACTACACATCAATCAAATGTATGTTTTTGGATACAGATACAAATACAAAATACATGCAAACCCTCGCACACACCTCTTGATCCCCTGGAAAGTACTGCTGGCCAGGTCAATAATGCCTCCGGTAGGTCTGGCTACTGCTCCAACCAGACCCTTCCCTATGCCCTTAAAGAAGCCAGCTGCTCCCTCCTTCTGGGCACCTGCACAATAAACACACATCATCACATACACAGTATATATCTAAAGAGCCTCTGTAGGCCTCGGCCAAGCTAGTCTCCAGCTCGCAAAAAGCCATTGACCCACACACACACACACACACACACACACACACACACACACACACACTTTGGGAACCACTGTTTTAGAGTGTATTATGCTTCAACGCCACTTACTCAGCTGAAAGTCTAATGATGTAGTCATGCTATAATGAAAGACATCCACCCTATTGAAAAAATCTTGACATTAATGTGCATCTATTAGCAACGTCATAGATTTGCTTAAAAGCAATTCAAGCTTCCACTAATGGTTTAAATCTCTTTTGGTAATTTTGATGTATTTGCGTACTTCTCTAGGATATATGACATCCAGTAATAATATTACTGGATTATTATATTATAACAGTTAGAGGGTATTCTCCAGGGTGTCTCCTAACACCCCTGCCCCCTCCTCATCACTCTTTACATTTGTATGAGGTGCAGACTCAACATACCTTTTATGGGTTTGGTAACAATCCCTGTGATCCCACTGACAAATCCCTAAACAAGAAAAGGACACACATTTCAAAACAAGGGTCAATGTATGTTTCTGGCAACCCTGGTATTACTAGTTCCTATTCCTCTATAATTCAGTCCTGGTGTCCTCTGTCGTCCCCCCCTACGTACAGACACCAGTCCTTTTCCGCCCCTGGCCAGCCCCTCTTTCAGGCCGCTCGGTTGCTTGTTCATGGCCTCTCGTCTCTTCTGCTGGTATTCCTCGTCCATCGTTATGGCAGCAACGCCCTTCGCCATGGCACCTGTGATCCTGGAGGCCGCACCCGCTATGCCCCCTGGGAGGCAGACACAAATCTCTGTCAATCTTACAGATATTTTAGATGAGGACACATTGCAGAAAATGTGCTTACACACGATTCTGATAATAACTTATTATTAAGCTTATTATTAAGTTAGCTAGTAGGTAGCTAATTTGTACCTGACTTAAAAAATGGAATACTTGATTATTCCAAATCAGAATCAGAATCACTTTTCAGAATCAGAAATTGTATTAAGACTGATCAATGTTCATGTAAATGCCTACATTAAGGTATGATACATCAGGTCGAGAAGAGCTATTATAGAATAAAGCCCAGTTCTTACCTACAGCTCCCCCCACGAGAGCTTTCATGCCGAGAGCCATGCCTTCAACAAACTCCTCCGGCCCCTGGATGGCGCCCTATAAAACCCCAGAGAACAGTTACAGGTATAGGGATCATTAATTAAGCGAGTACTGTATGTTTACATTAGCGGGACTCTAAGTAGCCATACTGCTATAAATGTCGGGACAAACAATCATGCTGAAATTCAGCTACAATGGCACAATAAGTCTGCTTTAAATCACTGTTTCACTCTACACTGTATCACTGCTGTTCAATGTAAACGGGATCATTCATCTTAATTATACAGGAGGTTTTCAATGGCCGATGAAAACCTCTGGGGTCCTGAAATGTGTTGAGCAAATAAAGGATGATGTAAATGTTCAACTTAAGTAATAAAAACAGTAAAGCACCAAATTGAAAGTTGTCAGCAGCACTACTGTATTCCTACCTGATAGGGCTCATAGAAGAAGGCCTCCACACCTTCAGACAGTCCTCTGATCAGCCCAAAGGGATTTCCCAGGACATCCAGACCCAGCACCAACACATACATCTGTTTAATAGCCTGAGATACAAATGCATGGACACTGGTAAGATGGCTAATAGCTGAGTTAGTCCAGTCCATGCAGCATATTAATACATGATGGCCTGAGAGAAGACATGATGCACTGGGCCACTGCAGTCTGTGGATCATCATTGCTTGCTTGCACGCACACAAGTACGTGTGTGTGTGTGTGTCCGTCTGTTACCTGCATTTTGTAATGGTCAATGACCCTCCACTGTAGCTGGTAGGTGGTACAAAACTGGAAGGTCAACTCAAAGAAGGCCAGCCTGAAATAAATGACAGAATCGGGAGCAGAGTTTGTGGGTGTGAAGCTGTTTGAATTGATCCCACAAGTGAATGGCGGTGTGTGAGTTTATTTGAGTGTTTCTTTGTGTGTGTCACCGTCACATCACTCAAGGATTGGTAATGCTGGCTGTCAATCAAAAGTGGGTGAATCTTATGTTCGTTGCTGTGATACTGGAGCCCATATAGAGGCTTCTGGGTTAGAGTTTGCTTGTTTCATTAGCTTGTTACACTGTATCTGTTTGTAGGCGTCTTGTTTTCATGTTGTGTCTGTCCCAAAACTGACCGCAAGTGTGTTTGTGAATCACAAGAGTAAAGTGGAGACACAGCTGCATCAGCAGAGCTAAGCCTCCAAGCTAATCCAAGTAGGCTTTGCTCTACGCTACATTATTCACAGCCTGGATGAACCAGTGCCTAACGGTATAATGATAAATGTTGATGGCCGTAGCGCTGGTGCCGTGACAGTGTGCATCCGTACTTGAGGACAACGTCCTGGATATCGGTGAGCGTGGCTCCGATACTCTTCAGCAGCAGGTTGAGGGACTGGACAGGAATCAGCTCTGTGTCTCTCTTCTCCTTCAAGCCGTCGTCGCCTCCCGTACTCAGAGAGAAACTCAGGTGCAGCTGGAAATACAGTAACATGACTAAATATATAAATACAGTAACATGACTAAGTATATAAATACAGTAACATGACTAAGTATAGAGCTCAACGGTCACGTGACAGTTCCGTGACGTCACGGTTCCAGAAGAGAACTTCCCCGTTCATATTCTCAATCACGGTTTGAAAAATCCTTATCTGAAGAGTTAAGGCAGGAACCAAGTTAACCGGTCTTCCAGAGAATCGTGAGCATAAAACATTTGATTCAGAGTTGGGGGAAAAAGTGCTTGGTACAAGACTGTGTACATATTATCTCATAAGAGTGAAGAAACTACTGTATCTCTGAACTATCTCTTTAACCAAATCACACACATTTAGGCTATTCTTTTAGATCTCCTTTTAATAACTAATGTAATGTAGCGGCTGGACGCAGAGAGATGCGACTGGTCTAGTTTTTTAGGCTATGTTACTAATTGGTAATCAACACTGCTTTAAACATTTGCATGTATGGACCATTTCCCTGTAGATGCACTGACTCACTGACACATCTGGGCTATTGTAAAATGGAGACATAATACAAAGCAACAGAAAGGCATGCAGGTGCACGTGTACGTGCGCACATGAGAGCACATATATAATACCTTGATGGGGGAAATGTGGAAGTACTCATAGAGGCTGATAGGAGAAGTGTCAGTAGCAGAGACGGGGTTTAGTGCTGTCATCAAATACTCTATGTCCTTCTCAAACAGCTCCACCTAGAGGGACAACACAAACGCACGCACGCACGCACGCACGCACGCACACACACACACACACACACACACACACACACACACACACACACACACACACACACACACACACACACACACACACACACACACACACACACATTTTAAATACTTTATTTGGTTCCACAAATTACATTTCATAAACAGGGAAACAAATATATCAGGGTCAATTAGTACTGAGCACTTATGGATACACATAGCACCTCCTTCTCCACACTGCTAGACTGCCAATAATTGCTGAGACAGAGCAATATTTGACAGTTTGTTTGGCTCTTGCTCTTGTCAGGCCAGCAATCTGCAGGCCTCTCATGGTGCATTTATGTACATGTCCCAGGCTTCCAAATATAAGCACACTGTATCTACAGGTATAACCTAGGCTCGTGATGGTCTCGAGTAGTGGTTGGTATTTTATATATTTGTCTTGGAATGCCTGGTCCATGTACAGGTCGAAGACACAGCCTACCTCTAGCATCAGCACCTGCTTATGGCTGGTGTCAACAAAAACAGCGTCGGGTGTATTGGGGATATTAGCAAAGACATCACAGGCAGACCCAAACCACTCTGGTACCACTCTACTGTGCTTATACAGTACTGCACTAGCAGGCATGATGTTATGGACTGCATCAGACACAATATTTACAATACGGTCATGGCGAGCTATGTACAGTTGTTTGTATCAAGTCAGGATGGACCTCAATGAACCATAAAAATATTAAAATAAGGCACATATTAACTTGCAGTATTTTGTTATAGTGAACATTTGTTAAAAAGCATTCTTTGTATCAGGGTTAGGGTTGTCATGTGCGTCATGTGCGTGCGTGCGTGCATGGACTGACCTCCTGTTCGAAGCTCATGGTGCTGGCATTCTCTGGGGTGAACAGATCCAGGATGGCATAGAGGAAGCCCAGGTCCAGCTTCAGATCCATCTCCTGAATCAACACCTTAAAGTACCTGTGGTGGACAGACACACCAACCCCCGGTTAGCAGCCAACTTGAGAAAAAAAAGTAAAAAAAAGTCCATCAGTTGTAAAAGTAAAATTTATGTCTACCAAATTACACATTATAACCCGTTTGAAGTACGTTTCACTACAACTATGATTTTTTTTACTATCCTACGCTACAACTAGATTACAGGTTTAGAAGTTTAAAAGCTTGCACAATTGTGTAATTGTGAAAATAATTACTTGATGCGAGAAATATCAGAGTGTCCCGCTGCTCTGGTAACAATGCTGATATCTGTCAGGGGTTTGGGTTCTGCAAGAAAAAATACAATAAAACATAATATTACAGACTGCATATATACACCGGTGCATAATGCTAATCTAAAAAGCATATATGAAGGGAATAAACTGACCTGAGTCCATGGTGACAGACTTAGGCAGTTTTACGGGGTAGAAGACGAAGGGGAAGATGGCTCCTGGCAGCTGATTCTGGATCTGCACGAGGAAAATATTATATATTATTAACACATTGACTGCCAGACGTTTTTTTTTGCTGTAGTTAGCTTCTGCCAAGCCGTTTTTTGAGGATTATGGCTCATTTTATAAGAGCCGAGGATTCGTTTCAGCTTGGAGTTTGTGAACATACAATATCTCAAAAGTACTAATAGAATGTGTACTTTCTCTGTCTAAAAGAGTTAGTTTGTAGAGTTAGTAGTTATGTAAGCATTAGCAGTTGAATACAGCATGGTTTTAGCGTGAAAAAGAATATTCAGAGATAAACGGCTTTTTGTGAAAATGGATGGAACTGTCACTTTAACCATTCATTTTTGGCTCTCTCTCTCTCTCTCTCCCTCCCCCTCTCGCTCTCTCTCTCTCTCTCCCTCCCTCTCGCTCTCCCTCCCTCCCTCCCTCCCTCTCTCTCTCTCTCTCTCTCTCTCTCTCCCTCCCTCTCGAGTTGCTTCAACTCCGCCCTCCGTGGGCGGACAAGCTTGTCACCAGTCAGTGCTTTGCTGCTCTCCTGTGCCTGTCTGGCCTGTCTGCACGGCCGCTGTTTGAGGAAGTCGGGTGTGACTCGCTCGTTTGGAGTTTTGGTTGAGAGAAGCTTTTGCGATTCTGGTCATATTTATGCTGCGTGTTTCAAAGTGTGTTCCTCCACCTGTTATCTATCACCCGATCATAGTAGATCGGCTGAATCTATTATGTAAATTTGCAATCCCGCATCGCCAGCAATCAGCGCGAAAAGGAGAATGGCTGGGCTGAGAATGGCTTGACAAGTTAAAAAAATGCTTTCCTTCCTCTAGCAAGGAGAGCACTGTTGCCACTTAGTGGGTCGGTGGAATGGGTTGTAAACGTTCGGTGGCTCCAATAATTATATAAGAGATGTAAAAGGCTTAGATGCACAACCCACCGTCAAAAAAAAAAAATCGATGCCAAAAACGTGTAAACACGTTGTTGGCAGGGAACAGCTGGATTCTGAAAACGTGTTCATACGTTGTTGGCAGGGAATGTGTTAAGGTCATCAAAGTGAATAGAAAACATTTTAAGAATTTGTTTCTCTGACACTCTCAGGGCTCCAGATGCATTCAAGGACAAGATCTGAGGGAGGGAACTTTGGCCAACTAATGGACATGGAAGACGGATATAGTGATCCATTTTCACCTCTGTCAGGAAGATATTCTCTTCCCTTTCAAACGACTCACCTGTATGCGGTTGATCTGGACGCGGTAGGTGCTCTGTCGCGGTGAGACGCTGTACTCCACCTTCAACCCAGGCAGGAAGTTCCTCCTGATAGGAGCGTCGTACGGCAGCATCATATCCATATCCACGCCATTGGGAGTAAAGGACACCTGGGAGACAAACACAGATAACACAACATCTCCAATAAACACCTGACCTCAAGTCCAAATGAACATCTGTGGTCGTTGTATTTGATTAAACTGCACATACACTGAAGAAGGAATCACACGTATTGAAGCAAGTTTTTAAGATTATGTTTTGCCATTTTCACTAGACAGTTCAAAGTTGAGTGAAACGAGCCACCAGGATGCCTTTTTGCACGGTATGTATAAGTAGCTTTCAATTAAACTATTTGATTGAAAGTTACCAAGTGAAACAGACCAAATGCTTATGAGGATAAAAAACAAAATGGGATCTGTAGGTGATCTGTGTTTGTACCAGTTTTGGTCCAGATGCATTTTGCAGCTCTATGTAGTTATTTTTTATGTACTTTATTATAAAGTACTTGATTGTGATATCATTCTAAATAGCTTAATGTGATATTCCTCTGAATGAATTCAGGAGATCCTTGTCTAAATTCTGTATTGTTTTTTTAAGGGGAGATCCTGCTTTTATGATCATCATTGCTAATGCTGAATGAATATACTGTAGCTGAAACTTTATGTAGGGAGCCGTGAAATGAAGCGGAAGAAAAGGACTGCCTGGGTGTTCAGGGTATGAGTCTCTAATCTGGAAGGTGTTGTCCAGGTCCACAATGTCATTGTCAATGGGTCCGGACTAACCTGGAAGCCCTAGTCCAGGTCCACAATGTCATTGTCAATCGGTCTGGTCTAACCTGGAAGCCTTTGTCCAGGTGCACAATGTCATTGTCAATGAGTCCGGACTAACCTGGAAGCCCTAGTCCAGGTTCACAATGTCATTGTCAATGGGTCCGGACTAACCTGGAAGCCCTAGTCCAGGTCCACAATGTAATTGTCAATGGGTCCGGACTAACCTGGAAGCCGTTGTCCAGGTCCACAATGTCAATGTCAATGGGACTAACCTGGAAGCCATTGTCCAGGTCAAAAATGCCATTGTCAATGGGTCCAGACTCGATGTACTTTCGGTAGCTGCTCTCCAACATCTCAGCGTCTTTAGTGCTCAGAGGCTTCCAACGAGATTTCTTCTTAGGCTTGGACTCCCACACCACATCAGAACTGTGCAGAGAGCAGAACAAAGCAATGTAGTCTGCACAAATTCACCAACCAGGAATGGCCAAGCATAATGCATCATCAATATACATGTTTTAGCATGATTATGCTTGCAAGACTGCATATTTTGCTTTAGATTGTCATTGGTGACAATATACCTTTGCAAATAGAGGGAAAACAATGATTTTTTCTTGACAGTATAAACAGTTTCTCTATATGGTTTCACTGGAATTCTGTTGCTAGGGAACAGGTTTGCAAGTTTTATTTCCTGCACTGCAACAGGAAATAAACAAGGGTCTATTTAGCATATTTATGTTGTCAAGTTAAATGGTCTATATTTTACTATGGAATTATATTTTGTATTATGAAAAACATTGAAATTTTGTGTTTTGAAGGTTCGGCCAAGTGTCCCTCCCATTGCCTATGTTTGTGTCTTCTTGTGTATTGTTAGAGACCGTGTCCACAGGGAATGTTTTTTCTGAAATTCATTTTCTATGGTAGAGACTATGGGCCATATCTTATGTTACATATCACCCAAGTGCAAGGGCAAACCTTTGCTAGTTTCTAGCACTCACAATCTCCCTTTTTTCCGTTTAATTACCACTGGGTCATCAAAGGAGGCGTTTCAGCGTCTCAGTGGTAATTAAATGAAAAAGAAAAGGAAGATTTTGAGTGCTAGAAACTAGCAAAGATTTGCCCTTGCAATTGTAAGATATGGCCCTAGGAGCACTCCTCTTCCCAGCACAGCACCTGGCGTTTCAGTGCTCTCGGCGGCTTGTGTTCTTTGGCGGGTCTGGGTGCCTCAAGTAGTAAACAGTTCAACTCTTGGAGAAGAGCGCTGCTCATCAAGGTCACTTTTTTCAACCGACCAATCAAAGGTGAGGAAGAGGTGGTTACTAAAAAGATGTCAACAAAGCCTGGAGAGATATCTGCTTTTTGGGGGTTCCGGCCCGGGTGAGAAGTATTAATTGTATTATCCTGTTTGGTTGATATTAGCTTGCTATTTACCTTGTTATGCTAGCTAAATAACGTTAGCTACTGTCTGTTTGCTGAGTGTCTGTGATATCCAAAGTGTTCCACCATTGGGTGGGTGGTCACGGCCACTGATAGTGCATTCTTAGAGAGTGTGTATGAGTGATCATGGTGTCTGTGTGTGTGTGTGTGTGTGTGTATGAGTGATCATGGTGTGTGTGTGTGTGTGTGTGTGTGTGTGTGTGTGTGTGTGTGTGTCTGTGTGTGTGTGTATGAGTGATCATGGTGTGTGTGTGCGTGTGTATAGTGTCTCTTTCAGATTCTTAGGTTGCCATGAGTAACTATGTATGGGTAGCAGTGATTTGTGTAGATGCATAGATGTCTGTGTGTGTGTGTGTGTGTGTGTGTGTGTGTGCGTGCGTGCGTGCATGTGTGCGTGCGTGCGCGTGTGTGTTTACCTTGTTATCCCGATGAAGGAGACCTCCTGGCCGGTGCTGTTGTTGACCAGTGACACACCTATATCCTGTAGCGACATGATGATTTCCTGCTCAGCCAGCTGTGCCTTCTCACTCTCACACAGCAGGTTGTAGACGCGACGCTCCTCTGTGAACAGCACCACACGCTGGAGACCTGCACATCAACAGTAGAACCAAACCATTAGATAGTAATATGAGACTTTATTTCATCGGATAAAGGAAATTCCCTTTTTTTTCTTTCTGCACTTCAGAGAGGTCAGAGGTCAGGCTCCACTACAGAACAGCCACAGTCAGAACAATGACTTAAGTATTTTGCATTGACATTGAAATTGCACAAAAAATTGAATTGAAAAACTGTAATTGGAAAAACAAAAAGAAAAAAAACATTGGAAAAAGAACATGGCATAAAAACCAAACTGAACGTAACCTCCTTGCTCATGTTTTGACCATGTACTCACAATCTTTTAATTCAAAGTAGTTTTTTTTTCAATGACAGTTTTGGCAGAGGAGCATGATTTACATCTAATCTGCATATTTTGGGAAGAATAGTGGCTGCTGGAAAAATGACGAGAAAAGAAAGAAAAATGGCAAATTGGAACTGATGGGAATTCAGTGCCTTTCTCTTGGACACTTCAGCAGGAAAGATGCTTGCAACACAGGCTTAAACCTGCCTTCTGTAAGTGACTTCCATGCCCAAGACAAATCATAGTAGTGGTATACATTTCCATATGTCTACACGTAGTTCTAAACACAGATTAAAAGAAAACAAATGTTAAGATAACTAAAAACTTAGGAGAGCTTTTTTTTAAATCTTGTAAATTACCTTCATAGAAGGAGATCAGGAATAGCTTTCCCTCATTACTCGTGTCTTCACGCAGATCCTACAGAATGCATGACACGCACCCCCACACACACACACACACACACACACACACACACACACACACACACACACACACATACAAAGAGTAGCGGTTTGACCAGTCAAAAGGTTGTGTCACTGTCAAACCCCACAAAGGAAACATCCATAAAACCCACAAACCCTGTTATTATATAACCCGGTTATTTTCACAACACAAATACATTTAGAAATTAAAGCGATCCAGTGAATGACACACACTACAATAAATTCAAAGCAGTGAATGAAACAAACTTAAAATAAACTCAAACCACACCAAGAGTTCAAGTGATGTATTAGTGAAAAAATAAGTAGAAGGAAAGTACAGTCCCGTTCCCTATAACTCAGTTCCGTAACCGAAATAATCCACTCCTGGGAACCAGTTCAATACAGTCAGTTCAACACAAAATTATCCACTCCGGTATTTCCAAGTTACTCCAAACAAAAAGCTGAGGAAGCGCTCAGCCACAGTTCAGTTCAGTTATCACTCGGCTTTCGCCAACTCACGGTTGCCAAGGCACGAAGTGGGCCGCGGTCGGATCTCCGGAGGTTTCCCTTGAGCCGATGAAAGAGTCATAGTGTCTTTTATATCTAATAATCATCCCGAGTGATATTCATCTCTTAAACACAGGACAAAGCGGAAGGTGTGTCTACAGTTGCAATTATCCTACAATAAATGCAACTTTAGGTCCTGAAACCTACAAAGGCATACAAATAATTAAACTAGATCAACTAGTATACAGTACACCTAAACACACTACAGCTGCAGTTTCGCCCGGCATTTGTTCAGCAGTGGTGATCCAGTGCTACTACAACATTGCTCCTGCTCTTAGAAAATGTAAACATAAACAAATGAACAACAATAATAAAAAGATATGTCAGGTTTAAGGTCAGTAGAAACTAATTGGACAGTGTCTTTGAGCTGTCTGTTTCCCATACCCTATGGATGTAACACACCGATGTACAGCTCAACAACATGAAACGTCAACACTATTCTGATGAATGTGATGGTTGTATTTACCAAGAGGCCTGCTAATTACTACCATGTGCAGCTTTCTCCTAACCTGATGCTGCCAGATGGGGGCAGTATTGTTTTCTGGCAGCGTCAGGTTAGCTTTCTCCAGTTTGGACCCTGCTTTAAGCGTCTTTGAGCATTAGGAAAAGCGCTGTATAAATCTGATGTATTATTATTATTATTTATCGAGAACACTTTTATGCAAATCAGCTCAGTCACAATTTCCTCCATTTGAGCCTTACAGTATCATTGCCAACTCTTCAAAACACATAAATTGCATCAAGTCCCATAGCAAGTGTATATGCCCCATTTCAAAATGCAATATTCATGCATACAGGTAGCCTGCTATCCAGCCGCTATGAATAGCAATTTTCAGCACTCTTGCGATTTGTATGGCGAATAGGGGCAGGTTGATAGATCACATTAACACCACCGCAAACGCTTAGGAAATACGGCCCTGAAACTGTCATGTGTTATTCTGTCTCAAACATGTCATGTGACTGTCATGTGTTATTCTGTCTCAAACATGTCATGTGACTATCATGTGTTATTCTGTCTCAGACAAAGTACCTGCTCGCTCTTCAGTGTGCCGCTGTAGGTGCCACACCTCCAGCGTAGCTCTCGGGACCCTGTGGGCTCGCTCCAGGTGTAGTACACAGCTTTACCCGCCTCCAGCTCCTCTTTCTCCGTCTCCTTCTGAGAGCTGCACGCACACAAACCCCACCCGCATAATGTATATTAGGCAGTGACAGAAGCAAACTTTGAGCCAGTAAAAACCAAGGAAAAATAAAGCAAATGCGACACAGTAAGAAAAAACCCCCACAAAACGACAGTAACAATGAAACAGAGGAGGACATAATGGAGCCCAGCCACCAAGAATCGTCTGCCATGAGAGCCAGGAAATCTGAAGAACACACACAGACAAATCCCACAAATGGACAGAAATAGTCATATGTCATCATGACAATATATGACAGACAGTACAACGGCTATAACACCAAAAAGTCCCCGATACCTCTCCTTCAATCCGAGACAAAAGGCAAACATGAGAAAATGGAAAAACAGAGAGCGAGGAAGTGAGGATGCCATAATATACAGATGAGGATGAAGACACGAGAGATCAAGTCCGCCCGTTTGACAGAACTACTGCAGGAAGCAGAGGTGTGAATCCCATCCAATCAGCAGCAGCCAAAGCTAACAGATCTAGGCCCTAGGGGTCAAAGGGTCATAGTAATAAATGGGCCTAGATGTCTAACCTGCTCCTTTTTACTCTAATACAGAGAATCTTAAACCTTGTCAGACTGATTTTTTTTTATCAATAGGAATACCCAATAGGTCTCTTCCTGGGACCAAAGCTTATGAAAAAAAATATTATCTTATATTTGGGCTCTTTCAATGGGTCCTTGTTAAAGAAATAGCTTAAGAAAGAGTGCCCTACTCTTTTTGTAATAAGCATCAAAATGGAAGATAAATTGACTTCATCAGTCATTGTTTTAAGAGTACATAATATGTACTACAGTATGTATATTATACATACTGTAGTACATGATTCTGTACATACTGTATATGAATACAAAGTGTCAAACGTATGTTGGTAAGAATGAGAAGCAGATTACACAGACAAACCCACATCAGTCTCCCAATAGTTCTGGTTACCTGAACTCTCAATCTGAACACACTCTGCACTCATGTGCTGACACGTTGTAGTGACTGTATCATTCTTTTTACTTGCAATCATGTGTGTGTATGTTTTCCCTGCACTTCTCCATTATTGTCTCCTCTATATACTGTAGCCAATGTGTCTCACCCTTTATTCTCTCTCTCTCTTAACACTGTGTACATTACCAGTCAAAAGTTTGGCAACATACCTTTTCTTTTATAATTTTTCCACATTTTTAGAATAATAGTACAGACACCAAAACGTTAAATCAAAACGATCTCATATTTTATATCCCTTAATCCCTTAAAAGCCTTTGGTAAGAAATTCATACACAGGCATGAACTTCACTATTTATATTTGTCTAAGAAACACATTTCAAGCATTTAAGCATGAGTCTTTAGATCAAAATGGCTTCAAGATCATGAAAAATAGATCAGGTGTGTCCAAACTTTTCACTGGTGGTATATACCATCTTACATCAGAGGTGTCCTCAGTCACGTTACGCTTAATTGGTCTCCTTCTCACCTGCTTCCTCTCCCATCACTTCACACAACCTAGTGCATGCTGTAATACTGTATGCAATGTGCTAGGACCTTCTCCCCACTGGAGGAGAAATATAGCAGCCTCTACTACCCTCTTTCCCTCAGTATGTACATTATTTGGCACTTCTACAAAATGAACTTTTTGTTTCTCTCTGTCCCATCACTCCTCTCTCTCTCTCTCTGAGGTCAGAGTGTGTCTGAGCAGTTCTCCCCTCCTGATAGTTTTCTACCTGTCCTCCTCCTCCTCCACTGAGAAGGAGAGGTCGAGCAGCTCGTCAGCTACCCACGTGGAGCTGCTTCTCCGCCCGCTGCATGACCCACAACACAAACATAAACAAACACAATGCCATCAACATAAACACACTTTCTGGGTTATGACAAAAATGACAAAGTAGTAGTAAAAAAAAATAAAAAAAAAAGCATTGTCATTCAACAAATAAATACACAAAATATAATACTGAAAGAAAACATGAAATGATTTTTTTTTGGGTCAACATTAAGCAGAAAACCTTCAAATGAAAATGGAATACACAGTAGCTTCAGTAACAACATAAAAGACAGATGGAATAACGTGATACTTTGATGATTTTACACTTCACGTGATTGTTCCTGTCTGCATCCTTCCCTTTTCCCTCCTGTCTTGCTCCATATTCTTTTAGCTCTGGTTGAAATCTACACCTTGAGCCTCCCCCATGTTCGACTTACAGTACAAGAACATTGATGTTGGGAACAGTGATTTGCACTTCCATTCAAGAGATGGCAATTGCTCACTGCTATTTTCCTTATCCCTTTGCCCGTACCCTGTGTGTCACATATAGCTGCAACTGGATGCAGAAATAAAAACACTATTTCTGCCCTCTACAGCCCTGACAACAGCTTATGGCAGATCTTTATGTTGATGGTGGTGCAGCACTATATTTATCACCGCTATCTTGGTTAAAGTGACGTAAATTTGGACGAGAAGAGCCGCAGCGTGGCCTGCTATTGGTCCAGTCACTGGGTCATTTCCCCATTGACTTCCATCAGACTTCTTTTTGCACCCAGTGGAGTCGCCCCTTGCAGGCCATTTGAAAGAACGGCACTTCCACATTGGCTTCACGAACGGAGCTATGAGCTAGCCCACACATGGGCAAAATATGGCCCGCGGGCCGCATGCGGCCCGCCTGCGCCTCCTGTGTGGCCCGCGATGGAATTGCAAAAAAAATAAAAAATAAAAATGTACAATGCATCTGAAGGCAACATGCAAGATACCCGCTGAATAAGTTTCCAAATGTTCATGTCATTCTGGCCAATACTCCACTTCTGTTATAGCTAGTGGAAATTCTAATTGGCTGGTAACTTTAAAATCTAGCAACCATATTTGCAGGTGGTCAAAAAAGTTAATTTCAAGCCCTGCAGGGAGAGCAGGTGGTGACATAGGAGTGAGTGAGAAAATTATCAAATATTGATGGTTAAGACTGAATAATGACATCACAACTAACAAAAATGAGTTATTCCTCTAAACCTGGCTTCAAATGCCCCAAATTTTTCGTGCTGGCGCCGTTCAGCCCTCAGCAAAATCTGGTAACGAGGAATTTTTTTTGTGGCCCTCTCTATCATCAAAGTTGTCCATCCATGGGTTACGGCATGACAATATTTGTTCGGCCCCCGGCAACAATCTGGGTTTCTCATGTGGCCCCCCATGAAAAATAGTTGCCCACCCCTGCTAGCACCTTGATTATATCTAGGGATGGGAAGAATTACACATATAAATATAATAGTTAAGTACCTGGTGACAGAGTAATCGATAACATATAACATAACATATGTGGTGACAAACCACCCTCGGCCAATCCCATTATCCCTATTTTCCATGTATTTTAGCCCCTCCCTTCTTCCTCTCTCCTGCTTCTCCATAAGTTCAACTCCCCTCCTCCACCCTCCTACTTGATCCTTCTCTTCCTGTTCTGGAACGTGTGGTACTTGCAGAACCCGTCCTTGGTGTTATTCATGATATGCTCCATGCCACTCATGCTCCCATCTACCCTCTATCTATCCTGTCTGCTCCCCAAACTGCACCCATTTTGCATCCCACCCAATTCGCATTTGGCTTAATTCTTGTGGTGAAGGGAAGGCAATCTTCAGTTCTCACCTCTGGTGGAACTGCAGAATCTGGTCCTTGGTGTGGTTGATGATGAGGAAGGGGGCAGCGCCGTCGTGGTAGTCAGAGAAACGGATCGTAGCCAAGTGCTCTGATAGGTTCACATCTACGGTGATCCCGCCCAGCTAGAAAACAGACACCAACAACGGTCTACATACTGATATATATTAGCGTTTCTTAAATGTTGTTAGCCTGGAACCCAATGTAAAATTATGTTTGTTTGTTTTTCAATACATCAACTATCTGTGTGTGTGTGTGTGTGTGTGTGTGTGTGTGTGTGTGTGTGTGTGTGTGTGTGTGTGTGTGTGTGTGTGTGTGCGTGTGTGTGTGTGTGTGTGTGTGTGTGAGAGAGAGAGAGAGTGTATGCGTGTGGTTATTCTTCCACTCACGTTGTTGTCCAGATGCAGCAGTAAGCAGTTCTCTGGCCGTGTGAAGTCAAGGGTCCGAGGAGGCGATTCACAACCTTCCACTTTGATCTTGATCTTCTTGCTGTCTCTCTTGGGCCAGAACGGAAAGGCAGACTAAACATGGAATAAAACAAAACCATAAATAATACACAAAGTATTTCAGTATTTCAAAAATGCAGTCCTAGGAAAACACTGATGCAAACTATGTTTCTGAGCTTCCCAGACTTGGTTCTGACCTGTTCCGGCTCAACCTTGGTCCAGTCATCCTGTCCCGCCTCACTTATCCAGATTAAGTGTTTGGTTCTGTTCACCACCAGGTAGAACGGGACAAAGGTCACGATGCGGGTCAGACTGAAACTGCAGGCATCTATCTTCACACCAAGCTGAATCCAAAACAAATCACAAATCCAAAACATGATCATTACTGTAAGCAATCAACTGAATTTGCTCTTCTATTGTTTGTTAAACTTCTGAGGATAGTTACCCATTCTGATACTTAAACAAATAAAACACACCATGGTCTCTAGAATTACACTGATTATTACTTCTTAAAGTACCAATATATCCAATAATATATACCAATAAATTCCCAAAACCTCTCTTATTAACTCAGCAAAATTCCATCCCATCTATCTGGCTCTTTAATTAATGTGTGGTTTTAAATCTCAAAGTTAAAGCGTTTTTTGGCAAAATCTTACCAAGTAGTCTTTGTCTCCTTGGCTTTTACATTTCACATCTCCATAGCTACCGACAGTATCCAGGGAGAAATCATCTGACAGTTCGCTGTCTGAGATCATGAGACGGACCTGAGGGGTGAAGAGAACGCATTCACAGATCAGACATTCAGTACAAAGCAGGGATGGGCATGATTAATCGATGATTGATTATCAATAGTTAAGAATTTGATTGATAATCAATCGTTAAGAATTGTGGCGATCACGTGGAATTTTGGCATCAAATAGAGGTTGAATGAATGAATTTCAATATGTGGCAGCAATGAGACATCCTACCAGTTATCATTTGATATGATTGATGTTTTTGAAATTGTGTCTCAAAGAGGCTCAGTTGTGTTTAAGAGTGCAGGAGCGTTGGCAGTTAAACGGTTAAACTTGAACTGCTTTGTGTCTTGTTTAAGAGGACTGTTGTTGGACTAATATATATATATATATATATATATATATATATATATATATATATATATATATATATATATATATACGTATATATATAATGATTAATCGATAATCGATTATTAATTTTCCCAATGATCGAAGGACACTTCTTCAAATGCCCATCCCTAGTATGAAGGGTGATATAGTCAGATTTAACTGAGAGGGGTTAAGGAGAAGGACAATGTGTACTGTGTACTGTATGCAGTATGCGCGCACCTCAGTATTCCTAAGTACAAACAAAAACACGTCGACTTCCAGGTAACTTCAAGCCATATGTCAATTTGGTACAATATGTTTGTAGTTTTCAGTTTTTAAGTCCCCATAAAATTGCATTTCAAACAAGAAAAGAGCATACAGAAATAAAACTATTACAAAGACAAAAAGATAAGGTTCATGTAAAAGAACCAAGCAAAATGCATTACATTAAGAGAATCAAATCAAGTAAAATAGGGAGATATTTCCCCCCCCTGAAGGAACATAAAATCAAGTGACATTACTTCTTGGTACTCTGGTCTGTTTGCCAGGCTCACCGGACACAAATATGTATATGACTTTATGGAGCGTGAACATGTAAAAGTCTGATTTAAAAAAAAGCCAGAATGCTATTGCCAATTACACATTCAAGAGGGGCAAACAATGCCATACAGGGGTGCAAACTCATCAGGGGTGAAAAACGTGACAATAGGGTGCAAACTCATCAGGGGTGAAAAAGGTGACAAATATGCGACCCCCCCAGGAAGTTTTTTTTTATAGCAGCTTTAAAATGTGGTTTTATGTCATTAATAATTCATGAGATGACTCACGTATGAGAGAAGCCCTCTTGTCGCTCATACAGAAGCACTAGTTTATCTATGCCAAATCCCTGATTTGGAGTTGGAGGAAAAACGTTCACCCTCTGCGAATAGGGGCGGAGCCCCGCCTATATGGGGGAGCGGAGTTTGGATTTGTGCCCACCAAAAGCGATCAGTCCACATGGACTCGCCTTCGCCCTGTCAAGTCCTGCCCCGCTGCTGCAGCTTGGTTAGCTGCCTTGCTGTATTTCCATCTTCAATTGGTCTATTTTGATTTTGGCCCCTCCTCTTGTATTGTCGTTCGCAATGTCCTGACGCCAGATATCCCAGCATGCTTTGCAAGGTGATGAGCAAAGGACGGCAGCGACGAGAGGAGGGGCCATTTTGAAACAATGAACCGTGACGGTTCCTGATTCCTAGCTTCCACACTAGCCGTAA
This sequence comes from Poromitra crassiceps, assembly GCF_964638095.1. Lineage (NCBI taxonomy): Eukaryota > Metazoa > Chordata > Actinopteri > Beryciformes > Melamphaidae > Poromitra > Poromitra crassiceps. The sequence continues at coordinate 10,009,435 of NC_139631.1, read as the reverse complement.
AAACACACTCTCCAGAGCTCCCGAAACTCACACCTGCCCCGTATGGAGTATCGAGAATCTCCGAAAGTGACCCCCACACGGTCTGCATACCAAGCAAAGTTTGGAGTCGCGGGGCGGAGGAGTTTTTCCTCCAACTCCAAATCATGGATTTGGCATAGATAAAATAGTGCTTCTGTATGAGAGAGAAGAGGGCTTCTCTCATAAGTGAGACATCTCACTCTTATTATTAGGGATGGGTACCGTTTGGATTTTATCGATACCGGTTCCGGTATCGGTACTGGTTATCGATTCGATACCGATACTTATCGATACTCTTATCGATACTAATCTCCATAATTTGGTGCAAAAAAATAAAGACATGGCATGAAAAGATGTGAAGAGATTCAACAAATATTTTGTTATTACTTATTACAAGTTACATTCCTGAGAAGGCTTATTTCATTGCTGTGAATATGATGATTTATTAAACGTAGGCCACCTATATGTGGTAGAAATATGCATTTATTATTATTATTTTTAATTGGAGCCCTTTGACGAGAAAACGGCTGTAGACTTGAAAAAACAAAAAACTCCAAGGCACTCTCCTTTAAAAAAGTTAAAATGCCTTTATTTACATGGCAATGTCATTTTAGACTTTAAAAATCAACTTCGACGCATTTCGGCATCTAGTGCCTTGGAGTTTTTTGTTTTTTCAAGTCTATATGTAACCCTATCCAAAGAGCACCTCAAACAAACACACTTTTTGAGTCCAGGAAGCGCTCCTTCCTAAACATTTTAGAAAACGGCTGTAGTTTGAGTTTCCCCATGTCACTCTTAAGGGGGAATCATACTACAACACCCAGAATGCATCGCGCACGTTAATGAAACTCGACACTCAAAGCTGCCAGTGCAATCTTTACTTTGGAATGTTTTCATTTACAAAACATTTTCTTCATTGAGTCTGGATAAATCACACCCATTTTCAAATGATTATTAAACAAACCAGCGTGATGGAGTTACGTTATGTGGAGTTGTGGAGCAACTTTATCTGCTGAATGGATGGCTGGATAGTTAGCTTAGCTGGCTGCAAGCATAACGTTACAGGTAAAGTGAACACCGTCGCTGTTCGTTGTTCTGTATTCAGAGTTGGCAAAGTGAAGTCCACATAATATTCTGTTACTGTCAGAAAATATGTCATTCAGCAAAGCATGTGCAATGCGAGGCGGAGATTTCTCTGTATCATCACAGGCAGTCGCTCACTTTATCAGACTCTGCATGTTGTGTGATTCTGCAACGCGACCCCCCTAGTATCATAAAACAAGTTTTCTTCCAAATACCGATCTTTTAAATCTTTTAAACCTGCCGCAAGCGTAGTGACAGGACAAGAGTGTAAACATGCAACATTAAACGTCTGGTGCCACCTTCGTCATCGTTAGGGATGGTAAAAAACAAAAAAACAAAAAACAAAATACCGATAGCAGCACCGAACGTCCAGAACGTTATCAATACTCTGGTACCGACCAATCAGGAACCGGTACCAAAATAATACCGGTGCTCGATACCCATCCCTACTTATTATTCATAAAACCGGGGTTATATTCATAACCTTAAGATTTGCAGCCCATTAGCAAGAGGATATAGGGAAAAACTCACCCTAGAATTAATCTTACTGCTACAAAAGTAATGTAAGAGGGACATCAGTACAGGGAACTTAGAAAAGAAACACAAATAATCAAGAGGGAGAGAGAGAGAGAGAGAAACAGTCAAGAGAGTGCAGAGCCGGGTCAAGATTCTATTAAAGTGCAAACAAAACAAGCACATACGTAATATGCACAACAACTGACAAATCAAATGGAGAAAACAGCTCATTTTCTGTTTAGAGATAGATAGATAGATAGATAGATAGAGAGAGAGAGAGAGAGAGAGAGAGAAAGAGCGAGAGAGAGAGAATAGAGGACAACTGAAGAGAATACACAGCATTCCAATAAGTGAATATGAATGATTGGGACATTTACTATTTTGGTTCAATTTGTTCCTCATCAAACAAAGATGGTGCACTAACCTGCACACAAGGTTGTACAGTGCTTTCATATCAGCAGAAAAACTCCTAAACTCAAGCTGCCTAAAAACATGATAAAGGAGCAGATGTATAACTTATTTTCAAAACACGCTGTAGATTTATTTTGTATGCTAGACTCGCCCGATTAGGAGCATGTGATCCCTGGGAAAATGTCTTGCTATCCCAAAATAGAAATTGAAAAAACAATATACTATACTAACAATATAGTTATTACTCTTGCAAAAAATACTTGAAATGTATCATTTTCTAGACCAGCATCCACTGATCTCACAGGTCTGCTGCACAGCAGACCTAAGACAACAACAACAACTACTGCTCAAAGGCAAGAAACCAAGTAGCAACAAACACTATCAAGGACACATTTTGCACTATAGAGAGCCAAAGCGAACATCAGGAGAGACCACATAACATTTCACTAGGACCAAAATGTTTAAAAAAATTGCGGATTTAAAGAAAATCTTTGTTCGATGTTGTTTTTTTAAGTTTTGGTCCAAGTGAAATGTTCTACGGTCTCTCCCGATTCTAAATATAGTTGAACCGTTTGGTTTGAGTAAAACTATTTTTATAAGCATTTTACGACATGTCTATGGGAAAATAAATGGCGGATGAAAATCTCCGGTACCATGCTGAAGCAGGAAGTGACATTCACTTTGGCTCTCTGGACGTACACAAACGACCTATTTTGGATTGAAAATAATAATGGCGAATTTCACAGAAAGGTGACAAGTTTGCACCCCTGGCCAATAGGTTGTTACAGTAAATTCACACAAAATGTGAATGAATACTTTAAACGAATACTAGGTCTCTTTTAAATGTCTTTAAATGACCTTTGGCTTGATGTCCAACATCATATCTCCCTTTACCTTATTGTTTTGTAGGAAGTTGCGAGGCTTGAAGGAGAAGAGGAGGGGCATGTCATGCTCCAGCGGGTGTTTCCGGTGGATATCATCAGCCTTGTACTGCAGCAACCTGCCCGTCTTATTCACCATCCAATAAGGTGAATGGATCGCCACCTCTGTCTGACCCGGCTCATATTTGACATGCACCGCTATGTCCAGTTCAGCCCTCTTCCTCTCCGGCCCATCGCCCTCTCCAACTGCTTCTTCCTCCTCTCGCAGAGACTGGAACACGATGAAGGTGATCTCATCCTGGCCGCTGCGGAGACTGTATGACAAGATCACTACCCAAGATCAATTTAATTGCAGAGGGCAACATGAAGGTCATTTTCATAGACATTCTTCTAATGAGGATGATGGTAAAAGAAAATCTTCCTCATCCTCGGTTGTAGGCTAATAAAGGTGTGGCTTTCCACGTGCAATCTTTAACCAGCACATTGACGGAGAGGTGTATTAGTGAAGAGTAGATTCAGCATAGTTACGTACTTAAGTAGTTAGATTGTACTGTTGGCATACATTATTTTAGGGTACATTTTATAGTGTGTTGTTGGTAGTATTTAGTAGGTATGTTAGTGATTTAGTGACAGTTGATTTTAGTAGTTGTAGGTTAGCTTTAGTTTGTAGTTCAACGTTGTGTTTTAGCTGTTGAGCTAACAGCTGGCTTTTCCAGTACATTTGTCTGGCGATTTAGAATCACTACGACTGGAGGAAGCGCTCTCTCTCTCTGGGTTGGTTAGCTGTGTGTTCTGCAGCTCCAGTAGCAGCCAGGCGGGTTGCCGGTGCAGCACTCCCGCTGCCTGTTGCCTGCGTGGGCAAGATAACCGCTGGTGACTATCCCCGCATTCAAAGCATTTGATCGACCAAAACCCTATTAAAACCCTCCTCACCCTTTAAAAAAATAAAAGATTCAGGGTCTGTTTTTGATGACTCAAAAAAAAGGCAGACTGCAAACAAATAATCAAAGCAATAATCAGAGCGACAATGCAAACACAGGGACGTTCAATATAAATCCAATGTATTGGAGGTACAATGAAAACCACTCACAAAAGAAAAATGTCCCTTACAGGCTAGTCAAAATAATCAAGAAGCAAACTAGATGTTATTCACCAAAAATAGAGTTCAGACTTAAAAACAAACAAACATTAACAATAAACAAAAGTTGGAGATTCTGTTTGTTCACTTCAATTCAGTTCAGTGAATTAGAAAATGGTCGGCGGGCCACTCTGCACGCTGTCGCGGGCCGTATCTGGCCCCCGGGCTGCAGGTTGAGTATCACTGGACTAGAAGATGGAAATGGAGTGTAACGAGTTGCCAATTCAGTCTGATATCATGCTAACGTGATAATGTCCGACAGAGCAATTGTGATGTCACCAGTGAGTGATGTAATCAGTGAGGTCACTCTGTGAGTGATGTTATCAATGAGTGATGTTATCGGTGATGTCACTCAAGCAATTGTGATGTCACCAGTGACTGATGTCATCAGTGAGTTATGTCAGTTTCCAAACCCACTCCTTTTCATTGCAGAAGCCCCCCAGTCTATTCCTATTAGTCCTGAGTATAAGGAAAACACCAGAGAAAGCAGTAGGCTATATAGATGGTTGTTTCACCACATTATATCACCACAGAAGCACAAATTAAATGATCAACTTACCGGGTCTTCAATGTTTTTTTATGAATCCATCTGCACTGATGCAAGTTTTAAATGCAATACATTAGGATGAGGCCTATATCAGGCCTATATGGCATTAATTAAAGAGGGGGGGGACCGGGGGGTATCTAAATGTGACAGCTTTGATATGAGGGAGTTTGTGAAGAAAGGGAGAAAGTGAGGAAGATGGCAGATATAAAGTTCATCCATGATGTGGTAAAGTGCATTGAGCTGTCAGCATTCTCTCTACAAGGACAGCAGTGAACAGATGAAGCAGTGGTATTACACACATGAACATGATGAAAGGTTTCCACAGGGTGTTCTGCTCCTGTAGACCACCAGAGGTCAGCAGCGCAGAGGAATGCACTTCCTGTGAACAACCCAACTGCGACCGTATCGCAGCACTTGGATGCTACCTAAATAAGTAATTACACTTTAGAAATAACACCCCCAGTTTCTGTTTCATGACGTCACGGTCATGCACATAGTGAGCTGTGATTGGTCTACTTTTGTGGGGGGATAGACGTGAACATACAGACAGACCCTGTTCTCATCTAGACAGCTTGGCTTCGGCTTCAGCTGGCATGTCTTAAAAGCTCATCTTTTCAAGAAGTACCACCCATCGCCATGTTTTTCTAGTCTCCCATTTCTTTTGGCTGCTTGAAATTTTGGTGATCGAGCCATATTAGCATATTCTACTGTTGTACTAATTTTAAGTCGATATAGATAAGGTCAGCTTCAAACATAAGAATGTGAGCATATCAATGAAATGCATAACACTGTCACAAAAGTGTTATTCATGGCAATTATATTCATAACAATAGTAAATGGCAGCAACTAAGTAATCCAGTATACTGTAGATATGATGGATATGATATGATGGATGTGATGGAAGGCAGACCTGTACTGAGCAGACCAGTCCTGAGACAAGTAGTCCAGCAGGCAGAGAGCGAGACTGGACTGGTCGATGACTGCAGTGTGCAGCTGGGCACAGTGGCCCGGCTTCAGCGTGGCCTCAGGGGCGGAGTCTCCGCTGTCCTGTTGGCCAACAGGCAGAGAGGGACAATGAGGAAAATAATGAATCCTAAGTATTAGATGGATGCCATCTTTATGTGAAACCTTGGCTTGCCAAGAAAGCACAAGATTAATTGTGACATAGAGTGCGTTTACATGCAGACAATAAACAGTTTATTAGCAGATTTCTGGAGTTACCTGATTATTCAAATGGTCATGTAAACAGCATAAACCGATAAGCTTTATCCGTTTATGGCCGTTATCGGGTTATGAATAAACCGATAAACATACCTAGGTTTTTGGCCAATAACCCGTCTTTTGAGTGCATGTATACAGCGTATCAGGTTTCTTGTGGGTTTATACATCTGCGCATGTACAAGTTGCATGTAAAAAGTTGAAATACCGCCGCCTTCTGGAGAGAAATCCGACTAATTGACTGAATCATGTAAACCCGGGTTTTTCCTATTGTCGGATTATTAAAGTGCATGTAAACGCAGAAATCTGATTATTGCCATAAACTGATTACTCACAGTTATCAGTTTATTGGTGTGCATGTAAACGCACTCATTGAGAAGGTGAAACGGTTTCCCTCACTTTAACTTGCGCTTCTCGTGAGACATAAAGGCATGTGACTAATGCGAGGCTAAGGCAGGCGTTACACAGCAAATATATTCATGCAACTCCGTTGAGTTGGTGAGTTGCACGTTGCACGAGGTTCATGGAACTTTACTATTAAACAAAGCATTTCGTATGCATTCAAAACGACAACACAATACTTTCAGGTTTGAAAGGCGGGAAAGTGATGATTTACAGCAAACATAATTTTGTTTTGACATCAAGTTAAAAAGTTACTAATTCAGCAAATAAATGTCTTCGCTGTGGCATAATATTAACATAATAAAAGATATGTCCAGTTAGCAGTTAAGCTAACTGTCCAGCTAATGTCGAATGCCAAATTAAATGTGAAATACTTAAATTACAGATGACAGTGATTTATTTTTCTTGGATGTATGTCACAAGCTGTATGCTGTCCATAGTTTTTGTTAGTTACACTATCAGTTAGTGGTAGTAGCACTATAACTGGCCCATTCATATGTTCCATCCTACCTTTAGTTTGTAGGTGATGGGGTACGGCAGCCAGTTGCGTAGCAAGATGGATGGCCACAGGTGAATGACGAAGGGCTCGTCAAAGTTCTCGCCGACACTTCCGGTGTGTGTGGACATCACAGCGTCGCTCAGCGTCACAATGTTGACTATCAGCACACCGGCCTGGTTTCCACGACGTCGGCAGGTCTGCTGGAGGCGCGTCCCGGGCTCCTGGCCCCGAACGTCCTCGTAGCTGAAGCCCTCAGACTGCTCAAACTCAAACTGCTCGTCCGGCTCCAACTGCCCGTCTTTCTCTGTTACTGGCTGCAGGCTCAGCTCAGACCTGCAGACGGCAGCAGAGAGCAGAGTGTGGACAGAGGTGAAGGAGTGTGTGTGTGTGTGTGTGTGTGTGTGTGTGTGTGTGTGTGTGTGTGTGTGTGTGTGTGTGTGTGTGTGTGTGTGTGTGTGTGTGTGTGTGTGTGTGTGTGTGTGTGTGTGTGTGTGTGTGTGTGTGTGTGTGTGTGTGTGTGTGTGTGTGTGTGTGTGTGTGTGTGTGTGTGTGTGTGTGTGTGTGTGTGTGTGTGTGTGTGTGTGTGTGTGTGTGTGTGGATGAGAGGAAGGTGAAGACAAAGTGAGAATGTGGAGACAGAGAGAGAGAGAGGAGAGAGAGGAGAGTGTGTGTGTGTGTGTGTGTGTGTGTGTGTGTGTGTGTGTGGGGGGGGGGTTCTAAGGTCGAGTGTATGAAGTTGTGTGTGGATGTAAGATTTGTTGTTTGTGTGTCTTCCTCACCTATATGAGTCCAGAGGCACGCAGAACTCCTCAGTGGGGCGAGATATACCCAGACAAGTTGGCCCTTCCATCACTTTGAATTTGATCGATTCATCGAAATGATTGATGATCTGTGTGAAAAGGAGAGAGAGAATGAGAAAAAGGAAAATCATCAAGATTTTAAATGTATTCTGCATTTTAATTACATCTGTAAACGTATTCCTATTTGATCAATTAAGATCTAACTTAGGGCTGGTGCTTATTATCATAGCGTGAGTTTGGTATAATCTGGAAGACAGAGCATGATTCTTGATACACAGTACATGCTGCCCTTCTGAGGCTTTGGCATTAGGGAATCGGAAAGCGATCAATGCACCCTGAAGGGAGATCTTGATGTATTTGCTGCCGCCTAGCCGAAAGTACAGTCTGTTCTACAACCCTGGCTACTTTCACTAGGGCGTATGAGATGATTGATGGTGCACCTGGAAAGGAGACCGGATCTTGATGTACTTGCTGCCCTCTGAAGAGTAGATCTGGCAGACCAGGAAGCGAGTGACGCCTGAGTCCGTGTGCATCACACTGTACAGCGAGCGGCCCACCTTGATCAGGGGGATCACAGAGGCTGAGGTGTGGCCCACCGGAGCTGGGGAGAGGGGAGGAAATGAGCTGCAGTTCATGTGCATTTGGCTTGAGGGTGTTCTGTTTTATTTGTTTTGTACACCCATACAGTAGCTTACTATCAGGCAAAACGGTTTCTCATTCAGACTTATTTGTGTAGAAATAGTTTCATTCCAAAATGAAATGTATACAGTGGTTAAAAATAGTGACCCCCCCCCCCCCCTCAACCCTTGGTAAAACTCACTTTGGAATACTATTGAAGTTATTAGTTATCTCAAGTAGGGATGGGGATCGTTCATTTTTATTGATATTGATACCATTTTCGAGTCTGCTTATTGATCCGGGTCATTATCCACTAGCACTACCACTATCGATACTTTTCTATTATTTGGTGGAAAGACGAGACCACAGTAAATTCTTAACAGAACTGGTGCTTTTATTGCTTAACTGTGAGTTACGCAACACCTAAACCCGCACACGCCAGTTTCCTCAGGTGAGCCGACCGGCACCCTTATTGACTTTCTTTAATGACAGCCTGGTTGTTCTCATGTATGTTACGGGGTCCGGTGCCCCTAGACCCGAGCTTACAAGAGCCGTTCTACCGAACCGAACAACTGTGTTGGCAGTGGTGTGTGATGCATAATCCAACATCTGACTGTTTGCATGTGCATGTATGTACAAGTGTACCCGGTGGAACTCACTGGGCTGTATGAAGTAGTCCTTGGCACTCAACGAGGTCATAGCAGAGAACTGGTCGGAGTCCGTCATGGTTCTTGAGTAGTCCATGTTGAGGCTCTCCCCGTCTGGTAGCTCCACAGTGCGGTTGCTGCTCTGACGGCCAATGGGACAAAACATCTCGCTGTGGAGGATGGACACCGGCAAGCCCAGGCGGTTTTTCACCACAAACGGAGCCTCTTCCTTCTGGAAACGCTCCGCTGTCTGCTTGGCAGCCTCCGCAAACGCCTGGGGACACATAACAACATGAAGACACACAGGTTCAAGATTCAAGAGTCAAGATTTTTATTGTCACTGCGTAGTACAAGTATGCACGTGTGAGATTATTATGCTGTGTTACAGCATGCTGTGTTACAGACAAGGTGCAGTAGGTAAATGGGTACAAAATCACAGCAAACAGCAAATAGAGCACACAATACGAACAACAACAATAACAACAATAGGGCAATATAAACTCCATCTGTATACATACTCCATGTATACATACTAAATGTATGTACACACACACACACACACACACACACACACACACAGACACACACACCCACACACACACACACACATATATATATATGTGTATACACACACACACACACACACACATATATATATGTGTATACACACACACACACTAGGGGTGTCACGGTACACAAAAGTCATGGTACAGTACGTACCTCGGTTTTGGGGTCACGGTTCGGTATGGTACGAAAACGGGGGGAAAAAGCAACAAATCCCAAATTCTGTTTTTTTCCCTTTGAATTTTTCTGAATTCTGCTTTTTACGCTAATTTTACCATCAGAAATAGTGTCTAATAAGTGGGAATGAATAAATGTTTTACTCTAGAGCAGTGATTTCCAAAGTGTGGGGTGCGCCTCCCTCTCAGATGTCTGTATTCCAGCTGTTTGACAGGGCAAAGGCATTTCCCCCCACTTTAAATCTTTATTGTACACAAGTTTGTAAACAGAGCGCATGTGTAGAATAGCCTACCGTGATGCCCGTACCGTGAACTCACGGGACGAATACATGTACCGTGACACCCCTAACGCCGGCATTCCACTGGTTGCATTGCGTTGCTTTGCGGCTGATCTCCGGTTTTACTCCGTGCTCTGTGCTGCGGCAACACTCACTGGCTGCGTGTAGAGCACGTCACGGCTCAGCTGCGCCAGACAGCTAGAGTGACGAGACCGACAGGTTATCACTGTAAAATCGAGCGAGACAATTTGTATGTGGGATAAATACAACGACAAACAGGCAGAAGACCATTGTTCCCAACTGGAGGAGCAGAGGAGGGGTGGACTTGCTTGGTGTTGTCCTTGTAAAAAGGATGTGATGTGTCATATATTATTTTGTGGTTTTCCACTTCAATTATGAACTTTTCCTCATACATATTTGTCCTCTGGCTTGATATTGAATGCTGTAAACACCTCTGCCCTGTTGATTTCATGCCTGGCTCCGCCCAACTTGCTGCGGCTTTGCTCCGTCATCCGTGAAAAATAGAACCCTTGCGTATCTTTTTCGGAGAGCTCCGGATCGTCGGAGCTGGGACGGAGTAGACACGCAACGCAGCGGAGTAGGTGGGAGTTGACACAATGATTAGAGTGGAAACGTATCGGCTCCGATGCCGTACCGCAGCGTAGACGGACCGAACACGGACCTAGTGGAATGTAGGCGTAACACACACACACACACACACACACACACACACACACACACACACATATATATATATATATATATATATATATATATATATATATATATATATATATATATATATATATATAAAACTCATTTCAAGTTTCCCATTCACAGTTTACAAAGCTGCAACTCCAGATTAATAGATATCACAGGTTAATACTCACAGGTCGAGCTGATTAGCTCTGGGTTAGTTATTCATGACAGGAGTGTTGAATGATGATAATGAAAATATAAAAGAAAACATCCCGTTGCTTCCTTGATTCCTCCTCCCTCTCCCCACCATGATCCCCTCTCAGATGTCCATATACTGTATGAAGTTCTATTCCCCTTTAACTCGTTGACTGCTGTTTCCTTACCGTGCCAAGGTTAGCCAGCATGCCCAGTCCGAACTTGGAGAGCGTGATGTTGAGCTGGTCCTTACTGCTGATGGTGATGACAGTCTTATAGTCCGGTACATTGCAGTCCACCTCATCTGAACCTGTGTAATTCACTTTCTTCTTCTTCATCTGGTTACAGAATGGTAAGATGGTTAGAGATGCACATACTGAGCACGCGCGCGTGTGTGTGTGTGTGTGTGTGTGTGTGTGTGTGTGTGTACTACCTTCAGTTCCAGTGCCCAAGATCTGAAGCCATCTCTAGTGCCGTCCTTCTCAAGGGGCTCCAGCAGTGGTTCCCACACTCCCATCACCTCATTGAAGTAGTGAACCTAAAAGGGACAACACAAGACAAACTATGATTTCCTAAATACTATACTATATATTGTGGTGAGCCTGTCTGATATTCAGATAGGCTGCTACAATGAGTGTACATATGGTAAACGTTGACATGAATAAAGGCAATGTGAGACATTAACTCTAAATAACAACTGCGTATCATAATTCATCTTAAAAAATGTGTGCATGCACTTCTGTCTTTGAGTTATGTCTTCGAGACACTGGAAAGATTTAAAAAAAAAAGTCAAAAGCACAAAAACAAATGTTTTTGGTCCTCGCAAATTGCTATTTTAGACTAGAACGACCGCAACGCTGACTTATGCCTCCGCCATTAGTTCATTCTTGAGTCCAAGTGGATGTTGGAGCCAAATTGGAAGAAATTGCATCAAGGCGTTTCTTTGCAGAATTGGATATTTGAGCCAAATGTGAAGAAATTTAGTCAAGGTGTTACTGAGATATGGCGTTACCGAGCTTGAAAATGGCATTTGTTAGGTCACTGTGACCTTGACCTTTGACCTTTGATAACCAAAATGGAATCAGTTCATCCTTGAGCCTAAGTGAATGTTTAAGGCGAATCTGATGAAATTCCGTCCAGGCGTTCCTCAGATATGGCGTTAACAAGCTTGAAAATGGTGTTCGAGAGGTCACAGTGACCTTGACCTTTGACCTTTGACCACCAAAATCTAATCAGATCATCCTTGAGCCTAAGTGAATGTTTAAGGCGAATCAGATGAAATTCCGTCCAGGCGTTCCTCAGATATCGCGTTAACAAGCTTGAAAATGGTGTTCGAGAGGTCACAGTGACCTTGACCTTTGACCTTTGACCACCAAAATCTAATCAGATCATCCTTGAGCCTAAGTGAATGTTTAAGGCGAATCTGATGAAATTCCGTCCAGGCGTTCCTCAGATATCGCGTTAACAAGCTTGAAAATGGCGTTCGAGAGGTCACAGTGACCTTGACCTTTGACCTTTGACCACCAAAATGTAATCAGATCATCCTTGAGCCTAAGTGAATGTTTAAGGCGAATCTGATGAAATTCCGTCCAGGCGTTCCTCAGATATCGCGTTAACAAGCTTGAAAATGGCGTTCGAGAGGTCACAGTGACCTTGACCTTTGACCTTTGACCACCAAAATCTAATCAGATCATCCTTGAGCCTAAGTGAATGTTTAAGGCGAATCTGATGAAATTCCGTCAAGGCGTTCCTCAGATATCGCGTTAACAAGCTTGAAAATGGCGTTCGAGAGGTCACAGTGACCTTGACCTTTGACCTTTGACCACCAAAATCTAATCAGATCATCCTTGAGCCTAAGTGAATGTTTAAGGCGAATCTGATGAAATTCCGTCAAGGCGTTCCTCAGATATCGCGTTAACAAACATCCGGACGGACGGACGGACGGACATCCGTACGTACGGACGGACAACCCGGATCCATAATGCCTTCGGCCTGGCTTCGCCGGCGGAGGCATAAAAAGTTAACGGTTAAGGTTAAAGGTTAGTCAGAATTAGGGTTAGGCTTTTAGAACTTTGGGTTGAGGGTTAGGGAATTAATGCAAGACAAAGTATGAAAATATAATGTGAACATCAGCCAGTAGATTTATGTGCTCATAACGTGCGCAAGGGTGTGGGTGTGTGTGTGTGTGCGTGTGTCTGCGTGCATGTGTGTATGTCTGCGTGTGTGTGTGTCTGCGTGCGTGCGTGCGTGTCTGCCTGTGTGTGCGTGTGTGTCTGCCTGTGTGTGTGTGTGTGTGTGCGCGCGCGCGCGCGCGTGTGTGTCTCCGTGTGTGTTACCTCCAGGCTGAGCTGGCTGTGCAGGTTAATGAGTGTGCTCCAGTCCTTGACGTCTCCACAGAAGGTGGACTTGGCCAGGAGCATGGGGATGGTGCGGTGCCCCACTCCTGCCTCCAGAGTCACACAGATAGAGTCGATGGCCATCTGCAGTGATGAACAGTTTGCGGAATCAAACGCCACATCCTTAGACCCTATGCTAGAATACTGAATACCTGTTTGCCCATGTGAAGTCTAAAATATCACTGCAAAAAGGATTCATTATATAAATGTGACCGAACGTAATAAAATAAAATAAAAGCAAGAAATCAAAACAAAGTTATTCACAAAGTGCTACAGTATCATGATCAAGTTGATCAACACATGGTAAATGTATTGGAGCATAATACTTTAACTTAATGCTGTATAACTATAGAGTCAATGATTATTCTAATAAAATGATCATCATATCACATACTCTGAATATTATCCGTTCAGTCCCAACAGTGATGCTGGATTACCTTTAATGACTCCCCCTGTGGCTTCAGTAGAGCCAGTGACTGTGTGCCCTCGTCCCCCTCCTCCTCCAGGAACCAGAGTTTGAGCTCCTTCCAGCTCCGCCTCTCCCACAGCTTCGGGGGCACAGGGCTCTCCAGCTCCTCGGGCGTCTCTGGCACTGGCGTCAGCACTGACTGGATGGTGATCACTGTGTTGATGATGATTGGAGATACCTGGGCAGATAGGGGGATTACAGATACTGTATACAAACTCCTTAAGACTATAGAAAGACCATCATTGAGGAGTATCATACTCCTCAATTATGGTCCATACTATTCATACTCTATTTCCTCTGCTCATCTTTTGGTTTTCTTTCACTGCATATCTCATTTAATTATGCATCCACTGGCAATAGCCAGGCCGGAGGCATTATGGTTTCGGGTTGTCCGTCCGTCCATCCGTCCGTCCATCCGTCCGTCCGTCCGTCCGTCCGTCCGTCCGTCCGTCCGTCCGTCCGTCCGTCCGTCCGTCCGTCCGTCCGTCCGATGTTCGTTAACGCAATATCTCAGGAACGCCTTGACGGAATTTCTTCCAATTTAGCTCAAACGTTGACTTGGACTCAATGATGAACTGAATCGATTATGAACGTCATTTTCAAGCTCAGTAACGCTTTGACAGAATTTCTTCACATTTTGCTCAAACGTCAAAGTCTGGACAGACATGGATGTCGACTGCTTGTCTGACTGCTGCGGTTGTTCTAGTTTTTAGAGAAGACCTTGGTATAAACCAATAGCAGATGCCTTTCTAGATGACTTTCTGTGATTTTTATATAACTCACCTGTTAAAATTTAAATAGTTATTAAGGCTTAAATGTATGCATAATTAAGGGTGTGGCCGCTTTGAGTGGTGTCACCTCCTCCCCCAGCACCACTCTCATGCAAATATGGTCACCTCTGGCTCCAAAAACACAAAATGACGCTCAAAATGCCAAACTCGAGGCTTCAAAATGGGAGTCTACAAAGCAATGGGTGACGGTGGATACATCCATATTTTTATATTCTATGGTTATAATGACAACATTATTGTTGAATACCACCAGCCAGCAGTAGTAATCAAGGCCAGATCAACAGTCAGTTCATCTCCATTTACTAACAACAAGGCATTATTCCTCAACCATTTGTTTAGATACTGGATAGAATAATCTTGTCCTGGCTAATGCTTTTCAATATTTGAATTTGAAGGAAATCCAACTTCCTCGATTGACTGACTGCATACAGAATGAGTAATCGTAATAAAAGAACTACTACCAGTACCTTCAGTGTGAGAGCATTGATGGTGACCTCCATCACTTGAGGAGAGGTGGGGGACTGGGTGCTCTTGAAGAACACCTGACAGGGCTGCAGCACTGTGGTCACATTGTTTATCCTCTTCTCCCTCAGGAAGGGACACGCCATCACCTGCAGCAACAGTAGGAATCAAACAGATTATCACCATCATCATCATCATCATATATAAATAAAATAAAATAAATAAAAGTGCGGGTTGGGCGGTGTGTGTGTGTGTGTTAGTCACGATTTTGCGGGTGGTGTTAGTCACGCAAATCATGACATCATCAGTGATTTGTGACTCAAATTATGACATCACATCATCAGTGATGTCAAAATGTTGTAGCCCATGGCTAGAAATCGAGCGCACGAGATTGCTATTAAAATTGCCTCCAGAGTCTCCACCCTAGAAATGGAGCGCGTGTAGCACGCGAGATTGCTAGTCTTTTAAATGGTCTACATCGGAGGTGATTCTCAGATGCTGACAGATGTAAATTGATCTACTTTAGGTTTTTCTGATTTTTCTCACATTTTTCTCCCCAAATGTACTGGGCCAATTCCCCCTGCTGTCACAGTCGTTGCTCCACCCCCTCTGCTGATCTGGAGAGAGCCGTAGACTAGCACATGCTTTCTCCGATACATGTGTAGTCGGCCATCTGCTTCTTTTCACCTGACAGTGAGGAGTTTCACTGGCAGGACGTAGCTCGTGCATTGGAGGATCACGCTATTCCCACCAGTCCGGGTCTCTGCGGTGGTAGACGAGTGCTTTTACCTCTACACTACCCAGATGCCCCTTATCTACTCTTTAGTACTCTAAACAGCTCTTATTACATTACAGTGCAAAAGATTAACCTTGAGGTCCTTGATGACGGCGGTCATCAGCGATCCCTCGGCGTCACTCTTCATCACCAGCTCACACTGCGTGGTCATCACCAGCGCCGGGGCATCGGCACGCGTCAGATCCGCCACAAACACGATCTCCGGGTTCCGCACAATAACGGTAATCTCCATTTTCGACACCGCTGCTGCAGCTTCAGAAAAGATTAACAGAGGAAAATGTGCGCTAAGGTTAGCTGGGAGAATGGAAGAGATGCAAATATAGAAATACTCAACTACAGGTACATCTTGTAGAAAACTACCAAACGTACAGTATTTTTGGCATGTGCGCTGCCAGTTTGTAAACCTAAGCCGATCACATTTGCTGCTATTATGTTGAGTCGGTCAGCTACTGTTACGGCTATGTAATGTTTACAACCAGTATGTTTAATGGTGGAAAAGTCAACTATAACTTGTTATTGTTCTAGCGACATATTGTTTTAATCATTCACGTTAGATTTGTCTTTACCAGAGTCGGGAAAACGACAATATCTCCAGTCATTTAGCATCGCCCGAATATAACCCTGAGTCGGTCACCCGAAGTCGCCCAAGCTCCCCTGACAGATTTCTCTCATAAAATCACTTTCCTAAACTATTTGGACATTTATGTGTATTCATATGAAATGTGACATGTCTAAAGTAATTCCACAAAACTAGCTGGTGTTCACTGAAATGAAAAGCCACACAAAAGACCGTAAAGTGCGTTCTACTGGATATGACCGACTCACGAAACACTGACGTTAAGTCCTAAGCGGAGTACAGGATAAGGATAACATCTTTATGCAACATTTATTTATTTATTCACATATGCTGTATACTCTACTGTGTAAATCTCCCTATAGACAAACAGGTAAAGTACCCTCAATATAGAACTGATTTCATTGGTATTCTTTCTGAAAGTCAAAGTAAGCTTTCGAACTCAAAACATATTCTATCCTTTCACAGAGAATTTTACTATTGTCTCTTCCGCTTGCTTTTCACTTGGCTGTGTCTGATTAAACAACTTGTTTTGATCCTGTTCAACTGAAAGTCAAGAGTGGCAGCTGATTCAATTGAAAATGTCAACCCACTGGGCTCTTTAGATGCAGAAGCAGAAGCCTTTTTATCCCCCCCTCCGCTACTGGTCTTGGGCTGTGGTGCTGGAGCGAAACCCTGCTGCGAGGCCTTGAGGAAGATGTCCGCCACGGTGAGCAGGAACTCCATGCTGGCACACAGGTACACATCCTGCACCACCGTTTCCAGAGCGATGCCGTCACGGCCCTGATGGTATTTCACCTCCACCATCGTGTTCTGCTCAGCACCGGGACGCAGCGCCATCATCCTGGAGGGGAAACGGGTGGGTTGGGGTAGGGAGAGGGAGAGAGGGAGAGGGAGAGGGAGAGGGAGAGAGGGAGAGACAGATGTAAAAGAGCAGAGATCGACAGAACTTGTAAGTGCAATCCCAGCGGCAGCGGCGCTGCACACACCTTCACTAACATTATAGGCCCTATAATGTTAGTGAAGGTGTGTGCACCTTATGTGTTATGCCCTATGATAGGGCATAACACATAACATTATCATTTTAAATCCTCTTTACAGCCTCTTAAAAAATCTGCTTTAAATCTCCTTTAACTGTTAAAAAGTACCGTTTCAGGCACAGTGTAGGCAGTAGCACCAGTACTGTTTCAAAAGTATTGTTTTAGAATCGGTATCAGAAAAATACTCAACGATAAACATCCCTACTGATGAGTCAAATTTGCTTTTCCACCGTCTGTCTTTTCAGGCTTTGTCTTTTCAAGCTGACATGCTACACCACCTTCTGGGGAGAGATGGAATTGATGTGTCATCATTTAAGATGCCATATTGTAATATGAGTTCATATTATGTACACTACCAGTCAAAAGTTTGGACACATTGCATTTTTTTTATTTTTTTTTACTATTTTCCACATTTTAGAATAATAATAAAGACATCACAACTATGAAATAACACAAATGGAATTATTTTGTGAGCATATTTTTTTTTTTATCAAAACAATCTAACAACAATCTAAACATCACCTTCACAGAAACAAATTTCAAGCATTTAAGCAGAAGACTTTAGATCAAAATAGTTTAAGATAATGAACAGTACATTCAATCAGGTGTGTCCAATCTTTTGACTAGCAGTGTATATAATATTAACTGAATATTGTAATGTATAATATTGTGTGTGTTTTGATCGGCGAGTGGACACGAGTGCATGTGTCTGTGTGCGTGCGAGTGTGTGCCGGACCCGTTAACATGTTACTGTGCAGGTTAAGATATTACTGTGCAGGTTAAGATGTTACTGTGCAAGTTAACATGTCATATACATGTGCGTCTGTATTGACAAAGGTGTTCACATGTGTCCCGTGTACCTCGGGGTGACCATCTTGACTCTGGACCTCTTGTCGTCCAGCAGGCAGTCAGCCAGTCGCACTGAGGCCTTCATGGAGCTGTCGGAGAACATGTGGAGGGAGGTGGAGATGGTGCCGAGGGTGAACTCTGCCAGCTTCAGCTGCTCATCACGACAGTCCAGCGGCTGCTCGTCGTAACTGTCCAGCAGCTGCACATGGATCACAACACATGGGGCCAAATTCACATTGCAGAAGTTATGGGAGGGGGGGGGGGGGTTGAGCATGCCTTTGCTTGCCTTGCACACAAATGTATTCGAAACCTTAGCCTCTTTGTCTTTCCCATCAGTGAGGTGGGAAATTGAGCAGTGGACTTTTCCCCTTTCCATGTATTTTGACTGTGGCTTAATTATTTTCTTTTAGGATGATGGTGAATTGCAAACTTGTCCTTTTGTACTTGTACATTTGTGCCAATAATAAATCGGAGAAAGTTAGAGTGTATCAAATGAGTCTCATATCAATCGCTGAATCACACTCCAAATGCATTGGTCATTGCATTGAATTTGTTAACAATATAATAATTTGTTCTCATGTCCTCTTGTGTGTGAGAAAAATTGTGTAAAGGGTTGTAAATGTGTAAATGTAAATGTGTGGAGGAATGAGGCAAAAAAGTTGCCAGTCTGTAGGTAAAAACACATTTCAAACATTCAATAAAGGATTTAGTGGACTGAGATTGTCATCTTTTTTATTTTCAACTTTTGGAACTCAACAATTCATACCTTACTTGATGTCTTTGCTGTTTATTAGTATGCAGATTTCCTCTTTTACATAAAAAAAAGAGTTGATGAGAGCTTTAGACATGTTAAAGGCTTTCGGGTGTGTAAAGAAAGGAGCGTAACAGTAACAGTCAGCGTCAGAATGACGTGTATCCTGCCTGTATGTGAGCATGTGTGTGTGTGTGTATGTGAGCATGTGTGTGTGTGTGTGTGTGTGTGTGTGTATGTGAGCATGTGTGTGTGTGTGCGTGCCTGTGTGTGTTACCTCAATCACATTGGGGCTATACAGGACCAACGTCATGGAGTCAAACTTGAAGTCTAACTTGAGCAAGTTCTTCAGCTTGCTGTTCTTCTGCGTCTCCACAACAGCAGCTGTCACCACTGTGTTACCTACAATTAAGACAGTTGACATTGGACAATTTGTATCAATTTCAAATCTGAATCCACACAAACGTACACACAAATACCAGTCCCCTTACTGCTGGTTGGTCCTGCGGCACCGGATCCCTGGGACTCTTTGTTGGATGAGGTGTCTGAGGAGGGGTCGGTGGCGGGCTGAGGAGCTGGGACGGCGTCAGACGTCTCTGACAAGTTCTCACTCAGAGTCCTCAGGACCACCGTCATGTCATCCTGGCTCAGGATCAGCTGTCGGGAACAGACGCGCATTTGAACTGTACTATTCTCGGCAAGGCTTCTTGATTTCCATTTATTCCCTGACAGATCACTTATCAGTAAACACAAACAGGCAGATAGAAACCAAACTGTGAGCCAAATATACATGCAGACATTATTACAGTAAACATGAGAAAACACATTTATATTAATCAGTAAATGTGTTTACCTGTCGTGGGCCAGCAAATGTAAACATTTCCCCAGGGTACATTGAGAAACTATCTACTGAAAGCCTACAAAAGATCAAGCAAAGGCACAAGAAGAGCATACTGATGCCAACAGAGAGGTGAAGAAGGTCAAGGCGGACAAGCTGAAATACATCCACAGACTAGCAGAAGAAGCGGAGGACACCGGCGGAAATATGAGGCAATTGTACTGTATGACACTACCAGAAAAAGAATCCGCTAAGGCCAGTGAAAGATACAACTACAAGTTTGATGACACTATGACCAAAGAAGGTCAACTCAATAGATGGACGGAACACTTTGAGGAACTGCTCCACCACACCAAGCCCCCGAGATATAATCCAACTAGCAGAAACCGATCTCCCCATCAGCTGTGACATACCCAGTAGGATGGAGATCAGCAAGGCTGTACAGAATCTAAAGAACGGCAAGGTAACAGCAGCCAGGACCAGATCATAACAGAAACATTAAAGGTAGATTTATTTTGGATACCACTGTGGGGCTGCTGTATCCACTCTTCGGAAAGATCTGGGAAGAAGAAGAAATAGCGTCCGACGTGGGAGAGAGCTTTATCAACAAGCTACCTAAGACAGGAGACCTGGGTAACTGTTCCAACTATAGAGGGATTACCCTACTCTCTGTGCCAGGGAAAGTGTTCATTGGAGTCATCCTGGATAGAATGAAGGATGCAGTTGACCAAGAGCCAAGAGACCAACAAGCAGGATTCAGGAAGACCGATCTTGTGTCGACCAGATTGCCAATTTGCCACTCTTCATAATTATCATTGAGCAATCATTAGAGTGGACTTCCTCTGTATGTCAACTTTACCGACTATGAAAAAACAGTCAATATTCAACAGAGACCCTCTGCAGGCTTTGAGCCATTATGGAGTACCCACTAAGCTGGTGAACCTCATCAAAAATAGCTATACTCGAATGACCTGTAGAGTGATACATGAAGGACAGGTTCGAGGTCAAGACCATGGTCAGACAGGGTTGCCTATTATCTCCATTCTTATTTCAACTAGCTATCGACTGGGTCATGAGAACAGCAACTCTGGATAAAGACAAACCAGGATCCAGTGGGCTTTATGGACACAGCTGGATGATGTAGATTTTGCAGATGACTTGGCACGGTGGCTCAGTGGTTAGCACTGTTGCCTCACAGCAAGAAGGTCACGGGTTCGAACCCTGGTCCGTCACAGGTCCTTTCTGTGTGGAGTTTGCATGTTCTCCCCGTGTTCATGTGGGTTTTCTCCGGGTGCTCCGGTTTCCCTCCCACCATCAAAGACATGTATGTTAGGGTTAATACTACTGTCAGTGCCCCTGACCATGGCAATGGCAAAAGAGCTGGAGTTGGTCCCTGGGCGCTGCACTGCGGCTGCCCACTGCTCCTAGTTCTAGGAAGGTTCCTAGTAGAGGATGGGTCAAATGCAGAGGATGAATTTCCCCATGGGGATAAATAAAGGATAACTTAACTTAACTTAACTTAACTTACAGTCACACATCCAGCATCAGATGCAGAATAAGACCACAACACTTGCGGCTACGCGGGGCGACCCAGTAGTTCACCTGGTAGAGCGCATAGCACTAAAGCTTTAGTCCTTCACAAATCCGACCAGTGGTCCTTTGCCACGTCATCTCCTCTCTCTCCCCCCACCTTTCCTGTCAATCTACTGTCCTATCCAATAAAGGCACACACAAAATGTCCCTCCCCCCTCCCCAAAAAAAGAAAACACAGAAAAAACTTGCAGATATCATATGCTTCCAAAATCATAAAAGTGGTCCTCATTTGTGAAGATTATCTTGCTGAAAACAAAGTTCGCTGTTTCATAAACTTGTTAACCACAGACCTTATTTCAAGCATTTAACCAAAATCCAAATACAAAGATCCTGTTGACTTTTACACATAGGAACCGGAAGTGCTAATATCCAGGTCTTCCCGACTCATTCCTGCCATGCTCTATTACCAGCAGCAGATGGAATTGGAAGATGGAGATTGGTCGGGCAAACACTATGAAAACCAGTGTCAAACACCAGCAGACAAGCTCTGACATGGAACCCTCAAGTGAAGAGGAAAAGAGGCCGACTAAAGAACACCTGGCAACGGGATCTCCAGGCAGACATCAAGAAAGAGACTGCTATACACCTGGTAGCAGATAGAGAAGAAAGCTAATGACTAAGAACTCTTTAAGTCCCTTGTTGATGGCCTATACTGCAGGAGAGGTGTCAGGTAACTAAACTAATTACAGTACACTGAGAAACTCTGCAGATCTCCTGAGTAACATGCAGAGAAAACAGTATTGACACAAGGCTCTCTTTCACAGTCCTCCTGATGTCACTGTGTTACTTGGGAGTGCATCATACTATGGTTTGATTTGTCAAAGTGTAACACATGTTTTATTATGCATCTGCGAACAGTCACTAGGGCAGTTAAAATCCCATGGTCCTCTACTCTGGTCCTAAGGGCAAGAACACAAAGCATTTTCATTGAATTGCATTCACCTGTCATCCCAGGTCTAAATGGTCCTTGATTACACAGCTAGAATAAAAACTACTTGGGAAATAAATACACACAAAGCACAAACACCCTGTCACCCAGACATATACAGCTGGTGAGTAATTCTCATGCCCCCACATGACTAGCCTAGGTAAACCCAGCCACCACGTGACCTGCTCTCTCAGTTCCCAGTCACTATCATAGCACATAGTGACTGAGAACAGGTCTGAGAGCAGGTCACGTGGGGGATGGGTTTACCCAGGCTACCACATGACCCCACACAACCCCAATCCTCTACTTACGTTCATGGGCTTGAGATGAGCAGTGATCTCTATGTCAGGTATGCTGTGGTACCAGGTGGAGGAGAGGTTTCTCCGGATGGACAAGTCCAGGTTGACCGGCTTCAACAGCTGGGTCTCTCCCACAAACTGTCCCTCTATGTACATCGCTCTGGGAGCAAGGGCAACAAAAGAATTACAATCAAAATATTGTAATTGAAAACCAATTATTGACCTTTACTGCTTAGCAATATTTTCTTTCAGGAAGTAAACATGAAGTGGCATCTTTACTATGAGGGTGAAAATATGAATCAGGGAGAGAAAGGCGGTTTTATTTGATGGGAGGCATGGAGAGGTGTACAAATCTGATGGTTTTATTGGATATAAATGTATGTACTCCTACTAGTGCAGCATGAGGTCACCCTTAAAGATAAATGTTCACTCTCACCTATACATCTTGAGGTCGCTCAGTTGCACTGTCATAATATCCACAACAGGCGGGATCTTGACATGGGTTTTGGACAGCTCCTTGACGAAATGGTTCTTGACGGACAGCAGACCCAGATCGGCCACAATGACATTGGTGGAAGAGGAGGATTGAGGGAGGAAGATGACGGGTGCGTTAAAGTGGACCTCCAGGGCGATCCGTGTGCTGCGCTCCGCCAGCTCCATCACACCTGTGGCCGCCTTTTCTGCAGCCTGGACCGTCACCTCAGCCAGGGCCTCTTTAGCTGCCTGGAAGTTATTGATGAACGCCTGATGAAAATAGGGCCAGTGAAAGAGCGTAGGACGGGAAGGAATGGGAGTTGAATCAGGGATGAGGGAGAAGAAATGGGAAGGGGAAAAGAAACATGAAATGTTACAGATGATTTTGTTTCAAAATGGCAACATACTGACGTTCACAATGAAAGTTTGAGCATGTATCTACACTACAGTCCTCTATGATATCATAAGATGGGAAGGCAGGACACCCACTGTAACAGAAAACTGAAAAACACAACAAATGACTAAGTATAAATATGTGGTGAATATCCCTCAATAGAAAGTTAATCAGAGAAGATCAGTTAACTTTTTTGATGTAAACTATAGCATGAATTAATTTTATGGATCATTTATGAATCGGAATCTGAATGTGTTATAATTTAACTTGAATCATTGCTCTTACGCTTTTTCCGGTTCAAACTCTGGACCAGCACACATATTATTTATTTTGCTATTTTCTTTCAATGGTGTTACAGAAAAGGTAAATACTGTATCTATACAATTACCATTATGTAATTTGCCAACTCAATTTTGTGAATGTTTATTTTATCAGCCTGTTGGGACCTACAATGAACACCCGCATAGGCAAACTGACTGACATAAGACTTATAAACTCATACTCATAAAAACTCATAAAGACATAAGGCTTATAAATTATTTAGTTATGGTGTGGATGCATGTGTAGATTCTTACCAGTATGGAGGAGACAAACTTTTTGAGGAAGATGACTTGGATGCATCCTACAGTCAGTGTGACAGAGGTGTCCACTTTACACATGTCCAGATATGCATCTCCTTCTGTTGCAACTGTGTAGTTCACCATGCGGAAGGAAAACACCTCCTTATCCGCTATGGACACCGCCTGGAAAATGAGACAATACAGCAAGAACACAATTAGGATGGATAGAGCTACAGGTAGAACGGAATGATCAATTGGCTACTACACCTAGGAATTCTACTATAAAACTTGATATATTGACATGGCATCATCAGTCATTTGATGTTTACTAAATATCAACCAGTTTGTAATTTTTGGTTTTTATAGTACTATATAAATAAAGAACATAATAAGATAACAACATAATCAATATTATTGTATATTCTTGAGTACTGAGTACTTTTTTTTTTACAATTTAAAACTTATAAATAAATAAATAATAAATGCAATATTTTTATCCAGAACAACTTGTGCAACAGTAAAATATGTCAACAGTCATAAAATCCCAGAATCACAACTATTAAAAAAAACTGTGCAAGCGGTAATAAATAAATAAATAAATAAATAAATAAATAAATAAATAAATAAATAAATAAATAAATAAATGCTAAGGACTAGAGGGGATAGAGTATGATTGTTTTCAGAACAAAGGGACAAGTAAGAGGGAAACTGCATTGTAATTGCTGACCATACCTCTTTGTACAGGGCCTCTTTGTCACAGTCCAAGATGATGATGTTCCTCAGGTTGGCCAGAACCTCCATCTCGTTCTTCCGCATCAGAACCTCAGAAACCAGACCTGGACAGTTACAACATGACATGTTAGTTGGAAATCTTAAAACTCATAACTCACATAAATGATCTCTCTTTAGATAAAGCATTTATTACTTCTGTACTGTACCTTCAATACTGATCTCTGAGATTCTGGCTTTCTGTCCTCGGATGAAAACCTTCAAACTGTTGAGATCTGCTCGGATGTGCAGATTCACCACATCTTCAAACTTTGATTTCTTAGAAGCTGGGGTGAATTAGGTGAAAAGAAAGAGAGGAAAGAGAACAAGTTTAGAGAGACCGAAGCTGAACAAAACCGACAAGAGATTATGGGGATGAAGAGAAATAGCTCAGCAATGATAAGGTTTATAATTACTGATCAACCTAACTTGATATATCCTTTGACTTTGTGTGACAGACTTTCTTACGTGTTTCAAGACTTTCTTATGTCTGTCTTTGACTTTGTAAGAGGTCGGGCTGTTGTGAAGCGTATAGTGTGTTGGTGTAGTGTCCTGTGCCTGTCACTTCTCACTTTCAACCTTCACCGCTGGCTATCGGAAACGTGAACAGGAGAAGCGAGCACGTAAGTCTCTCCCTGCCAGTACATAGCCTCTCTAAAAAGCGAGCCCTATGTAGTGCCTCGTCATGGCGACACGGTAACTGGGTACGACTTTGACCCTGGCTGAACTACAAGGGACTCGGAGGAGGCCTGGCCCCTAGACGTGCAGGTCCATGTGTGTGTAGATATGCCCTGGTGCCCATGAACCAGCCCCCAGCTATGGGTAAATAGTGCCACTGCCTAGTGGATACCTCTGGAGAGGAATAGGCTAAGACCCTCCACCCCTACAGAAAATGGACCACATTTGGGTTGGCGTCAGCAATGGCATCCGACTGTAAAAACAAAAACGTGCTCCAAAATAAATCCTCAACTTTGGCTAGACTGAAAGCCATAGCGAGGATTCAGTCCAACCCAGCAGAGCCTGGAAAGAGGACTCTAAACAGATGATGATGATGGTGATGACATTGCACAAAACACATCAAAACCATTTCATGAAACATCAAAACATTTCTATTAGCTTTCCATTGATCTTACTAGTATTACAATGAGGTTAAAAAATGTGAGATAACAACAGGGTGTAACGATACTATTAGTTACTTACGTTTCTTGGCCACAGTAGACTCCTCCTTCTTCTCCTCCTCCCCCTCTGCCTCTCCCTCATCCTCCTCTTGGATGGTGGGAAGCTCCTCCTGCCCTCCCTCCTTCTTGGTGGACGGAGGGATGAGGCTGTTGAGGAAGTTCATGGCATGGAGAAGAGCCTCCGTGTGGAGATGAATATCAAGGGATGAGAAGTTCACCTGATGGGCAATATAATATAAAGTTAAAACACTAAAGGATGCCAAGACTGATTTTTTTTTCCCCATACTCGGGCACAGCAGAGAAGAGCAGAAATGGCATCTACCTCACAAAGTGTTCTGTGACTGTGTTTTGAAAAAATGCTACAGGCCAATTTGTCTTGTTATTTTTAAGCAGTGCAGCCGCTTCTATGTGTGTCCATTTGTAGCACGAGATGTCTATTTGTAGCATGAGGGGGCAGGGCTACTGGGAAGAGAACCCATAGATAGGGATAGGACGGGTCTAGAGAGTCGGGATTCAAGGGGTGGCTAGGGGGATATGGGTGGTGGGAGGCGGGGGCAGGGCTAGGGAAAAGGGGTCGTAGCTAGGTATAGGAAGGTAATAGATGAATTAGCCTCCTGAAAATCTGTGCAAAGATCGGCGCAGCCTGGGGTCCTTCAGGCTAGAGTGAGGTGCTCGGCGCAGGCGAATGACGTGCAGCGCACAGGCCTTCTTGAGGCATCCTCTCTGCCCATGGTAGGATTGCCTTTTCCCCGGGAGGGTCTGGTGAGACGAAGGAGGAGCCTGGCCTGGAGTCACCGACAGGGCCTTAGACCCTCCATGCACCGAAGGGTATTTCAAAACTGCGGTGTAGCACTAACTCTATTGCAGCGGATTGGGCGTGATCAACCCTTCTGCGGGTAACGTTGCAGACAGTAGGAAGTAGGAAGGCTGATCCGTGAGCGGTTGCTTCTGGGACGCGGGTCGGGGTCTTAATCGGCCTCAGCTGGGTCTACTGGGCGAGGGTGTATGATGTTGACAGACCCGAAACACCTTACGACCCCAGCTAACATCACTGATGACGCGTCCCAGCGCATGCTGTAGTATGTATTTTAAACATACGAGGTCACAGTTTTTGTACAGGTAAACAACACATCTCAGAAATAATGTGATAGCTTTTCCACAAAGCTTCTACTACATTTTCTCAGATGACTGCTCCTAAACCTGCACCGCTGACTTCAACAGCTGGGTGTGGTTTTTATTATGAATTTGAGAGGAGTGGAGGAGCAGAATTGAAACTGAAAATTGAAAAGAAGGCAAAAAATAATACTGAAGTGATAAAGAACAAGCCCTCATTTTTCTTGACTATACTTGACATTGTTAACACATTCACTGCCAGCCGTTTTTCAATACTGTAGTTAGCTTCTGCCAGAGGTTTTTTTTGAGGATTCTGGCTCATTTTACAAGAGCCGAGGATTCTTTTCTGCTTGGACTTTGTGAACACAAAGTTCACAAAAGTTCTAATAGAATGTGTGCTTTCTCTGTCTAAAAGAGTTAGTTTGTAGAGTTAGTAGTTATGTAGATATTAGCCGTTGAGTACAGCATGGTTTCAGAGATTTTCAGAGAGTTTTGAGATAAATGGATTTTTAGAACCACCTCACGTGCCTGTGATTATGGGTGCCCTTGGGCAAGTCTGTATACTGTATTGTGTTTGTGTGTGTGTGTGTGTGTGTGTGTGTGTGTGTGTGTGTGTGTGTGTGTGTGTGTGTGTGTGTGTGTGTGTGTGTGTGTGTGTCTCCAAACTCCTCCCTCCGTAGGTGTGTCTCTGGTGGCTTTGCAGTGTTTTGTCACAGGCGAGTTTCTGTTGCCTCACAGATCCCAAAAAAAGAGAGGGGAATCGCAGGAGCGGGGAAGAGGAGAGGAGAGGCGAGGGGGGGGGTTGGACACGGGAGAGAAATTCCTTCGCGATCCCCTTCTTCCAATCTTGAGGCGTACTCCGCTCTCGGTGTGCTGCTGCTGCTGCTGCTGCTCGTCTGTGCTGCTGCTGCTGGCGGCGCGGCCGCTCTCGAGCGAGTCTGGATTACTGTAAAACGGGCTCGTTCGTTTCTTGGGGTGTCGGTTGAGAGCTTTGATGAAGCTTTTGCGATTCTGGTCTTATTTATGCTCAAAGGTACTCGAGTGTGTGTGTGTGCGCGCGCGCGTGTGTGTGTGTGTGTGTGTGTGTGTGTGTGTGTGTGTGTGTGTGAAATCGAAAGCGTTTTCGCCAAGCCATTTCCTTGAGAATGGCTTCCTCCCGCGGCTGTTTTTGCTCGGCTTTCTCTCTGTCTGGAGAGCACTGTCGCCACTTAGTTGGTCGGTAAAATAGATTATACACATTCAATACCTCCAATATTGGTATAGGAGACGTAAAAGGGTTTGATCGATGTCCCACCGTCAAAAAAAAAAATTTTTTTTTTAAGCCGAGATATCTCGTCAATGGCAGTGAACGTGTTAAAAAGAAAAAAATATAAAGACTTGACCAAATCCGATTAATTATTCAGCGATGTCCTTACCTTGATGAGCTGCTCTGTATTTTTGTGTTGAGACTTGAACTCGGGACCAGTCTTATCAGCCTAGAAAAGACACACAATCCTCACTGAGTTAGCTACTTACCCAACACCACCATCTGGGGAGGGAAATTGTTTGGGATGCATACTGACATTTTGGGGACTATGAAATGTAATGCATTTGAATGGCTCCTATTTCCATGTATTGTACAGTATCACAAATACCTTAGTGTACTCCAGACTGAGCTTGTCATCCTCTGTGTTGTCTAGAGTGGTGATCAGATGAACATCCTTCTCTTCAGAATCTACACAGACAACAAGGGGGAAACAAATAAAAACATACCTACAGCAATCAATACGATTGACGAATTCACAATTGCTTATTAAAAAGTTAGTAATGATGACAGTCTTCTCACACAAAAGTCTATATTTGAATGTGATGACAAATCCATCACCTGAAATTAATTAAAAGTGATGTGGACCACAGCTCTGTGGGCATCTACTGACCCTTGTACTCTGGGCATTTGAGACAGATCTCTCGGAGGAAGGTGGATGATGTCATGTCAAAGGTGCGTAGCTCCAGCTCCGTGCCCAGACCCTCGATTTCCAAGTGCAGCACCGTCACCTCCTGACCCCCAGACAGACGACACAGCTGCACAGACAACTAGACGGACAGAAGAGGATGAAGAGGAGGAGAATGAGTAGAAAGAAAAAGATCAAGCAGATGAGAAGGAAAGTGGAAGAGAGTCAAAAAGGGGGAGCAGAAGCCGCGGGAGGAGGATTAGTCAATACAAAGTGTGCGATTACTACAGCAGAATAAGATGTAGCCAATTAATTTTTCTGCCCCACAATACGTATTGTCCCATTTTGGTCTCACGATATATTACAATTTTGATTATCATCCCACACCTGTACATCATCCCATATATATTTAAGAAATATCCTACCAATGAAAAGCGCCTCGGACTGTTCCGTACCTCACTTATCTCAAATTTCATGAGGAAGTCGGTCATGTTCTTCTGAGGATCCTTCTTGACCAGACTTCTTGTCTTGAGTGATTCGGAGCGCTGCAACCGGATGGGATCGTCCGAGAAGAACGGCCGATCACCGACGGGAGAGCTGGGACAATCATAGAACAAGTCCTCCTCAGAACCTAGGGGTGGGCAGACACACAGAGGAACACAACACACACACAAAGTCACACACACACAAAAGGACAGACACCGACACGCACAGGCACACACACATACAATGTTAAAGATACAGGTATTTGGCACTGTGTGTGTGTGTGTGTGTGTGTGTGTGTGTGTGTGTGTGTGTGTGTGTGTGTGTGTGTGTGTGTATGCGCACACGTGCATGTCTCACCTAATGAGGTGATGCTGAGGGTCTCACATGACTCAAAAAGGAGTGAGGAGCGCAGGTCGGCTATGTTAGGAGGCTTCCTGGGAGTGAGCTGGGGGGTGAACGACTGCTTTGGCTGAAGAGGAAATAACACCCAACTATGTCACACCAACAGGAAGCTCTGACACCCCCCCCCCAATCAAATTACATTCTAATCAGCAATCAATATTCATGCTGTTCTTTTAACTGCTTCAATTGGCTTCTCCTCTGTCCCTAGGTCTCCACCATACACCCTCTATTAGAGTTACAACTGATGTTTGTACTAGATGGCATAGTATACTGGCATACATTCATTGTTCATCATTTTAAGTGAGTACACAAACTACTCAAATATCAAACCACTCCAATTTCAGAAAGGCACACCACGTATAGATTTCCCAAACAGACACATTAAAAGAACTTGATGTGGAGAAACACTGTCCTTCTTACCTTTGCAGTGGAGCTTGCAGCAGTGCTGCGTGGGGCAGTAGGCTTTGGGATGCTCTCTATCAGCGCCAGAACACCTCGGACCTTATCATCAGAGATACGAAGAGACAGCAGAGGAAGCTCCCCGGAGATCTTAAACCTGGAACACAAGCACAAACACGTAAACACCCACAGATGCACATACAACCCTACGATTCTAAACTTAAAGAGAGATTTAAAAAGGTCACTTTTTAAACATAAAGCCTGTCAAATGTCCTTACTTTTGGCTCTTATAACAGAAGTGTGTATAACTTTAACTTTCATGTGTTTGGGTGTGTCCCATTTACAGACCGGATTACATTCTCAAAATGACTTGGAATCAAATATACTCAATGCACCAATACGTTAATCATGGGGAAGAAAAATGTATATTAGCTCCATTTTATTCTGCTGCTGTAATCACAAATGAGATGGCTTTCACATCACAATTTAATAAGCTCTCCATCGGAATTCTATTATAAGCACTTTGTCAAAACATTTTGAAAGTGTTGTTTACATTCTAGCAAGCGAATGCCATTGCTAGCTCAGAATTAAACATAATTCTGGACAGTCATACTAAGTTTGTGATGTCATTGCACTTTTATTTATTACATCGTATCGTGGTTATAATAATGCATATTGAATTGTATTGTGAAATATGCAGATCGTCCCATCTCTAATACTCAATTATACAAATTCTAAGCACATTTCGTGCAGATCAAAAAGAGTAGTTGACATTTTTGCATTGTACGTAGGTGGAAACATACTTTGGCATGCGGGAGTCTGTGACGACCATGGCCCTTTTGAACAACACCTTCACATCCACTGGCTCCAGGATGTGGAGAGACGACTGTTTCTGCTTACGGGCCTTCTTCCAGTCCCCATCTACACACAGGATAAAAACACATCCAGTTACCAGCTTAGCTTCACTGACACTTTTTATTCTACACACAGAAAAAGATCTCCTGTTGTGAGGGTGGGTATGGATGGTAAAATATTCCCCCCCCCCCCCCGTGTGAAACTTCCAGACAAACCTGTCTAGTAAGCAGGTTTAATGAACAGATAATGCAACAGTGAGAAAATGTATTCAGTTTAGTTGTGTTATTACATTTTCTTTACTTACACAAGGTGCAGCTAGTGTAACAGGCTTTCCCGTCAAAGAAGACTTTACAGAATGTGTACTGTGTACACATAAACCTTTGTATGGTAATTTAATTTATTTATATTTATTTATTATTATTTATGGGGGGAGGGATTCACTAGTGTGCTGCATAGTCTGTGCAGACATTGTTTGTCAGAGGCGTGATGTGTAAGAGCTTTTGCGTGTGTGTGTGTGTGTGTGTGTGTGTGTGTGTGTGTGTGTGTGTGTGTGTGTGTGTGTGTGTGTGTGTGTGTGTTTGTGTACCTGGTTTGCTATAAAGAAACTGCAGGCTGCTGAGCTGTACATCAAAGATGTCGTAGGCTCTGGACATGATGTCTTCAATGTTGCTGCTGCTGGACAGCTGGGGCAGGTTCTTCCTGCTCTGACTGGACACCTGACAACACAATAACACATTGGTTTGAAGCCATGGCAATAAATGCTTTTTAGTGGGGTTCAGTTTGGAGTGGAAACCAAAGGGTGTTGGAGGGGTGGCTTCAAATCTCCAGTCCTGTGTCGAAGCTTTACCCTTTCTTATCCCCTATTTTTCATCTATTATTATTCATCCATCGTCAACCTCTTATCGGGTCATGGAGGTAGCAGTTCCAGCAGGGAACCCCAAACTTTCCTTTCTCTGGCCACATTCGTGAGCTCTGTTTGGGGGATCCTGAGGCGTTACCAGGCGAGTGTGGAGATACTGTATCATCTCTTCATCTAGTCCTCAGTCTGCGCCATGGTCTCCTCCCAGCTGGACGTGCCTGGAACTCCTCCCTAGGGAGGCGCCCAGGTGGCATCCTTACCAGATGTCCGAACCTCCTCAACTAGGCTTCTTTCTATGTGAAGGAGCAGCGGCTCTACTCAGAGTCCATCATGGATATTAGTTTATTTATTTATTTTCAGATTGTTTTCCTCCCGTTTTCTCCCTAATTGTACTTGGACAATTCCCCGTCCCGGTCGTTGCTCCACCCCCCTCTGCCGATCTGAGTTGTAGACTAGTACATGCTTCCCCTGATACATGTGCAATCGCCAGCCACTTCTTTTCACCTGATAGCCAGGCGTTTCCCCGGCAGGATGTAGCACGTAGGAGGATCATGCTATTCCCGCGAGTTCCTCTCCCCTCAAACAAGCCCCCCTGACTGACCAGAGGAGGCACTAGTGCAGCGACCAAGACACATACCCTTAATCCAGCTTTCCACCTGCACACATGACCAATCGTGCCTGTATGGATGCCCGACCAAGCCAGAGGCAACACGGGGGTTCGAACCTGCGACCCTCGTGTTGTTTAGTAGGGAATGCCCTGCCCTTCCTTACCTTAAAGTGTCCCAGGTCCAGCAGCATGATGTTCTCAGTGCCATCGTAGAAGCCCGTCTGTGGAACGATGACGTAGGACGCCATCAGGTTCACATTAAGATCGAGAACCTTCTGTGTCTCGATCACGTACATCAGGCCTGAAAAACAAAACATCAGTGACATATCAGTAATAACCCCATCTAGCCTTCAGATCAAATACATTCAGCTATCCAAGTTTCTGTGTTTTGATGACAACATCCAGTTACATTACAATTACAATAACATTACAGTGTGTAGTCAGCAAATATCAGATCAGTCGGCATATGACTGGAAGGTATCAGTTCAGAACATCTGGGCAAGATAAAAATGCTATCACTATAATATTGCAAACATTGTATATCTCAATATACAATGAGGGGGTGGAGCAACGCCCGGGACAACTTGGCAGGGGCCAAGTACAGTTGGGGAGAAAACGGGGGGAATCCGGGGAAATCCGGGGGTAAAAAGTGCATCACTAAATCACAACATGAATATATTGAATGATCATGTAACCCTTTGGAATGTAGGTAAAGCCCATCGGTGTGGAGCAGGACATTGGTGGAAAAAAGAGCTTGCAATTTCAGCAAACGGCAGTAAATCAATAACACCACCAAAGTCTGAGCGATTCACTGACTGAGAGCTGGCCTGGAAGGTGAAATGCATTCGCGTGTGCCGATAAGAAAATGTGCAATGTGATGAATGTGTTGTTTTAGTTGTGTTTGTTAGTAGTCAGTGCTCCCAGGGAGACACAGCCACAGAAGTAGTAGATTATGATTTTGCCATAATCGAGCAGCCCAAGTCTGTTGGCAAGATGTCAAAAGCATCCTTTCCCTGAAAGCGTATACTGCTCGGCTTTTAGAGAAGATACATATTTTTTTGAACTGGAGCTTCTTCCTTTGCGTCATCAAGGCCCTGCCCATAAATTGAGTAACTCAATCAAAATGCCATTAAGTGAAAGTGAAACCAAGGAATGGCCAACATTAACACTGGTGCTTTGGAGGATTGGATGCAGGCTAGAAATCTATCCCTGATACATGTACGTATATCATATACATGAATTGTGTGACTGACCAGTCGATGTCCGGTCTCTAAACTGCTCCAGTTTCATTAGCGTAGCGTTGGTTAGCTCGTCCAGCTGCAGGTCATCAGGGGGCATGAAGAACGCTGACATGCTGTTCACCGTTTCCTACAGGGAGAACGGCGCACAAAGAACAACTATGACATGTACCCTTCCATGTTTCCTCCTCATGCTCATACTCGCACACTGACACAGCACTCACAGCGTCGTAGATGATTTCCAGGGGCTGTGACTCTACATGGAGGCGCTGATCGGCGCGCTCATCCAAAGGGTTGGTCTCAAACAGGATGCTAAGCAGCGGGGTGCCTGTTCCTGTGGCAGCCTTCCTTGACGACAGGAGGGTGGGGGCGGCGGGGTGGTTAGTGGCCAGGCCCGTCACCTCGAACAGACTGAGCTTGGCTGTGAGTCTGGATGAAGGAGAGGGAAAACAAAATGAATGTCACAACCACCAGGAGGAGGGAGGAGGAGATATTAGTATTGGTAAAAAATACATTGGTGAAAATGAGGTGAAGTATTTTTTTGTTATATTATTTGTTATTGCTTTATTGCTGTGCTGCTTTCTTTCAACTTGAGGGTGGCTCCCATGTTTGCAAAACTCTACTAATGCCAGAAACTGCAATATTTTTCTAATCTGAGCGTCCACTCCCAAGCAAATAAGTGGGAAATTCAGCCAGACATGTTTACAGTAGATATAATTAAATAATGTATCAACTGTCATTTCATATAATTTGTTAAGATCACCAAAGAATCGTCTTCTAGCATATCCAGACAGACTGGAGACAAGACTCTTTAAAACATATTCGCACTATCAAGGCCATGCAGTGGCCTAGCAGAAACAAAAGCTAATGACCCACGACCCTAGAGCCAGTGTGAGAAAGCAGGCTTTAGCAGGAAGAATCAGGACAAACTTGATGGCTTGTGCGCCAGCTCTCTGCGTGAGCATGGACTTCAGCTCTCCCACAGTCAGCTTGATGAGTTCATTCGTGTCCTTTTCGTCTTTGATGGACACAGACAGCTTCTCCATGTGGAAGTTGACCTTCATGTCCTCAAACTACAACAAAGAAATTATGACAGTTTATGACCAAACATATTTTATGTGCATGTGTATGTATGTGTTAAAGATACATAATCAATGTATCTAATATAAGGAGTTTGATTTCAGTAAAAATGTTTAAGTGGGGTGAGAAGAGAAAAGTGAAATAGGAGTTGGAGGTTGGGTCTTGGGGAAGGTAGTGACTCACATCCTTTGGCAGGTTGGGATTACAAGCGGTCTCGCTGTATCCAATGGCAGTGTAGAGTTTGGACTTCTCACCTGGGGTCATCAGCTCATCAAAACCTGAGAAAGCGGCAAGACAGGAGGGAGTAAATGCAATTGCAAGAATAAGGAATAAGAATAAGAAAAGCATTAGCTTTAATCTAACCTTGTGCTAACTTATTAATTAGATAGACTGCTCTTATACAAATACCGTATTATGAAGCTGTTTGCTTTTATCTTATTTTCCCAGATATGTATACTGTATTATTCTTGGTCTGTGCGTCTTTCCTGATATCCTGATATCTATAACCTACCTCCAGTCTTTATGTCTTTAACTGGTGCATCAGCCTCTCCTCCCCAATTCCACATCCAGCTGAACCAACCCGGAGACTCCTCTTCCTCCATCTTCACCCCTGGACGGTAGATACGCAGGCCCGCCTTGCTCGCCTGGGGAAGAACAAGACTAGTTCAGGAGATCTAAATGTTTTCACCCTGGGACAAAATTAGAAATGTAATGTCTGACCCTGAAACTCAGTGGCATCACGAAATATTATGCTTCCATCTGTTTCTCGAGGCTACGCTTAGAACTGTAGATCACTAAACTGCTTTTGGTGCTTGGTATATTAGTGTGAACATGGCAGCAGATTGAAGAAGCATATCTATATCTATTCTATATCTATATATATATATTGTATACACATGTATAAAAATATATATGTATATACACATATATGTATGTACTGTGTGTGTGTGTGTGTGTGTGTGTGTGTGTGTGTGTGTGTGTGTGTGCGTGCGTGCGTGCGTGCGTGCGTGCGTGCGTGCGTATTGTAGGTACAGGTGAGGTAGAGCTACAACATGAGAGATGAGGGCAAGACCCAGATAATCATACTGATCCAGAAACTGTATCTTTGATCAAGCGTTACCTCCATCTCGGCCTGCTGTCTGGCCAATGTGATGTTAAAAATATCCAGCGTCCTCTCAGGCTCCTGGGGAAAGAGATAGAAGACGTATCGATTAGAGCTTTGAACAGCTCCTGGCTGCTCCTTGCGGGAGGCATCAATTACTTCATGTCCATTAATAAGCACATCAGGAAAAGACTATATGCTTGCAGAGCAGAGGAGAGACTGAGGGGAAGCAAAATAAGAACAGACCTCAGTTAAAACCAATGAGCAGATAAATTGAGGAGGAATGCTGTCTCTGAGGCATAATTTGTCCTTGTAAAAAAAATATTGATTTAAAATTCAGTTCAATCTCTTTGTAGGGTTGAATACTGGATTAGATGGAAACCGTATGTTCTTGTAGCAATTAATTACATTGTACCCAAAAAAACAGGCCTGCCATAAAAAATAAAATAAAAATAAAGGCCTAGTGCTATGGATGGATGGGATGAAATGTATCTAGGAAAGACACAATTTGCTGGGGAGGTTACCCATTTATAAGTACCAGTACAAGATCTCATATACTTCACAAAACTAGCGAGTATATGTAATAGTCAGCTAACACTGTAGAGGCTAAGTGTCACTGTGACTTTTGCTCTGTATTCAGTATGTCAGCATTACAGTTTAGGTGAATTATTGTCACTGTAGTTCAAGAACACTTCCAGTGTCTGACAGCATAAAACATCGACGAAAGACGGCAGGAGGCAACATGAGACTAGCGCATCACAGCACCAGAAATATACCAAAACTATGCAGGTTAGATGAGCTGGTGGGTGGTGGGCCGCTCAAATATAATGCATTTATGGGTGACACTTCTTATTACTCTGGCCTCCAACCAACTTCCTCCACAACCTCCCGTCGTCATGCCTTTTTGCCATCTTGTCTTCACCAATGTCCTTGTTTCGAATCAACCCTCCTTTCCTTCCTCTGCTCCACCTGCTCCACCCTTCCCTGTCCACCTCCCTCCCTCCCTCCCTCCATCCCTCCTCCTCCTGTCCCACCTCCAGCTCTTTGAGCAGCTCCTCGCTGGGTTTCTTGTTGGTGATCTTGGCCATGTAGAGCTCCCGATAGCGCTTCACCGTCTGCCTGTGCTGGCGGATGTGCTGCCACGACCACATGTGGAGACTAGGCTTCACGTCCACCTCCAGGATGCCTGTGATCACGTAGCGCCACCTGGGAGAGATAGACGCGCGTAGTAGGAAACACTCAGCAAAGCAAATTACCACTATATTGGATTAACAAGGGTGCTGGTAGTAGAGTACAACTGAGTGAGCATTGATCACAAGAGCGACAATTATAGTGTCAATGGTGGCAGCCAGCAGTATCATGCACAATCGCTACCACTTAAAGTGGTGTTGAACGGTAGAGATGATTAGCACATTCACATGATTAGCCCATTGAGAAACTGATGCATTGCAACTTCCTCTTCATTAAATTGCTCCACAAACTGCCCAACATTTTAACTTTGTTACATTATGTACTGTATCATGTACTAGTAGTAAGTTAGTAACCATTACAATTGTGTTGTTTTTGTTGGATTGATTTGTCAATAAGTTCCAAAAAGAAACTTGCCACAGGAAGTTGCACTGTGCCACTTTCTCAGCATGGAAGTTGTTACCATGACAATGTGAAAAGGGCCTATTGGAGAATTGCTTATTTTCTCTCTCTCTCCACTCACTGCCATCGTATGGCAAAACAGGTCTCAAAATCACATTTTAGCGCACATAAATGAAGGCGAAAAAAGCAGTCGAGACAATATATAAAATGCTAGTCATGTTGCTGAATTGTGTTTCAGTGAATTGCTTTCTTTATGTTTATTAAACATTTCAGTTTGAACAAGTGTAACGCCGAAATCTGGAGGGAATCATTGGAAACTTGTGCCAAAGGATCGAAGCAAATAATACATTTACCAATAATTGTAAATAAGCCAAAAAGATGGGAGACAGGATTTCAATAAAGTAGATTCTCTCAAAACATTAAAAAAAAAATCGCCTCTAACAATTTTTTGCCTATTTACATTTATTGGTAAACATACCATTTTCTTTGTTCCATCGACATATGTTTTTTGAGACCCGTTTCACTATACATTCTCCATTCGCCTCTGACAGAGCACTGAGAAACAGATAATCGCCGATTTTGGGGTTATATCAAAATAGAAAAAAGGAGCTTGTGGGATATTAAGTTCACATTTTAATTTAGAAGTAATGTACAGGTGTACTATACAAGTTTACCAACATGTACATCTTCAAGCAAAAACACGGGCAACAAAACGCAATGCGTTTCAACCTCGCTGGTCTTCGTCAAGCTGTATTAGCAGGGGTTAAATCAAAGCCAGGAAGCAACACACATCCAAGGTATTACCAAAGTTCAACATCACTTTAACCATAAGGTCAAATGGGATCAATGAGATGCAACACACAGTGTGAATGACAACTACCAATAGGTGTTGAGCACCCAAAAGGTACTAAATAAAAAAACAAAAGGTGCAAAAAAAAAAAGGTGGAGTTATAATACAGGGTTTTCTGACCAGATGTAGGCGTTGGTGTGAACGCGGACGTCAGGCCTGTACTTCCTGTATGGCAGGTTGCGTGTCATCAAATCCACTGAGCCCAGCAGCTCCAGAATGCTGATGTACTGGAGAAAGCAGAAAGTGAGCAGATAACCACTAACACCAAGTACTACACAATAATAATAATCACTAACACCAAGTACTACACAATAATAATAATCACTAACACCAAGTACTACACAATAATAATAATCACTAACACCAAGTACTACACAATAATAATAATCACTAACACCAAGTACTACACAATAATAATAATCACTAACTAGTGCTGTTATGATTGAGCAACTCTTTCTTTAACTCTTTGCCTCTTTTAAGTTAAAGTCCCTGGAAACCAGAAATATCTTTTTATTATTTAGCATTTTGAGTTCATCACATCACAGGAACCTATGTTAATAAGCCACCAGCCAAATTTGAACGATGATGAACGTCGCAAAGTATATAAATTTAGGTTTGACAGTCATGGCAAAAGTCATGAGAATCAATTACATTTTAGAGTGTATTTTCTCCCGCGGACTGTGTGGGCGTGTCCCGTCTGCAGCAGGTATTTTCCTCTCTCTCTCTCTCTCTCTCTCTCTCAGAGGAGACCTCTCTCTCCGTTAACGGAGAGCGAGAGAGAGAGGAGAGAGAGAGAGAAGGAAAGAGAGATGGTGTGTGTGTGTGTGTTCGCGCGTTGCTCGGCGAACACACTCGCCGCTGCGCTGCGAGTGCACAGCGCTACTGTGTGTGTGTCAGTGTGTGTGTACGCGCGTGCGTGCATGCGTGTGTGTGATTCGATTAAATCTTATGACGTGATAAGATCCTGCATTTTAGCACCGCGCGCTCCGCTCTCTTCAATGAGGAAATGGAAATCCAGACCTTGTAGAAAAGTGTCGATTTTTGGGGTTAGGGTTGAAAGTAATTCTCTCTCTTTTCAGAGGCACACAATTACTCACATAAGACCCTAAATTTAATAGTTAGGTTTTTGTGGATTTTGGTTTCCAGGGACTTTAAATAAAATTTTCTCTCATCTCATTTTTATTAACATACTTTCTCTTCCAAAGCTCTGCGCGTGCACGCACACGCACACACACAAACACACACACACACACACACACACACACACACACAAACACACACACACCTGTGATCTGTTGAGTTCAATGGCCACCTCACTGAGATTGACCACCAGATCGAATTTAGGAGAGGAGAAGTCCACATCTGACCTCGGATTCATCCGCAGCTTAGCATCTGCTGTGATGGGGCAAAAAACTGTGGACAAGAAACAATATAAAATATGTGTTTTAAACGATGTGTAAATCCTGGCACATTGAAACCATAATGTATAACTGTACTGAACATATGTGCTTTTAATGTATTTTGGGGCTGTAAAAGATTTAGTTTATGTTTGCATTGAAGGAAAACTGGCCTACATTTTTAGAGAGGGTAGGGTAGCATATGCTTATGATTGTTAAATGCGTTGGTGGTGGTGATTCAAACTGCATGATTCAAACATTGTACTGCTGGTGCAAATCAGATAAGTATTGAACTTTGTCATTGTGAGTCATGATATTGTGTCAGTGTTTAGTTAGCTTATATAATTTATTTGCACATGGAAAATATGTGTCATGCCAGTGCAAGTTCCAGGTGGCTGTGGGTGGGTTTCATTTGGTTGCCTGGGGGGGAGGCATTTGATATGAAAATCAAATGCATTCACAGCAAAGCCAGTGATCCACAGTCTGAGCATAAACACAAACATTGTAACCAAAAATATAGATGCAACACTGACTGACGATGTGTCATTTATTAAGCTTTCAGAGATTTTTTACTTCCCCGTTACTACATGTTGTGTTGCCTGGCAGCATTAGCTTATAGAACATAATACCTTGCTGACCCAAAAGGCCCAACTTCAGAATTGATGGCTCTGGTTCTAACTAAGGTTACAGTGAAACACTCACTGAAGTCATGGATGACGTTGGATGAGTTGTGGACCGCCATGCTGTTCTGGAGACATCGCTATAGAAACAAACACACCAGAAGAGATGCTTCATTTACACTCTAAAATAAATGGATGTAGAGTCGATCACTGAAGGAAAGTACGATAATATCCCATCCTAATATCCCATCCAGCAAACCTTTTACCCAATTATGTCTGGCAAAGTGCTTTTGTGTTTTAGAAGAACCGCCAATGAAATTAGCATTGATCAGAGTGTGCAGATGGCACTTTCTAATATTCACTAGCAATTTCTGAGGGAAACACGTTACACAAGGACCTACTGTAAGGAAAAGGCTTTCATACTGTATTTCTTACTTTAACATTTACTTGACTTTTAACGTTCTGCTGACAGGCTGACTAGCGCTGTTCTACAGGTCCGCATTGATGTGATTATGATTATTTCCTTGTCTCCGTCAACTCGTTCAACCCAACTGCGGATAGACTTAGTACAGTATGGTTTGGGTTGTATCTCCATTCATTAGCTGAATAGCCTAAATAAACCAGATAAAAAAAGAACATCTGTGCATCCCAAATCAATATTTAGTTTCATGACAAGACTGTGTGAATTACGCAAAATAAATAAGAGCAATGTCTTTCTTTCTTTTTTCTTCTCCCAATCACTGTGTGGTATTTGTGAAATAGATTGCCATAAGAGAGACTGTGGCTTTGAGTGAGACAGGCCCTGACATGGCTAAACCCAGCCAGATGGAGGCAGCATAATACAGTAATGACAGACATGCTGCTGACTCACCAGGGCCTCATCTGGACTGTGATTGGAGAAGAGCACTGAGTTGACGTTCCAGTAGGCAAACAGGCTGTCAAGCTGAACCAGCTGAGAATTCAAGCACAAAGCCATTATTGTAGAGAGCAGTTACTTGCCATAGTGTTGATATCGGGCTGCTAAATGTTATGTATTATCTATGTTATGATGTCGTGGTTTCCCCAAACATTTACAACATGAAGTAGACTTTATTATTATTATTTTAGGGTATCTTATTAATCTAAAAACAAAACAGGGTACATTTTGATTAGCATTCCGAGTAACGAAAAGGCTCTATCAGCTTAGATTGCAAGAAAAGCCCTTTTGAAAGATGAAGAACATTTCAACTTTTCACCATCTGGGCGTTGCTTGATGACATCACTAGGTTGACTGTACAGTACAGTGGATTACAGGCTAAGTCTTGGTATTAAGTATTCTAATAGGCTCACAGCATATGCTGTTGTGTTTCTGACTTGGATTGTGGTTGTTTTGATTCATCAAAACATTCAAAATCCCTACTAATGTACTGTACAGCCACCCTAGTGATGTCATCCATCAGCGCGCTAGTTGGAGAAAAGCTGAAATGTTGTTCATCTTTCTAGCAAATCTAGGTCAATTTCAGACTTGAAATCAGTGTCCTGTCTTGTCTGAGGTGAAAAGCAAATTAACTAGATTCATATGATCAAATGTTGCATGTCTTCTTTAACTTCCCCTTTACTTGAGGGAACAATAAACTGGGGAAGGGGGGGCTGTGTCTGGTGTCTGTTTCCTGAAAAATACGTTACTGTAATAAAAAAGCTTCAGGTTATAATATACAGGTGTTGCTGACAGAAATAGTATTTGAACTTCAACCTTGAAGAAGAGCTTGGCATTCTCATCAAGAAGACAAGGCTTCCAGTTCTCATCAGCGGTCTGTGAAATCACACAAGCAGTGAGTTAATTTGATTTATTAAATTAATTCAATTAAGTTAAATTAAAGATTAAATACAATTTAATCGCTAATTACATTATTACTATTACCGGTACATCATATTATCTGACTGGAGGGACAACATAACACATCACCTGGAGGCTGAGGTTTTTCAGTGACACCCCAAATGACAAGGGACAACTGGGATTGGTGACCTGAGAGAAAAATGGAGAAAAAGAAAGAGCTAGGCCATAGAATATTTAAGTCATTTTATTTTATGTCTGCATTCGCTGAGCTTTTGTCGCTCTTTTCGCTCTGTGTACAGTATAGTATTTATTACATGCTCTACCAGCAGAAATATATATGTTGTTATACATATCTTTTGTTATACTGTACATGCACTAAGAGGTAACTTAGCTTGAATACTCACATCATCCTCATAGCGTACGTGGATGTTAGAGATCTTGACTTGCACGTTTTTAATGACCTGAGTGACCAGCTTCTCCACAAAGGTGTCCTGCTTCTCTATCTTAGGGTTCTCTGTCAAAAACAAAGACAAATATGCTTTTACAATGACGGGATATTTTGTGGCAACATACCAATAATCAGCTGACAGACTCCATTTTGAATGCTTAGCACAGTATACAGTATTAGCACAGATACATGAGATACTGAACTCAATAAAAGAGAACATATTTGTTTTTTAACTTATTGCAATTATGTCCCGAAATAGAACTGTTCTGATGAACTGCAAGGTCCTCCTAACACTGTTTTCCACTTCAGGACCAAAAACAACTAGCCGGGAGTCCAATTCACACAGTTTTCAAGGCCCTGTTTGACACAGTATTAGTATTCGACACAGGACCGTGGTTGATATGCTGCTACCAGTCTCACACAAAACAGCTCTGATTAGCATGTTCAGCTCAGCAGTGTCAAACCACAGGAAATAGGAAATCTAAATGTGTGAGACCTGTGGCCTTAGCTGCTCCAAAATATCACACAAAACTTCACAGACAAACCATGACCGCATGCCACATGGCTTCAAATATCAGTTCCTGCTATGCTGCTGCATCTCCTGCACGCTACGCTACTGTGTCCTATCTATCCAAAGAATGATTGTTGTTTCATTTGATTCATTATCAGAGGAGGCCTAGAGGCTGAAAATGATTCAGTGTTCCACAAGGGGGGGAAATGAAACAGACAATTAATATATATATATATAGTAGAAATGCATATTGTTTTCCTATCCTGTATAAATCATATTGTGACCCCCAAAATGTTCTTGTGACCCCCTGGCAGGGTCCCGACCCCCAGGTTGAGAACCACTCAGCTAACTGACATAGCAGTAAAATGCTTTAAGTGCACTGCCCATTCTCTTTTACAACTAAACTAAAAATGTCTCTGAAAGCTGTGAAAAAGAAAAAAAAGTCTCTGCACTGCAGGGTACACACGCACAAACGTGCGCGCAAAAGCACACACACACACACACACACACACACACACACACACACACAAGCTGAACACACGCAAACTAATTTGTGGTGTAGCTGAACCCTGACCTTGCTCAGCAGCCTTCTGCTTGGTCTCCTCTATCCTCTGTAGCTCCCTCTGACGAGCCTCCTGCAGCTGCTTCTCCTCCTTCTCTGCATCATACTTTATACCTGGACAGAATGGGGTCAATTCATTATTATATGTCTGCACACACACCACACAAAATACTGAAACAAACACACAAAAACACACAATACAATTACAGATGTTTTAGGTAAGTGAAAGTGTGCTATTGTCTGACTATTGTGTGAAAGTATGTTGTGCATCCTAATCAGAACACTTGCTCAGTATCCTGGATTTGAAATTTGTTTAGTGGGATTTTTATTTATTTTTATGAGTCTGAATGAGTTGTCATAGTGCAAAATACTACCAAATTAACTATAGTGTATATAATGCTATGTTACAAGAGTGACTGTGTTGGCATTGTCATGTGGCAGGTTGGTATTTTTCAAGCACTGCATGACCTCACTGAAACATTAAGTATTAGCAGTGCACATTCATTTATAATCAGTATGACTATTAAGTACTTAGCAGGACATAGAAAATGATCTCTTACTGGCTGTGGGAACTATCAGAAGAAAAACACCATCCAGTGTCGCCTCCACTGATTGGGTGTAAAGGTTCTTCCATGGAATCTTCAGCTCTAGCCGTCCTGTTAAAGCAAACAGAAAGTGAAAGTGTTCTTCTGGAGCGGGTGGAAGCAAAGTGTGTCAGAGAGCAGTGACTAGAATCTTACCTATATGTCCCGCTCTAACTTTAAAAGGAATGTCAAGTTGACTCTGCAAAAAAAGGAACATTCAATGATTCTAATATGAACCGCCATAACATTGATATTGTGCTTAATTATTGTTATTGTGACTCAAGCCTTTTAACAACTTCACTTACCAAGGCATTTTCCTTGAT
Source organism: Poromitra crassiceps (assembly GCF_964638095.1). NCBI lineage: Eukaryota > Metazoa > Chordata > Actinopteri > Beryciformes > Melamphaidae > Poromitra > Poromitra crassiceps. The sequence goes on along the minus strand of NC_139631.1, from coordinate 9,964,812 downwards.
TTCTAGATTTGTGAGTACAGCATCACCTGTGGCAAAAAGAACACTTGCTTATTGTTTTACTATGTACATTTAACTAATCACATCAAGTCAAATAGATTAGTAAGGTGTTACAAATGCTTATCAAAATAGGGCACCTTAATAAGCTTAGGTCAACAGCCTTGTCTGACGCATCAATTATTAAGGCCATTCATCATTACTATAGGCCACCAGAGACCTACTGTGCAGTGTGTGTTGCATTTTGGACGAGGCGATAGTACCACTCCACTGTCTGAGAGTAAACAGCAAAAACACAATGCCACGAAACTGCACTTTGACCACAGCTTTATTGCATTATAAGCTAGCAGGAATAAGGACCACGCTGGAATTTAATCTGTGACCTACTGTTACTGTAGTGTGTCATTTGCAGTTGCTCCTTTCTTGCATGTTTGTTTTACTTCTCAGAGGTACTAAACCATTGATTGACAGTATTATAATATACCGTCCATGAACTAAACACAGCTGACAGTACTAGTGACAGACTGTCACTGACAGCGAGTGAATTGGAAAGGTAGTTCGGCACCATTTTTCCCTCTAATTAATTATCTTCTTTTGCCATAATGTGTAGGGTTGACGTTATGGGACTGCCTGTGTCTCTTTCTGGTAACGTTAGAGCTGGTAATTCGGACTCTGAGAATGAAACACTGCAAGTCACAAGGCTGTGTGTGAATTGAAAGGGTGTGACCCCTTCGGACTCCTTACTTTTCTGAAGCTCTGAACAACACAGTAACGTTACGTTAGCCTACAGTCTCACTAGCAAATCAGCTAGGTGCACCAGGAAACAAACAAAACTGGCTGATCTAGCCAGCTATAGGCAATCGAGTGCAGTTTGCAGTCCACAACGGGGCAGCTAAACTCGGTTTTGGACCGATAACTGACGCTGACAGCTGGAGGACCCTCTCACACACGCCTTAATACAGTAGCTAACCTAAGTTAGCATTAGCTAGCTAGCTTAGCGAGCGAGCAAGTAACGTTACACTAGAAACAACAAATCATGATTCAGATTTTTAGCTACCTCCCCATATGCCGAGCTTGAGCTGTGAGCTGTCAAGGTTGACAACGTAGTCCCCTAGAAATTTATTGAGGACATCTACCACCACGCTTTCGAAGACCATGTTCTTGCCCGTCTCTTTCACCTCTCTGTCACCATGTTTACGTTCGGTCAGTGGGCTCGACTGGATGATGACACTGACAGCTCGCTGCGGTGGGCGGTGCCTCGACGTGACCTGCGGTGACGTCAGAGTGGGGGGATGTGTGGACCAGGGACCAAGGGACCATGGCCATGGACCAACGCATGGATGGATCAACGCCAACGGTACGTGTCGACCAAGGAGCCAGGTAAAAAAATATTCCTACGAGAAACTATTGAACTGTTGTAAAAAATATAAAAATAAAAAAGATTAAGGGATGTCTGTGACTGGATAATAAATCATAGTACATCCAATGATGAAAAAACAAGGGCAACTTCGGCCACGTACATCATGATGTAGCAACAACCAGCCAGGTGACCTCATACTCAAGCCCATTCGAGAAATCGCCCAAGTTTAGCACTGACATCACGGATGACATCATCACTGACGAAAAAAAGCCTTATCTTGACCATGCGCTGCACAGGCTGCTCATGTGGTAAAAAGGAGCCAGGTAAAAGGGTGGGCTGGAGCTTACCCCGCTAAGCGGGCGCTTCTCGCTCATACTGAGCATTAGCCCACTTAACATTCCCCATAAGACCAGCGTTCCGCTCTCGCGGCTAGATTATTTACCTGAGCCAGAAACTTGAAGTGAAGACCCTATCCTATGCGCAACATCCTCTTCTAGATAGCAACAGATGACGCCGCTTAACTTGTTGCATAAAATCCACTTTTACGTCTTTTTTTATATCAAAAAGTCCTTAATGCAATACCATTCAGGAAGTCTCTCGTTGCTGTTATTTTGTTATTTATTATTTTATCCTTTTATTCTTTTATTCTTTTATCTTTATTTATTCTTAGGGGTACAGTACAGTATATCTGTATTATATACTTTGTCTGCCCTTTGGTCTGGACTGAGGTTTTTTCTTTTGTGCTTTAATACAATGATACATTGTAGCTCTTTCTTGTGATATAAATGTGCTGCTGTGAGCGAACTGCACTTTGCTACTATGCACTTTATATCTCTACTGTGCACTTTAGATCGTTGCTACTGTTGTCATTTGCACTTTAACTATTGTGTTGCACTTTAAACTGCTGCTCTAGACTGTTTTTACAATGTTTTTTTTGTCTTATTTGTTTTTATGTATGTACCTCGTACTACGCTTTCTGCAATCCAATTTGCCCTTTTGGGACACTTAATAAATCTTGAATCTTGAATCTTGAATCTTGGGGGGCACTGATGATGTCATAGTGATGTCATAAGAACAAAATCATCTTATGACATCATGGATTGGGATGTCAGCACGATGACACGATTGGGATGTCATAAATCAGTGAATTATGATGTTATCAGTGATGTCACTTGAGCATTGTGATGTCATCAGTGATGTCACTTGAGCGATTGTGATGTCATTAGTGCTGTCACTCAACCAATAAATCCTGGTATGAGCCGATGGCGCACAGCTGCACGATGGTGCTTAGGTGGATGACCGGTGTCTGTCTGTCAGTCCAGAGTCTCCAACTCTTGCAGAAAATTGTATGAAACCCATGACTAAAATAGTCATACATTCTTCCAGGGGGTCTCTGGAACCCCCTCAAGGTCCCTGGACCCCACTTTGACAACCACTGGGCTGGAGGGCTGGATGTCTTTTTGTTTGGAGGTCTTTTTGTTTGTAAAAAAAAAAATCAACTTTCATCTTTCTCTGATGTTCACTTCACACAAAAGTAGCGTATTTTAAAGGGTAAAAAGCATCTAGGCTAAATGAATGCTTTCTGAAAATTGACTGTTGTTTGGTGGTGATACCTTATGATGAAGTCAGTTTACTCATCATAGGCCTTGTCCACACATACACAGGTATTTTGGAAAACAGCTTATTCTAGCGTTTTGGCCTTCTGTCCACAATGCTGTTTTAGGACACTGAAGGAACCTACGAGGCTACCGTTTTAGTTTGAATTATGTTTATAAGTTAACCTTGCTGTTGCGGAAGAGGTCTCGCTGACCTCATCCTAGAACCCACCCTGGGCACCCGTCGTGGCGACCACTGAGTCTCCTACCGTTATGGGTCACTAGGTGTTTCACTTGATTCATAGATTAGCCGGTGCTCGCCCCCGACAGGACGCAGAGGAGATCTGACATCATTGATGATGTCATCGGCCACGAAGATCCATGTCATCATAGCAGGATGATGACATCGTGGTGAGGTCACACGCATGATGACCTCTGAACCGCGGAGGGATGGGATGACAGTTAGTAAATGGCAACAGCTTTATCCACTGCGCCACTGTCCCTCATCCCCTTTAGCACCTTGACCGGAACCTTCTTAACACTTGCTGTATTTCTCCTTACTCTTCTGCTTGAAATCCGTGATCCACCTCGACCACCACCATATATGGGAATCTCTGAAATGCAGGATGGTAGGGGCAGCCCACCCTACTCTGCCTCCGCCACCCTGCATTTAGAAATCTGCTCCCCCACCCCCTTTTAGAAAATTGGCATGAACCAAACACACACCTACAACTTCACACACACACACACACACACACACACACACACACACACACACACACACACACACACACACACACACACACACACACTGTTTCATACACATGGTGAAATGGCCTCCAAGCCTCAGTGGGGCCAACCTGTTAATTGATTATGGTGATATAGCATTTTAGTCACAGTAGTTGTAGGGTAAATCAAACAGTTGATACATTTCAAAATGTAAACGTAGTGACCCTCATTGACTTATATTAAAAGAAGCTTTGACAAAAAACAACAGGATTTTTTATTTCTAAAATTGTATAACAGTGTACATTGAACATAAAATAAGAAAATAATAAGCCTTCATTGATTGTAATTCCTTGTGCAGTTTTTCAAAAGCAACTGTTCTGCTTACTTGTTCACGAGAAATTTTGTGTTTGTCAAAGGGAAGGTTTATTTGAATATGCTGTGTAGGGTTGGGCGATGTCAACCAAACAGCTGGTTTCACCATGAAACATCACGATGGACGATGGCATCGTCGTTGACCGGCGGGATTAGGGATTAATTAATTATTTATGAAGTTGCAGTGCTGCAATGGCCTTTGGCAGCACCACTGCAAAGTTTACGTTTACAACAGTACAGCACACGTCATGAGAGACCAGCAGGCTTGGATAGGCTACTACTACAGCACAGAGCCAGGTGACTGAAGCAGTAGGCTATCACTACCAGCAATATTGAATTGCACAAAACAAATAACGTTAACATTACAGATCCTAACCAATACACCAACGTGTGTGTGTTGAATTTAACTGGCTGGCAGAAAACGGAGTGGGCTACAGTAGAGCTACAGGCATTCAGCTTGTTATTAAACAATTCCTTCACATGTTGAAAGCCAAAAGGCCAGTATTCAGCAGATAAGTCATATAAAATAAAAATTTTACTCAATGTCTCATTTGACTTGCAGATCTATAATAGCTGTCTGTTCAAGGTTCTGTCTTAGAGAAAGCTAAATAGACATAGCACTGTTCAAACTGCAGTGTGGCTGCTGCAGCTCACTTGACAGAGCATTTTTTTTCCTTAAAAAACTGTACGATGCAGCAATCTTAAATTGGCGTCTGGGAGAACCTTGACAGATTAAATAAAGATAAAACAGAAACTTAACATACATAACATAACATAACATAATATACTATAGTATAATAATAATAGTAATAGTACTGTGCATAACCAATTCAACCTCTTACAGTATTAAACAGTATAGATATAATTTTTTCTCTAAAGCAGCTAGGTTTTCAAAGTGGGAGGCGGGCCTCTTGGCAACACAAAAAGTGGTTTATGTCGAAAACCGTTCAACCGTTCTACTTCAAACTTGAAGACTGCACTGCCGGGAACCCGATGGAGTACGGTGCCAAATTATCTCGAGAACCGTTCATCCGATTGACTGCAAACTTGCTGGGTGCGCTGCTAGGCACCCAAGAAAGTTCAGTGTCGAATTTCGTGCAATTCGACCAATCAGAACATGGCTTTCACGTGTCTCGAGAACCGTTCGTATGATCGACTTCAAAATTGGGGGTGCGCTGCTGGGGAGTTGACAGAGTGCAGTGCCGAATTTCGGCATGAGTTTGGTCACACAGCCCCCAAAAAAGTGCACCCATGGCACATCGTCTCCAGAGTCTCCACCCTAGAATTTTATCAAATTAATGGTCCATGGCACACAAAATAAGTTGTATGGCAGTTTTTTTTTTGAGTTTCAGATAAATGGACTGTGTGTTCCTCTACCCATTTAAAAGAGGCAGTAACTGAGACAGTGGCTTATTGATGACTCCCATCACAGTCCCCCGCCTCAGTGTCCCAGGACTAGGTTTGTCCATCACCTTCAGCCTGAGCTCCAGGACCAGCAGGCTGTCCTGACTGAGCTCTGTGAAAAAGAAATCCTCGTTGAACACGGGGCTGCGGCAGTTCCTGATGATGGCGCTATCCTGTCGCTGCAGCTTCCCCGGGGTCAGACACACGCTCACTGCGCAGTTCAAAGGTCGTCGGTCGTCGTCGTCGGCCTCTCTCAGGCCCTCCACGGACACCAGGCGCACCCGGACCGTGGACAGGGATGAGAAAGCGGCGTCGGTGGACGCGGTGTGCTCGGCGGAGAGGCGGACTTTGCCGGGGCCCGGTGGCAGAGGGAGGACGTGCTCACGCTGGAGCCGCTCCTGGCAGTGCAGAGCGTCCAGAGGAAAGAGGTGGATGGGCGGGCGCAGGGTGAACGAGCCTCCCTCTGAGCTACTGGGAGAGCCCGTTAAAGCCTCGCCCCTCCTCTTCCACATCCCTCTCTCCTCTCTGGTCCCAATTCCTGAAGAACAGGACAATGGCCCTTTAAGAGAGCCACTGTAAGGGGAGCCAAGTGGAGACGAGTCATCGGAGGAAGGTGTTTCGCTCTCCGTGCTTCCTGTCTCTGACAGGCTCTTGCATGAAAACAGAGGGAAGAATCCAGAGGTTGTCTTGGGCAGGTTTCTTTCATCTTTCAATGTGGGTGCCGCTAAAGGACTGCGCCTATCGAACACATAAGCAGGACACTTTAAGTGAAACAGAGACTCTTTGCGGCGAGTGTTAGGGCTCTCATACATCCCTGCCAGGCCGTATCCCTCTGCGGAGAACGGCAACGGCTTCTCTTTAGCCCTCTGAGGCACAGGACTTCCAACAGCCATCCATCCACCATGTGTAGCGCGTGAAGGAGTGGGGCTCCTGTGTACCTGGCTGCACAGATGAGGTGGAGGTCTCTCAGCTTCCAGCAGAGGGCTTCTCTTGCAGAGACGCGGTGGCAGACAGAACTCTGGGATCTTGTCCGGGGTGAGGATGTTGTTGTGCAGACTGGCGGAGAGGCAGAGATCCTCCTCGCTCTTCCCCACATAACGACTCAGCTCTCGGGGGATGTTCTCCATGCTCTCCCTGATCTTCCCCAGGAGCCACATTGTTATTTCTCAATGAGAAATCACCGCCAATGTGAAATCCCTACACAGAATATGCATGCATATTCGTTTGGGCAACAAGAATATCAATGAACATTTTTGGCTAATCTGAAACAACCAAAGCATTAAACACGAAGCAGGAAAACCATGATTCATGCATAACATGACATGAATTCATTAACAAAAATGATAACTTACTGTACATGTTTCTCAATTCTCAACACTATGGGTGGAAGTAACTAATTACATTGCTCCTGTTACTGTAATTGATTAGGTTGTTTGTGTACTTTTGTACTTTTTTGAGTATTCTTTTTTAAGTCAGTAATTCGGCTCCCATCCATGAATGCAAATAGCAACAGAAACTGGACCGTCATAAATTGGCCAATTGTGCAGCCATTCACAGTGAGAGGAGGAATCTGGCTTTACTTTGTGCACTTTGTTTTTCAAATTAAAAGTATCGAACTTGAACTCTGTTTCTAATACTTTTAGAATTGCATGGAAAAGATCACACGTAACATAATGTTCTCTTTTTTTGTAACATTTACTGTGAGTACATTTTAAATCAACGACTAGCCTACTTTTTACTTTTAAGTATTTTTTCTTTACACCTGTACTGATTGTGTAAAATATTAGTAACAAAGTAACAGAACCTCTACTTGAATATGACATTCTACTCTAATACTCTTTCCACCACTGCTCATAACAACTGCAGCGTCTCGTGATGTAGTGAGAGGACAAGAATTTTCCACTCACCTGTTGAAGTTGTGTTTTGTGCGTCCCTGGAGAGAGCGATGTGTATGTCGTGTGTGATGGATGTGCCAATGATGGGTTTTTAAAGTTCAACGTCTCTGCATCACTGGTCCACCGCCCCCCTCCCCCCCCTCCCCCCTGCACCCAGGATAAAGGTTATACACATGGGTCACACACAATAGACTCACACATACTGTAACACGCATTTGAGCACACCACGTGAGGGTGGGTGGGTGGCATTCAGAATCAGCTGCTACCATTGCATGGTGCACATCGGTGTGTTGTGTTGCACTGCATGGTGGGATGATGTGAACTAGTGGATTTGTGTGAGCGTGGAGGAGAGTGACTGTGTGTTGCAAGATCACATTGGATACACTGTGTGGAATATGACAACAGTCTCAGGATAATTTTACATCAACACTGGAATGTATCTATATTGGGAGCAAGTGGGCAATGTTCTCTGTTTCAAGTTTTTGTCCTGGTAGTGATGTCATCAGTGATGTCATAAGAGGCATTGTGACATCATCAGTAATGTCATAAGAGACATTGTGACATCATCAGATATATGTGTGTGTGTGTGTGTGTGTGTGTGTGTGTGTGTGTGTGTGTGTGTGTGTGTGTGTGTGTGTGTGTGTGTGTGTGTGTGTGTGTGTGTGTGTGTGTGTGTGTATATATATATATATAATTAAATATTGGGCTTTCTTACAGTTATGATGGTCTGTAATCTTATGCACCCCGGTGTCCCACCTTACCAGGAAGACAAATATTCACTTTTGGACCTTCAAAGTGTGATAACACATTATAAATAAATGTGTTTTTCCTCGGATTTTGGCACAAGGGATAGTAACATCTTGTCCTGTGTATTAATTAATACTAAAGCTAGCTTAGGCTAGTGACTGTTGTGAATAGTGCAGCTGACAACTAGGGAAAGACCTAGTGACAGCATGGAAAGACAGCTGACAGGAGGGATTAGACCCCATCGGGGCTGCAATGGGTTAGCTGCTCATTGTGGCAGTAGCCAAGGCCAATAGGCCATTGGTTACACCCAAACTTGCTACGAAACAGAATTATGAAAAAACACCCCTAGAGTCTGCGAGAGCGGGGGCGGAAGATGACTCACCTATGGTTGACACGGTTATTGACTCTGGAACGGACTTGACTATGAGTAGGGAAAACATGTCAGTGGAAGCCACTAGTTCAGATGTAGATGGAAAGAAGCGTCAGGTTTGCTTGTGTGGCTGGCAGAAGATAACAACTTTGAGGGGCCTTAGAATCCATCAAGGCAGGAAGAGGTGCTTGGTAGAGGGAACACAGGGACCCCGCATTGATAATTATTTCTTAAGAAGTTTATCAAGTCAGTCGGGTGAAGTCCAGCGACAGGAAGTAACCCACAGCTCGCAGGACATCAGCACCCCTGATGTTGAGGCAGGTCCTAGCACCGAGGAAAGCAGAGAGGCCAGCCAGCCAAAAAGGGAGAAGATTAGTGGTCAGAAGCCTAGAGTTAAGTGGCCAGGTGCAGCGGAAAGTAGGAAGTGGGAAGATATCAATAGTGATTTGGTTAGGATGTTAGAGAAGCTTAAAGGAACTGCTGAGAGTAAGTTGGAGAAAATGGGAGATTGTATTTATGATTATGGTAAGGAAAGGTTTGGCGTCTTTGAGAAAAGGAAGAAACTAGAGGGTGAGGTAGTTAAATCTAGGCGCCAACAAGAGATAGATAGACTTATCCAGGAGAGAAGACAGCTTAAGAGGCAGTGGAGGAAAGCTACAGAGGTTGAGAAGGAAGGCATTGATTGCTTGCAGTCAGATGTGAGGGATCGGTTGGCAGTTTTAAGAAGAGCAGAGAGCATTAGGAAAAATAGGAAAAAGAAAGAGAGAGCTAGAATAGCATTCTATAAGGATCCATTTAGATTTGTGAAGTCATTGTTTAGTAAGGAAAAGAATGGTAGCCTTATGGTACCTAAGCAGAAGCTTGAGGAATATTTGGAGGAGGTTCACAAAGATAGGGAAAGGTTTAGAGAGATGACAGTCCCAGCTGATATTCCACCTATTGGTGATATAGAGAGCCAGTGTGATGATAGCCCACCAAGGTGGAAAGAAGTTCAAGAAGTAGTGAGACGTGCAAGGGCCTCTTCAGCCCCGGGTCCTAATGGAGTCCCCTACCGGCTGTATAAGAGTGCTCCAGATGTGTTGCAGTTTCTATGGAAGCTGATGAAGGTAGTCTGGAAGAAGCAGGTTATTCCTAAGGCGTGGCGTAGAGCAGGGGGAATCTTTATTCCTAAAGAAAGGGACTCGTTAGAGATAAGTCAGTTTAGACCTATCAGTCTACTTAATGTTGAAGGGAAGGTTTTCTTTAGTGTTGTGGCACAGAGGCTGTCTAGTTATCTAGAAAAGAATAGGCTAATAGATACTTCGGTGCAAAAGGCTGGAATTCCCGGCTTCTCCGGGTGCTTAGAGCACACCAGCATGATCTGGCACCAAATCCAGTCAGCTAGGCGTGAGAAGAGAGACCTGCATGTAGTATTCTTGGACCTGGCTAATGCTTTCGGGTCAGTGCCGCATAGTCTGTTATGGGAGGCCTTTGATTTCTTTAGAGTGCCAGGTAGTATAAAGAGCTTAGTTAAAGCCTACTTCTTAGATATTCAACTCTGCTTTACCACAGCAGAGTACACTACAGCTTGGCAGCAGCTGGAGATAGGCATTATGGCAGGGTGTACAATTTCCCCATTAGCTTTTACCATGGCAATGGAGATCATTATTAGGGCTTCAAAATGGGTAGTGGGTGGAGAAAGGCTGCAGGGAGGGCTGCGGCTCCCTCCAATTAGGGCATACATGGATGACATGACGACTATGACGTCAACCGCTCCATGTACTAGCAGATTGTTGGATAAGTTAAATAGTAATCTGCAGTGGGCTAGAATGAAAGTGAAGCCAAGTAAGTCCAGGAGTATTTCAATCATTAAAGGGAGGGTAGTAGGTAAGAAGTTTGTTATAAATGATGAGGTGGTGCCTACAGTGTTAGAGAAACCAGTCAAGAGTTTGGGAAGATGGTATGATGCAAGTCTCAGTGATAAGGGACAGTTTGAGGAGGTGAGGCAGGAAATGATTCAAGGTATTTCAAGTATAGACAAGTCAGGGCTCCCAGGAAAGTTAAAGTTGTGGTGTTTGCAGTTTGGATTGTTGCCTCGGTTGATGTGGCCACTGACAGTGTATGAGGTTCCCCTTTCAAAGGTAGAAAAGCTAGAAAGGATGATTAACTCATTCATTAGAAAATGGCTCGGAGTCCCACGCTGCCTAAGCAGTGTAGCCTTATATGGGAAAGGCATATTGGAATTGCCATTATCTAGCCTGACAGAGGAGTTCAAGTGTGCTAAGGTTAGACTGGAAATGACTCTGACTCAGTCAAAGGATCCAGTGGTTAGGAGTGTAGCGCCCACAGTTAAAACAGGGAGGAAGTGGAACCCAAAGGAGGCAGTACAGCAAGCACAGTCAGCTCTTAGACACAGGGATATCATAGGTCAGGTGCAGCATGGGCGTGGAGGCTTAGGGTTGTGCACAGGGAAACCTGTGTGGAACAAGGCATCAGTAATAGAAAAGAGGAAGATGGTAGTTGAAGAAGTACATAGGCAAGAGGAGGCAGTAAGATGTACTAAGGCAGTGTCGCAGGCAAAGCAAGGACAGTGGGTGAACTGGGAGAGTGTAGAGAAGAGAAAGTTGAAGTGGAGAGAGTTGTGGAGCATGGAGGCCAGCAGAATTAGATTTATTCTAGGGGCTACTTATGATGTGCTGCCATCTCCCCAGAACTTAAATCAGTGGTTGGGCGAGGATGGTGCCTGCCCGTTGTGTTCTAGTGTATGTACATTGAGGCATATACTGTCAGGGTGTAAGGTCAGTCTCTCCCAGGGGCGATACACCTGGCGTCACAACCAGGTGTTGAAATGTTTGGCAGCTGCAGTTGAGGAAAAGCGGCTAGAAGTAAATTCTCTAGTTGCTAGCAAAGAGAATAGACAGATCAAATTTGTACGTGAGGGAGAAAAGATTAGACCAATTAAGGTCAGGCACAAGTTAGGGCAGCTAAGTGTAGGTGGAGCCTGGGAAATGAGGGTTGACTTGAATGAACAGCTAGTCATCCCAGCATATATAGTTAGCACCCGGCTACGTCCGGACTTGTTACTGTGGTCTGAGGTAGAGAAGAGAGTTTATTTTATTGAACTCACAGTCCCGTGGGAAGATCGAGTTGAGGAGGCTTATGAGCGCAAGAAAGCTAGGTATGCTGAAATGGCAGCAGAGGCAGAGCAGCGAGGTTGGAGGGCTCGAGTGCGGCCTGTAGAGGTGGGCTGCCGTGGTTTTGTGGCAAAGTCCGTTATTGCCTTACTAACTGAGTTGGGCATTCGGGGACGGAGCCTGAAACTTGCGGTTAGCAACATGTCTCAGGCAGCAGAACGAGCAAGTGAATGGCTGTGGATAAGGAGGAAACATGCTAGCTGGGGAGCTCGCTAAGGTCAGATTGATTGTTTGTTGTTGGTCATGATTAACGGTCCGCATCAACAGGGCTGAATCATTGACAGTGGTGGTGTAGTTAGGGATTGTTTGTTGTTGGTCATGATTAACGGTCCGCATCAACAGGGCTGAATCATTGACGGTGGTGGTGTAGTTAGGGATTGTTTGTTGGTCATGATTAACAGTCCGCATCAACAGGGCTGAATCATTGACAGTGGTGGTGTAGTTAGGGATTGTTTGTTGTTGGTCATGATTAACGGTCCGCATCAACAGGGCTGAATCATTGACAGTGGTGGTGTAGTCAGGAATGTCATACCGAATTGACCTGGATAGCTAGGCTTAGATAGTGAGGTAATATGCAGTTGTGCGGTGGTAGCATGGAGGGGGGTGTTTCCAGGACGCTGGATTACACCGTTAAGCCTTCTTGAGGTGTCGTGGGCCTAACTTAACGAAACGTCGGTGAAGGAAGGTGCCCACTTGAAAACCCCAATGACATGCTTCATACTGCTGTTGGCTAGGGTAGGTAACTGGTGATTTGTGTCTTGTTTATTAGTTTGTTAGCCTGTTAGCTTGTTTTATTCTGGATTGGGCTTCTAAATGTGTTTTTCCTCGGATTTTGGCACAAGGGATAGTAACATCTTGTCCTGTGTATTAATTAATAATTATACATTTTAATATCTGAGGTAGAATTTTAGCAAACTTTTTTTTAACTACAATCAATGTACAATAGCCTACTTTTTTGGCTGCCAGTCAACTACCAACGTTACATTTCAGCCATCTATGCCCTAGCACGGGCAACTAAAGCATTTTTAACAATGCAGGATGATAAAAAATAGAGGACGAAGTAAAGGAAGAAAAACATACATCAAGCGTTATTTCCACAGCCAAGCACATTTGTTTTGGATAAACAATAACTCATTGGCAACGAAATGTGCGTTGCAATATGATTGTGTGGCTATGACATACAGGCATAAGCTGCCTTCAGAGAGCTGACCTCTGGTTCAAAGACAGGATCGCCCCATGCCCACTGAGTCACTGACTCCACCGACCACCTCAAACACTCCACTGGCCTTTGCACAGCAGGTGGGCCGGAGCGGGCAGCGGCACACGCACACAGACACACAACTCATCTGATTTTGACTTTTTAAAGCATGGATATAATAGGCGATTTTCCTAGTTAGCCTAGCTGTATTGGTTTTATCCCAGTTGTCAATAGCCATCCCTGATTCAAGTTATTCTCTCTGCTGCTATTACTGCCTGTTGCCCTCAACACATGTTACTTCACACACTATTTTATTAATATGTTGCATTGTTGTGTGTACATGTACTAAACTAGATTATTGCATTAGACATATTGGAAATTCACTCTTCCCTGATCAGCAGTTATGGCCTGAAGAATGCCTACTACTTACAATCCAAATGCATGAACATGCTCTGAACATTTGGAATAATTTCCTTTTATGGGCATTTTATGCCTTAGAAAATCAGTATGAATATATCAGCTGAACTTATGCACCTTAAGAAACCAACAGCTTGGCAAGACATGGTACAGTGTTAAAGATTTCGGTTAGGGTTAGGGTTAGCACTTTGTACCCACCATGCTGCAGCAGAAAACAGCCTGTAGCATTATAACACTATTAATAACATCTATTCTCACTACTAACAGTCTCCCTCTGCCACTCCTGGTAGATGTGATGCTTTCCACCACTAGATGGTAGACATGGATTAGATTTACCATCGGACAACCTCAAACTTCTTTCTAGTCTTGGTTATCTGTGTGGTTGTGGTGCACTATGTCTTTTCCCCATAATATCTGCACAAAATGAAAGGTTTCAAAACATAAGGTGTAACAGGTTTGTTCTTATTTATTGAATAGCCTATACATCCAGACAAACACACTCACAAAAACACATCCACACTGAAAACACTGGTCCCTCGTTTATTATTTTTTGCTTCAATAGCCTATATTATTATAATCTTTTTAACAACATACGAACAAGACAAACAAACAGGCTCAGACACTGGAAAAACAAAAAACAAAACAACAACCAACAAGCAAACAAAACAAAAACAAAACCCATATCAACATTCAATATTAGGTCGTGCTACCAGTCGTGTAAGGTGCTTATATGCTTGTGTCTGGGATCCCACACAGGAGGTCCTGGTCCCTTGTTTATGAATCCATGTGTGTGTGTGTGTGTGTGTGTGTGTGTGTGTGTGTGTGTGTGTGTGTGTGTGTGTGTGTGTGTGTGTGTGTGTGTGTCTGTGTGTGTGTGTGTGTGTGTGTGTGTGTGTGTGTGTGTGTGTGTGTGTGTGTGTGTGTGTGTGTTTGTGTGTGTGTGTGTGTGTGTGTGTTAACTGCTGCCAAAAGAGTTTGCCTTGTCTGATATATCAGAAAACTCAGAGCAAGAGTGTCTGTGCGCGCACGTGCGTTCATGTGTCTGTGAATGTATATGAATATGATGAATACATAGAGGGAGCCGTGGGCCTCTGGAGTGCCCAGGGGTCAGGTGGCTTTTTGTGGGAGTGAAGATCGTCTTTATTACGCCAATAAAAACGCAGAGTGCTCTCCGTAATGGAGAGATAAATGATTGGGAGTCAGAGGAGGACCTTCCTTTAACCGCTGCCACAGCTGTAATTAACGCTAACGAGAGAACAGTGCATTGTTGCCAAATCCTCTTCTGCTATTTAGTGCATTAGTGTTAAAAACCCTTTTGTTACGCAGCTCTACATTTTCAAAAATAATGATTAATTCTTTTTTCATTTTGTTAATTAATTCTGTGGACTACTGAGTTAGCTAATCAAGCAAAAATGTTTTTAAGCTTTTAATTTTGTTCGGGCATGACTTGGGAAGGCCTCAAAAACAGAAACTTGACAATAGATTTGGATATCGGTTTCTTCACAATAGTTTCAGGAGCCACCTTTAGGTCCACATCCCTTTTTTGAACAACACTGATCTACTGGTCTGATATTCACCAATGTAGAATGAATGACCGTAAAGTGTAATGTGACATCAATGCTCAACTGATACTGAGGACAGTAGGGATTTTCATGTTTTTATGCCTCCGCCCGGTGATTTTCAGGGTGTTCGTACATACGTACATCCGATTCTCTTTAACGCAATATCTCAGGAACACCTTGATGGAATTGCTTCAAATTTGGCTTAAATACAATGGCCCATCTATACCAAAATCACTTCCAGGGGAGAACTCACGCCCAAAGTAACATTTGCTTTATAGGCATAAACAAAAGTAAGAAGGTAAAAAGAAAAAAATCCTAACTTTGATTGGAATGATGTTCAGCCAAGTCAATATTATATAAGCCCTAAAGCAGGGGTTTGCAGTCAATTCATTGAAATTAATGTGTCAATCAAAATCTATTTCTGGTGGTCAAAGATTTGTGGTGTAGGCTACTGCCACAAATAGATCAATGTAATGGAAACACTGAGAGTGTGCAGAAATAGGTAAAGAAAAAAGTTGAGAATAACATTTTCACTGCATGCAGAACACTGTGTCTTAAGCACCATAGAACTCTTAAACCCTGACATTATGTTAGACACGGCCCTGGTTGTAATGAGCCCAATTTCATTCAAATATCTTGATGTAAGAGGTCAAGGGACCTGTTTGAAAATAGTCATGCCCATTTACCTTTGTCAAAAACGTCACCGAATTTGGAGCAATTTTATCCCCACTTCCCAGCAAGGTAGCATGGTTACACATATTCGTATTGATATCTAGTTTACGCCAATATCAGAAGGTCCGCTCTAGCCTAAAACTGAGCTCGAAATTGCTCGTCAAAAACGGACTTGTGGCCCGCTTTAGGCTACACTGTAAACTCAACTGTTTCCTTTTTCTCTCTCATACACATTTTATCACACACACACACACACACACACACACACACACACACACACACACACACACACACACACACACACACACAATGCTGTACTTTGTACTTGTACAGTTTGATGGATCATGCAAACATTCATACAAGCACTTAAAGTTTGAGTTCAAGCCTTACAGTAAACTGAACCCGCTCAGTGCCTTGCTCAAGGGACTTGGACATGACTCATGGCTATTGGGTGACGCAGGGACTTTATTGTTTTTATAGTGTTGTTTTTCGCACTTGTACATTCCACTTGCACATGCATTTTAAAAACACACTCATTGCTTCTGTACATTATGATTGAGGCCATTACATGTCTTTCCCCACTGGAGGCTGTGTAACTTCATCCTGCTAGTTGCTAGCCCAGAGCTAGAAGAGACCTTTTCACCTTCCTACCTCACAAAGGAATGATGGAAACTTCAACTCCCTTTTTTTTCGTTGGAAGTTGACTCTTTCAAACGTGTTCAGAACAAATAATTGCTCTTTTAGATGACCTTGTTCGTTTAGTTCAATTGCTCAATGGGGCAGGGAAGACTTCTGGCGACTGATGAACGCAACAATCAATCAAATGAGTCTTTCATAGTTCTACATGATTATTCTTCCTTGAAAGCAACTTGTTTCTAATCTCAGTTTCATACTTGTTTTTGTGCTGCTAAATTGGCAGTTTGTCAGTTTTTGCAAGATAATGGGGAAACATTATTTTGAATAAGTTATCAATAGTGAACGCATATGAAATAAATCATATGACTATAGCACAAGAAACTATGATTTCTGTGGTTTACATCACTGTTTTTCAAAGACATCATTTATCTCCCCAAAACCTCTCCAAGTCCCTGCAGTGTAAAATAGATTGGGGACTACAACACCAGTGAGTTAGTAGCTGCAAACAGGTTTGGTTAAGCCCACAAAATAGCAAACAGAAAGAAATCAGCTTTGTGCCACAGAGAAAGATATATATAGATATGACCATTTTACATAATATTATTGACCATTTTACACATATTAGACAAAAAAGGAACACTACAAAGCCAGATGACATCACCGATGACGTCTGCAGTTATATCTACTGTATATAGTTTACAAATTGTTACAAGTACTCAATAGGAATTGGGTAAACAAAATGGAATGAAAGACCAAATTAGGTACATTAAAAAGGTACTTTGTAAATCTATTAATTACACATACAGTAGGGCAGGCTATACAAGTGTTTCACAGCAGTCTGACTTTGCTAGCCTGATGTTGGCAGGCCAAGACACAATCACACGTGTTTTCATTCTACACGTTGACACAAGTGAAAAGGCCAGCGGATCCAAGGCTGTGCCACTAAGCCAACTCTTTGTTATAAGGTTGTATCTGTAACACTGCCAATCATTATGTTTTGACACGAGATTTAAAATTCCAAGTACAAACTCTGGGAGTCAAAGCTGATGATGACACACTTTGTTAACTTCCATTTCAATTTAATCTCTACTGCTGAGCAGCCAGATGAGCCTAAATGGGCCACTCTCTATCACAATGCACTTAACCTCCAGTAAAAGTCCAAGAAGTTTTTTGGCCCTGGTCAAAAACAAAACTTCTTCTCCGTCTGGACTCCGGAGAGAAAGTGAGAAAGAGGGAGATTGGAAAGGAGAAACATGGGAAGGAGGCCAGAACGGCTGAACCGCTGACCTGTCTTGAGTCCGTGATAAAATCTAATAATGGCTAATAAGGTATAATAATTTGGCCCAATAAAAACGGATGGCAGATTGGAGATGATATGAGTTGCGTTAAAGGACTTAATCAAAGGACAGAGCAGAGACAATTCACTTCAGCCAGGGGGGGCTGTAGATAAAGTTTGACCCCAGAGCAGTGAATCATTGCCTGATATTAAGGAGAGAGAGAGAGAGAGAGAGAGGGAGAGAGAGAGAGAGAGAGAGAGAGAGAGAGGGAGGGAAAGAAAGAGAAACAATGGAAAGAAGAAGAGTGCAAAAGAGATGGTTGAAGGAAGGAATGGAGGGATAAAAATGCTTTGTGGGGGAGGAGATGGAGGTGGAGGCTCTATTACAGGAGCGAAGCAGAGAAAATGGATGTGAGATCAAATGAGAGAAAGAGGGGGGGGAAACTCACAGGGATAGAGAACGAGAGCAGGAAAAGGATTGGGGATCAAATGAGCTACAAGGTAGAGAAAGGGGCCGAAACAGATTGAAAGAAAGTGCAAGGGAGTGAGAGAGGTAGTTCCGACAGACCCCAGGCCATGCTATTATGCAGTTCTCACTCGGAACTCATACTATAGCATCCACTTTGTCACGCACCTTGTGCGTTTTTATGGAAGGCGCCATGGGCGGACCGCTAAAAAGCACTCTGCACCTGTGGGTTCAGGCAAAGGTCAAATACACCGTTGGGCTCGTCGTCCAGAATGCGATGAGGGGATCCTCTCCCTGGTTTTGGGTTAGGGGCTTGGTCTTGGGGAGACCCCGGGGTCCGACCCCCTAAAGAAAGACCCTAACCCTAAGCCCTCCACCATATCGAGACCCTAACACTAAGATCACCTACCCAATGCCTAACCCTAAGACCACCTACCCAATTCCTAACCCTAACCCTAAGACCACCTACACAATGCCTAACCCTAGCACTAACCCCCCTATGCCTAACCTAAGACCACCTACACGATGCCTAACCCTAACACTAACCCCCGTATGCCTAACCTAAGACCACCTACAAGATGCCTAACCCTAACACTAACCCCCCTATGCCTAACCTAAGACCACCTACCCAATACCTAACCCTAACACTACCCCCCATGCCTAACCCTAAGACCACCTGCTCAATGCCTAGACGCAACCTGTAGATAGCTCCATTTGTTAGCTACTGATGATGGAGCACACCTGAGTGGAGTTGGAATCAGCCAGGGACTATGTAAGCCCTCAGAGGAGAGGCTGCATGCCAACTCTGTGAGCGAGACGTGACTAAAAGTGATTGTGTGCTCCAACGAGTATCAGAACTATCCATCCATCCATCTTCAACCACTTATCTGGGCTCAGGTCGTGGAGCAGTTCCAGCAGGGAACCCCAAACTTCCCTTTATCTGGCCACATTAGCCAGCTCTGACTGGGTGATCCCGAGGCATTCCAGGTGGCATCCTTACCAGATGCCCGAACCACCTCAACTAGCTCTTTTCTATGTGAAGGAGCAGCGGCTCTACTCCCTGAGTCCCTCACGGATGACTGAGCTTCTCACCTTATCCCTGAGGGAGATGCCAACCACCCTCCTAAGAAAACTCATTTCGGCCGCTTGTATCCACAATCTAGTTTTTTCCGGTCATGACCAATCCTTCATGACCATAGCTGAGGGGAACGAAGATCGACCGGTAGATCGAAAGCTTTGCCTTCTGGCTCAGCTCTCTTTTCGTCACAACGGTGCGCTAAAGCGAACGCAATACCGCTGATGCTTCTCCGGCCCATCTCCCGCTCCATTGTCCCCTCACTTGAGAACAAGACCCCAAGAGACTTGAACTCCTTCACTTGGGGTAAGGACTCATTCCCTACTTGGAGTAGACAATCCACGGGTTTCCTGCTGAGAACCATGGCCTGAGGATTTAAAGGTGCTGATCCTCATCCCAGCCGCTTCTCACTCGGCTGCGAACCGATCCAGTGAGTGCTGAAGTTCTCAGACCGATGATGCCATCAGGACCACATCATCCACGAAAAGCAGAGATGCAATCCTCAGCCCACCGAACTGCAACCCCTCCCCCGCATGACTATGCCTCAAACTCCTGCCCATGAATATCACAAACAGGATAGGTGACAAGGCGCAGCCGTGGCGGAGGCCGACCCCCACCGGGAACGAGTCTGACTTACTCCTGAGAACCCAGACACAGCTTTCACTTTGGGCGTACAGAGATTGGATGGCCCTTAGTGACCCCCTTACCCCATACTCCCCGCAGCACCTCCCACAGTCTCTCTCTGGGAACCCGGTCATATGCCTTCTCCAAATATGCCCATACTCTGGGCATACTCTCAGGCCCCCTTCAGGATCCTTGCGGGAGTGAAGAGCTGCTCCTTTGTTGCACGACCAGGAGGGAATCCTCATTGTTCCTCTTCAATCGGAGGTTTGACTATCGGCCGGACCCTCCTTTCCCTTTCCAGCACCTTAAGAGTAGACTTTCCCCAGGAGGCTGCTTGATGCCACTGTAGTTTCCACACACCCTCTAGTCCCCCTTTTTGAACAGGGGAGCCACCACCCCGGTCTGCCACTCCTTTGGCACGGCCCCAGACTTCCACACAATGCTGATGAGACGTGTCATCCATGACAGCCCCTCAACACCCAGAGCCTTCGGCATTTCTGGATGGATCTCCCGAACTGAACCCCCGGGGCTTTGCCACTGTGGAGTTGTTTTATTCCCTTGGTGACTTTCTTCTGGTAAATTGATGTTGATCCCCCATCATCCTCCAGCTCTGTCTCCATCACAGAGGGTGGGTTAGTCAGGTTCAGGAGTTCCTCAAAGTGTATCAGAACTATTATGACAAAAATACAAAAGAGAAGAAAAGTCTTAATTTAATTGAATAGCTTTTTTTATTTGTTGTTTTTATGTGTGTTTTTTCTTTTATTAATAAAAGAAAACAATGATGGAGATGGGTTTGCCTTTTCAATGGCATATATGTATATAGCAAATGGCACCGTTTTTGCCCCCCTACCCCACGGGCCCCAGTGCAATGGCACTGCCTGCACTGCCATGTATGCCCCTGGAGACAGCAATGGAGAGTGTGAGAACGAGGGAGATCATTATGGAGAAAAGAGAGAGTAGAAGAGTTATAGTGATGTGCGGCGGTCCGGAGTGACCTGTCGTTAGGACCCTCTCCCATGACAGCTTCTCTCTGTCTCCAGGCCTGATGCCAATATGCTAATTCACCTCAAATGGCCTTTTCATTGGCGGATGCTAACGCCCGTCGACACACGCCAGCTAACTGTCCCCTGGTCCCGCTATTAAAGACCCTCAGCGGTGAATATAACCAGGCGGCCATTACCAAGATAGGGGCAGATGTAGCCGTATGCCGGCTGCCTGCTAGCAGTGAATCACATACTGTTACAATAAGTTATCACATATACCAAAACTGTACCATGGCATGTACAGTGAGGTGTCATATAGGCTATATACTGTAACAGTGCCTTTGGCGTTCGATGTAACGCTCCCCGGAGCCTAGAGCGTTTTATGGAACTCCGCACGAGCAGACTGTTAAAAGGCAATCACCTGTGGGTTCAGGCCAAGGTTAAGGGCTTGTCGTCCAGAACGAGTTGGGAAATACACTAGTACCACCCTGGTTTTGGGTTAGGGCAGGGGTTCTCAACCTTTTTTGGCTTGTGACCCGACTTTGACGTCACAAAAATCTAGGGACCTCAGACATTCAAATTCTGGTACAACATCGGTAATATCATCAGTGACATCATCAGTGATGTCACATGTAACACTATGCTGACTTTTTTCTCAGAATTCTGGCATTCAAATCTGAATCCTGACTTTTCTTTCCAGAATTCCGACATTAAACTTTATTTTCCGAATTCTGACTTTATTCTCAGAATCATGACTCAGAACTAAAAAATAAATAAATAAATACATCGCAAGTTTTTTTCAGGCAACCCAATTCGAATTAGCCGACCCCGCTTGGGGTTGCCTCCCCAAGGTTGGTATAGGGGCTTGGGCTTGGGGCTTGAAAACCTAAAGACCACCTACCCAATGCCTAAACCTAAAGACCACCTATCCAATGCCTAAACCTAAAGACCACCGACCTACCCAATGCCTAAACCTAAAGACCAACTACCCAATGCCTCAACCTCAGATCCCCCCCATAGATGACGACCTTTGCCTGAACCAGGAGTGCTTCGTTCCATAAAACGCTCTAGGCTCCGGGGAGCGTTATGTCAAAGGAAAAATGCGCATGACAAAGTGGTCCTGTAAGATGAGTTTGGAGGGAGAATGGGTTGACTGTACGGTGCTGCATTGTGGACACCATTGTGGAGTAATGTAACAGATTAAATATAGCAGAATTATCATGATTTGACAGCTGGTTTTGGCGACTAATACATCTCATTAAACAGTTTGGGGATTAACAGACTATAGGTCAGGGAGAAATCAGATGTAAAAAAATGTAACTGACTGACATGTTTGGAAGAAAGACTAAACTGGGGAACCTAGTATATAGCTGAATGATGTGTGATGCTATGTGTTTATACTATTATATTATGTTTATACTATTATATTATGCTTTTACACTATTCTCCATTTCCTCCTCAAAAGTGACGCAATCTACACTTTAACTTTGAAGGCAAAACCGACCCTTTTCCTGTCTGGTCCTAGCGAAATCTAGCTAGCTTGATGCTACTACAGGAATGAAAGAAATATAGAAATGTGTTTTTAGGAGAAGGAAAAGAGCAAGTAGCTGAGTTTGCTTTCCAACGTTTATGGGCCATAAATAGTGTGGTAAGGGGAAAAGTCTTCGTTCAATAATAAATAAATGTTGCCATTCACATTTTGTTATCCAATACATGTGTCTTTGTTAATCATCTTGATTTTGTGTTGTTTGTTTTGAAGTGACATGTTTTCATAAGCCATTTGATTTATTTTTATGTTACCTACACAGATTATGGATTAAATCTTTTATTGCTAATTAATCACTACATTTTATCACTGTGTTTTTATCACTCTGTGTCTCTGTGTTATTATCACTATGCAAACAAGCTTCAGCATTAGCAAAGCCAGACAACTGTGTTATAGATGACATCATATTGCAATTATGCATTCAGGCTATTAATTATTTCAACCTGACACCCAAACACGCAGAATTTTGGGACCTTGCCTCATTAACACATACTAGTCCCCTTGTCATGTGGACCCAAAAGACAGAGGGGCGATCTGGAACTGAAAATGTTTTTTTGGAGTGATTCCATAGAAGAACCATTTCTGGTTCTACAAAGGACCAATGTTCTTTAGAACCATCTCTTTGCTTAGACACCTGCATTGTGTTTTTGTTCATCTGCCCTTGTATAGCCTGCACAATATGGATTTGGTTGGGGTGTTTTTTGTCCCAGAGAACCACATGGTCCAAAACAACCATTCTTGAAAGGTTCTTTGTGGAACCAGAAATGTCTCTTATACAGTATGGTCTCACTCTGAAGAAACATTTTCAGGAACACATGGTTAGGATCTTACTGTATGATACTTCCATTTCCTGATGTAGACGTAAGTTAGAGAGCACATTTAAATGTGAATACGGACTATCTTTCTTGTTTTCTGTTCTCAGTTTATTTCTTTCACATTATGTACAACTCTCTCTCTCTCTCTCTCTTTCTCAAGGTCCTCAGGTACAGATCTTCTCAGACTGCATTAAGAGGTCAAGGGTCTCCTTAATCTGTGACAGATATGGAGAGAGGAGAAACCTCTTAAGAATATTATAATTTCATTAGTTCTGTAAGATACGAGGCCCTCTGTGACCTTGTATAGCGCTCTCTCTCTCTCTCTCTCTCTCTCTCTCTCTCTCTCTCTCTCTTTCTCTCTCATGGGTCTCATGGTTGGGGTTGGAAAAGTGAAAATGTGAGGAAGGATGCTTGAGTTAATTTCCCATGAACACACTTCTCCTAATGTGCTCCACTCACAGTATTATTGCTATACGAATTGTGAAACAATTTGATGCATTTTAACTTTCAATAATGAGGGTTTTATATAGTTCATTTGAAAGAGAGATCACAGTTTTGCGGTAAAGTTGTTTTACAGGGTGAATAGTTGATGTAATGTAGTCTTATGCCTACATTGATATTTAAAAGGACTACTGATAATTCTAATTGTCGTTCAAACTGTGTGACTGAACAAGGAATCTATTATTGCAATCCTAGGTTTAAGGACAATTGGCACACATTTCTGTGCACCCGATATTACAATACACTGAAATAATATGTCTGGAACAAAGAATCATATTTTATTTAAGTTTGCTCAAGTGCATTTAGGTTTCTGTGTGTGTGTGTGTGTG
>NC_139631.1:9903573-9936073 GCF_964638095.1 Poromitra crassiceps | reverse complement strand
CACAGGCCTAATTCATAAACATTAAGGCCTATTTGTATTTAGCCAATAGGCCGCGCCTGAATTAAAATCAAATAAGAGCTATCTAAACGTTCATAATAAAGGCAAAATATAAACAGTAGTGATGGGTTTGCATTTGGAAACAAATTTAGATTGTGTATCTCCAAATCAAAACTTTCTTTGGGTTCAGCATCTCTGCTTGTCTGATTGTATCAGTGTCACACATTAGAGTGTGGTAAATGCCCTCACGAATTGTGCAAATAAATTAGGCCTATATAGGATTTTTACATTGATCCAAAGACAAATTCATAAGAGAGAACAATTTGAATCTACTTCCCCCCATAACTCTTATAGCACTCTAAACTATGCTCATTTTGTTAATAATGCTCTCTTAATTATAAATGTCATTTTTTCTCTCTTTTTTTCCTCTTCATTTCCCAAAAATGATCCGCAATTTACCAGGTTAGGATAGGAGGAGAGCCGGGTGTAGAGGGTTGCCTTTCCCCTCTAGAGCATCGCTTTTCTCCAGGATTGAGGCCGGGGAGCAGAGCTGCATCGGGCCGGGCTGCAGCCCTGTCAGCCCTGTCAGCCCGGGCATGGGGCCCAGAGACGGAGTGGGTTTTATTGGCACGGGTACGGCGGGCAGAGTTTGCCCGTTGGCGTTGTGGTAAAGGCCCTTCATTGACACGCTGAAGGGCGCATACTCGGAGGATGCGGGCACGGGCACGCCACCCATAGACTCCGACAACATCCCGACGTGCGGCCACATGGAATTGACCACGCTGCTGAGCTGCGCGGGCACGGGGTAGCCCAGGTGGTGCATGACCGAGGTGAGAGGCAGCCCGCTGGCCATCACACCCTTGTAGTCCCGACCTATAATGTTCTCGATGGCGAATGGGTGTTTAAACCCGCCGGGCTGAGAGCAGGTAATGCCCCCGTAACCCTGGAAGTGAGGGAGCCGGCCCACGGTGCTGGCGGGGCCGACTGGGTGCTCGTGGTGGCCAGGTGCTGTGCCCAGCTTGCCGCCCGGATGGTGGTGATGGTGGTGGTGATGGAAGTAATGCATCATCGGGGAGCTCTTGCAGGCCATATGCTCGGAGCGCAGCAGCTTAAAGCGTTTTCTTCTCCTCAGGAAGCTGCCGTTCTCAAACATGTCTCCGCAGTCCGGGTGCAGGGCCCAGAAGCTGCCCTTCCCCGGCTGGTCAGGCCGCCGGGGGATCTTGATGAAGCAGTCGTTGAAGGAGAGGTTGTGTCGCAGGGAGTTCTGCCACCGCTGCGTGTTCTCTCGGTAGTACGGAAAACGGTCCATGATGAACTTATAAATGTCACTCAGAGGCAGCATCTTCTCGGAGGAGTTCTGGATAGCCATCGCCGTCAGAGAGATGTATGAGTAAGGAGGCTTCTGGTCGCTGTAAGAGTTCTTACCGGGACGAGGCATGATTTGGTTGTCGTTTTCTGAATTTTTTAACAGTTAAATAAAATGTTTTTTTTTTTTTTTTATTATGATTTGTTGGCTATATATTTTCTACGGCGATATATTGATAGTCTTCATATTAGTCACCATCTGAAGCATCTGTTCCAAAGTTCTGAGCCATTTAGATGAAATGCTGGTCTATTTCCCCACAGATGCAGGATTAATTTATAGGCTACTGTTAATACAATAGCCAAAAGGCCTGCTGCTGTCAGGTGCGTTCCACAAGAACCTTCTGCATCCCAGGGAAGTTTCTTATGAAGTCCTTTCTCTGCCTCTTCTCCGATTGGTGCTCTTGGCGCTGTGCGTAAAAGTCAATCTCTGTGCGTAAAAGTTGAGAGGAAACAGTCCTCTTCTCCTCTTCTCCTGTTTCCGCGACGGCTGCAGGGTGTGAGGGGGCAGTTTTTCCCCACTGTCCGTTGTGTGCTCCTCTTTCTCTCCTCTTGTGCGCTTCCACTTGCCGAGCGCTGTTTTTGTAAGACCCCTGCAGGTCGCTGCTCTATTATCTATTATCCAGACACTTAGGGGACACGTCAGGGGAGAGAAGAGGGGAAGAGGGCTGCGTGTGTTAGAGAGAGAGAGAGAGAGAGAGAGAGAGAGATGGGGGTTAAAGAATAAAAAAGGAGTGGGTGGGTTTTGCTCATCCATGCGTTCGACTCTGATCTCCCGTTTGCCAATCATCAGCCACGCATAAACTAAGGGGAGAATGACACTGATTGATATTGAGACTAAACAAATCTCTAGAGGGCGGCAGTGTACAGTATAGTGGCTAAACAGACCATGCTTCAACCGTATGGGTTCAAGACCCTGATTGAGTGTCTTTGAGCAAGTCACTGAGTCCTACCAGCTCCAAGGCTGTTGTTGCAACACATAGTGAGTATAAGGCCATCAATTACATCACAGATTGCGAGGATGAGTATTTGTTTAGATCAGATACAATTTGTGGAAATGAGGGGGGGGGGGGGGTGGACTTAAATTTAGTTTGAATGATAGGCCTATGCCTATCATTTAGTTTGATAGGCCTATGCAATTTTGTTCGTCTGCCAGAAATCAAAGATCGCTGTCTTTGCCCACCGATCTACAGAACTTAATTGCATTGTGAATATGCCTATTTAAAACATGTAATTGCAACATGCATTGTAATCTGTTGGGCAAAATTATCTGTTGAGGAAGTTTGACCGCATTCTTATGCGTAAACGGTGCGTAATGGTAACTTTACGCACAGTTTACCCTGATTGTATATGCTTTGCGCTGACACCATCATTGGATTATCCATGATGATCCATGATCCATGTTGATTTGAATTAGCTGAGCTCATCTCTTGAAGTGAGAAATACAAAATAAATAGAATAAATGCAATCTCTTTGTTGTAAATTTGCTCGACTGCATTTTCAGACTTTGCAAACAAATTGTGTCTTCCACTTTGCGCAAGATCATCAGCGCGCTGCTCTCTTCCTCTCATCACCCCCCCCCCCCCACACACACACACACGCACACGCACACGCACGCACGCACACACACACACACACACACACACACACACACACACACACACACACACACACACACACACACACACACACACACACACACACACACACACACACACACACACACACACCACCCACGAGCACGCTATTTTTGATTAATTGCTGAGAGGGGAGTCCGGCGGCTGTCTGTCTGTTCAAACACTCTCCGGTGAATCCTACAAGGATGTAAACAACTTCATCAAGAACAACAGAAGCTGCTCCCTTCCCGTAGAGTTTGTCTATGGCCAGGTGTCATGACTCGGTCCTTGACGGCTCCTGTCTTCCTTGGTGCCCCGGTGGGCCCCCGAATACATTACAATAATTAAGCCTTCTGTGATTTAGCTTCCTAGGAGAGAAGTCCAACAATGTAATTAAGGGCAAGCTCGCTGTATTAGTTATGAATATTCAAAGCTGTGTCAATTAATTAGCCGGTGTATGTCTCCCGTTAAGGTCAACTGTGTCGACAGAGAGCATATTTTAAAGACGGTCACGTAATTGCAAGGAAAATTACTTTTATTGCCACTTTCCCTGATAAAGAGTGTACATTTTATAAATTCGCCCCTAAATAAAGACGCTTGTTGTGTTTGTGTTTGTGTTTTCTTTGCCTAATTGTTTCCCTGACGCCTGAAAAATGAGTTTCGAAACTCGGAGGCCCTCAGAGGCCAACGCGGGTAAAAGCATCCTCTTTAAACGGCCGGGAAAGATCAATATTAAATCTGTTTTCACAAAGGGGGCCGTTAAATAGACACCGTGGCTGATCTGCATAACAAAATTAATTAGGTAGTCTACAGCAGTCTTCGCCTGCACCCAACTCCTGGACAAATAACTAGTTGTAAAGCACACCTTCTGGGCATACGGAACATATGCTGGAATTATCCTTAATTGACTAATTACATAAATTACTCATTAAGTTTACAGCACATCAATTATAAGAGATGTATCAATTAATTTTGCATAAATTACAAGCGGCACGCCGCAGAAAGAGGGCGGCGGGGGGAATGGGGTTGCCAGGAGGGGGTCTACTAAGGTGGAGTGTGCGTATGTGTGTGTGCGTGTGGCGTGCGTGCGAGCGCGTGACGGTCGTCTGTTTGTTTCCTGAATCTAATAATTATTTGTTCAGCTTAAGGGCAAAGATTCGCTGTCTCCCATGCATTCGGAAAGTGCGGTAATGGCAATTATACTAATAATAATAATCTTAAAGACCCCTCTCGAAGTCATAAGGGGTGCATCGTCGCGGAGAGAGCCATTAAAATCAATTAGCAGGGCCTAGTCTTTTCAATGCAAAATGAACCAGTGTGGAATAGGCCTATACGCTGTAATGGGAAATGATTTAGAAGCCTTATCTGTAGGCTATCCCATAAAAGAGCGCGCAGGGAGGGTGGATAGATGGGGTTTGCTCGCCTGTTGCCTTCAAAAGTTATCAAAAAGCTTTGCCCCAAAAATGACAGGCATTTTTTCTTACAGGAAAACACCACTCACTTCATCTTGGCATCTCTATCTTTCTACCTAGCCTATCCCATTCTTCCACATCTTTCTTTTCTCTCCAAACTCCTATGCTGCTGTTCGTTGCTGTTTTACCCACGGTGCAGGCCAGGCCGGAGGCAGAAGATGCATTGTCAGTCAGTCACTCATGGACATTTAGTGAAGGGGGCGGGGCTAGGGAAAAGGGGATAGGTAGGTCATAGAGAGTTGTGATTCAAGGGGTGGATTGGGGGAGTAGCTAGGGGGATGTGGGTGGTGGGAGGAGCCAAGGAAGGACAGGGCTGGGAGAAATGGGCCATAGGGTGGTGGGAGGTGTTGTGGTGAGGGAAGGGAAGGCTAGGAAAAGGCTAGGGAAAAGGCTAGGGAAAAGAGGCTGGAGCTAGGGATAGGAAGGTCATAGAGAGCTGGAATTTAAGGGGTGGGTTTTGGGAGTGGTTATGGGGATGTGGGTGGTGGGAATGGTCAAGGAAGGGTGAGGCTGGGGGAAAGGGACCATATAGGGATAGGAAGGTCATATTATTGGGGTTGGGACTCAAGGGGGAATACCTAGGCAGATGTGGGTGGTGGGAGGGGCGTGATCAGGAAAGTGGGCCGTAGCTAGAGATAGCAAGGTCATAGAGATTCGGGGTTCGAGGGGTGGGTAGGCGGCGTGACTGGGGGGGATGTGGGTGGGTCAGGTTATGTTCCATGTTGAAAACAATGAGCCATGTTGTTGAGGTACCCCACAAAACATTGGCTAAAGTGCCATAAGGCTGAATGGCCACACCACTGTGCCCTGGGCTTCAAGGCATTTGCGCTTGGTATGTTCTTGGTACAGTGGCTTCAATGAAAATTTTCAATGGGACATTAAATAATGTCATGTTGTGTTGTGTTTATGTTGTCATATCCTGTCTTGCATTCACACAGGTCATATTACCCCTATACAATCGGTTAGTAATTAATTTGTTTGAAATGCTTTGTTGGTGTAACCTTTTCCCTAAATATAGGGTACTACACTGTGCTCCCACTCTTCACCCCCATCTTCCCCCTGCTTGCACCACTCCCCCCCAATTGGGCGAATTGCATGAAATTTGACACTGCACTTTCTCAGGTCTCCAGCAGCGCACACACCAATTTTCAAGTCGATCGGACAAATTAAATGAAAGCCGTGTTCTGATTGGTGGAATTACACACTCTAGACTGCACCTTCTTGTAACCCAGCAGTGCACCCGCCAAGTTTCAAGAGGATTGGACGAACGGTTCTTGAGATAAACCACTTTTTGTGTTGCTAGTAGGTGGCACTATGACTATGCACATGTCCAAAATACGGCACCGCACTCCGTCGAGTTCCCAGCAGCGCACCCCCCCAAGTTTGAAGTCGATCGGACGAACGGTTCTTGAGATTAACCGCTTTTAGTGTTGACAGTAGTTAGCGCTGTGAGTATGTGCGTGTCTGAATTGCACAAAATGCAGTACTGCACTCTATGGGGTTCCCAGCAGTGCATTCCCCAAGTTTGAAGTCAATCGGACAAACGGTTCTTGAGATGAACTGCTTGTTGCATTATGTGGCGCTATGCCAAATTGCACAAAATTTGCAATTTGAACCTTGCATAAATGTACATGCTATGCACCTATAGACCACTGAGCCACCAGTATGTCCCATACTAGAACTTTTTAAATCCTGCAATAACCAGCCCATTTAGCCCATTATACCTGACTAAGCACATTCTAAAGCTAATTTAGGCCCTTCCACAGCAGGGCTTGGACTGACTTTGCAGGGTTAACAAGCATTCTCACACTTTGTGCTGGGCCAAATTCTGCAGTGTGATCAGGGGCTAAACTAATGCCTGAAAATAAATGTAAATCATACACATTGACATGTCTGCTTACAATGTCTACTGCAGTTGTGGAAATCTAAATCTAAATGAAATTCATGTATCTTGCTTATTTTTTAAAGTTTGAGTGAGTTCCATGATCCATTGGTACCTAAGATCTATGAAAAACCCATTGTCATAATGAAAAAATATATACAAGGGTGATAATGCATGGAAAGCATGTGGATTTCACTCTGAAGGCCTGAGCAGCATCTGCATGCTTTATAAGATACATGAGGCATAATAATCGGTGTCCTTACTATCTTCTCCCCCTCTTTCTCTCTTTCACACACACACACACACACACACACACACACACACACACACACACACACACACACACACACACACACACACACACACACACACACACACACACACACACACACACAGTCCCATCAACAACATTGGCAAGGTAGACCTGACTTGGACCTGATCCAGCATACTGTATCACAAGATTGTTTTGATTAGTAACAAACGGTGAGGAACTACAAGTCCAGAGGGACTTGTAATGGGGAAATTGTGCCCTGATAGAACAAAAGTAGAGTCTGTACACTGTCTGATAAGGAGTAGGGCACTATAAAGTCACATCAGTGTTACATAAATTCATAGCCTATGCCTTAGGAGCAACACGTGCAGTGCAACTCACAATCTTATTTTTGCTCTTTGCTTTGCATTCTCTCTTTCCTCTGTGGGAAATGAATTTGGTGTCCCATCTCCTCATTAGTGGGATATCTGGGGGCAGCCATTAACTTTTCCCTACCTGTATTCACCTTTTCAAAGTGATCCATTCACTCCTGTGTTGTTGCTTTCAGGATGCCACTTTTCTTTCTTTCTTTCTTTCTTTCTTTCTTTCTTTCTTTCTTTCTTTCTTTCTTTCTTTCTTTCTTTCTTTCTTTCTTTCTTTCTTTCTTTCTTTCTTGAGTGTCTCTCTTGTCTCGCGCTCTCCCAGCTTTCCCGCATTATGTGTACCTTTTTGTGGAAAAACCATATCACACAAATTATTAATCAAAGTATAGTCTTAAAATATCTGGGAGGGGATCTTAATTTGTTTAATAGTCTTCTAATCTTACTACTGTACTATAATTGGAGGTCTGTCTGTTTGTCTGTCTGTCTGTCTGTCTGTCTGTCTGTCTGTCTGTCTGGCTGTCTGTCTGTCTGTCTGTCTGTCTGTCTGTCTGTCTGTCTGGTTGTGTGTCTGTCTGTCTGTCCAGAGTTGCAAGATGCGCCTTTCCTCCGATCGCCTCCAAAATTGTTTGTCCAGTGTGGATTTTTTAATGGAAATGTGTCCGTATAAAAACAAACAGGGTGTAGCGTGTGCCCATTCAAAACAGTCTAAATAAGTCTAAATACGGCATGGCCGATGATGTCACAAATCACTGATGTGACAAACAGTGATGTCATCAAATGAGAGCCGACAGTTCTCTATTCATCCTGTCCTGAAACGCACTACACATCAAACAAACCAACTCTGGTCAGGAAGGGGCTGTGGGCTGTACGAGGCTGTCTGCTGTAGCTAGTCTGTTGATTTGGAGCTCCAGCTGTTTGATGGGAACCCCAGAGGGACAAAGAGATTGGGTAGATGTGGCGAATGACCTACTCAGCAAGTGTCGCATAAACCTAAGACTGAGGAAGGTGACAGACTGCGATGCCAATGTTTTCATTGCCTTGTATGAGAACATTGTTGGGGAGAAAGTTCCAGATTATATCGCGGTCCCCTGCAGTCAAGAGGATGACGTCCATAACATTCAGTCCATTATCGACTCACTGGCCCTGGATTACCTTCAGATCAGCCTCTCACACATCACAGGGGAAAGTATTGTCAGAGGTGACCAAGAGTCTATCAAGAACCTGCTGGAAATCCTTGATGGCCTGTTGGAGTATCTCAACGAGGAGCTAAGTGATGAGTCAGAGAATGAGCTCATTGGGCTGGCAGACATGGCACGCACATTCACAGCCAAACCAGAAGGAGCAGCCGTCCCCGCTGCAGCTTCAGGCCCCGTCACCACGTCGGACCCTCCGGAGCCCCAGGCCGCTCCACCGATGGAACCGCTGCACTTGGCCATCCCTCTGCAGCCCCCCCAGAGAACCACCCCCCACAGGCCCGACGAAGACGAGGAGGAGGATCTGAGCTACACTCGAAGGCAACGGGATAGACGGACGCCTTACAGAGAGAGAAGAGGCCTCAGCAGCAGCAGGACGGTGGAGGAGGTCTTTGAGGAGCCTCTGTCTTATCGCAGGCAGAAGAACAGGCAGAGGGAACAGGAGCTGCATGACATGTCAGAGAAACTGTCCCGACAACTTGAAGAGCTCGACCAGATGCTGAAGCAAGCCCTGCGTGAAAGCAGAGAGTCCAGTGAGTTCAGAGGAGAGGACAAGCAGTCTCACCGCAGCAACAGCATCATGGAGGGTTGCAGGACCACCAGACAACATACAGGAACACTCCACCCTGAAGCCAGGCACCGAACGCGCTCCCTGTCTCGCTCCCCTCCACAAGCCCATCGCTCCCTGCAGGGACAGCTTGATGGCGCCGCGAGAGAGGTGCAGAGTCAAGATGACGGGAGACAAAGAAACCTGGCAGCTGCCGGCCGCACGCGGCGAGGAGAGCTACACCACAGACAGCACCACAGAAAACACAGCCAGCATCTGGTGAGCAAGGTTTATGATGAAGAGCTGAGAAGATATGAAAATAGAAAACGGGCAGACCTAGACGAGGAGCGCCTCAAAGCTCAGCAAGCTGAGCGGGAATACAGAGAGGCCATACTGAGGGACATCCCCCGGACCCCCAGACAGTCCCCAGGTGAAGTAAGACCCCAGCATCGACCACTACGCACCAAACAAACCACACTAGGACGCAGACGGCAAGAGTCCCCCAGGAAAGCCCCACCAATGAACGTGAAGGAGAATGACCTGCTCCCGGTGCTCCTGGAAGGGCTGCCCCACCTCCACATCTCCCGGCACACCCTGGGCCGCATGTGGGAACGGCAGATGCAGCAGGTGGACCGCCTCCATGCCACCTCCTCCTCTCACAGCCACCAGCGCCACAACAAACTCTCCAACCAGGTGGAGGAAGCCCAGAGGAGACATGGACTGTTGGCGGAGATCATCCACAAAGAACAGGAGCACCACAGGCGTCTGAGGGACTTTAAAGAGCGCATCCAGCAGCAGAAGTCGTCCCAGAACAGAGTGAAAGAGCAGAGGCAGCAGATCACCCATGCCAAGAAGTACCACAATGACTACCACGTGCAGCTCCGCGCCCGCCTGATGAGAGCACGTACCAAGGAGGAGAGGGTGTTTCGGCAGCTGTTTGAGGAGAGCCTGGAGTTGCAGAAGGCACGGCTGAGGGATCAGAGGGCGTACGCCAGGGAGAAGCGACTGGAGCACCAGAGAAGACACCAGGACCACATCACCTCCATGGAGAACTACTACAAGGACCAGTTTTCACTGTTGGCTGAAACATTTGCACAAGAAAGGCAGGAGATCCAGGTTCGGAAAAAAGCTCAAGAAAAGGCTCTACTGAAGATGAAGCGAGAGCTGCGCTGCAGGATGGAGCAGGGGATCGTCAAGCTGCAGAACATCATCATCCAGAAGGATGAGGACGACCACTTCAAAGACATGGAGGCCCAGAGGCTCCGGTGCCGGGTCCAGATGGCTTCCTTCCAGTACAACACTAGCCGTCTGCACTGACCACGGCTGTTTCCACACTGGATTTATACCGGAGGAAAATGCCACAAGAGACAACTGTTTCCCCAGTCACAACTGAGGGTGGGACATAATTCTGAATAACTGCAACAACACAGTCTCCTCAGACACTTTCCTTCTGAGATTTGGACAAGAGAAACTTCACATTTTAAAACCTCATGTGATCCCAGGTTAAACATAGTGTACGTCACCGTCACATGTTCAACCAAGAGACTGTGTTGTGGAGCGAGTATTTATCGGACTGAACACTGACAAAATTTAGCTACTAGCTAACTCTTCCTCTCATCTCGGCTGCTATAGGACGAATCAGCGTGATGTCACTGCCCCCCAAAAATGCGTAACCCCGTGGCAGTTAACTAGTATGAGTTGTGCCAAACAAACGTTAATATCTCAAAAAGTATATACATCACATAGCTTACTGTATATTTTGACATTCTGAGTGAGAGCAGAATTAGCTCAAGAGTTTGATGTATAATATGCATGTTGTGTTAAAGTTGTGTGGACTGTTGCAGTTTTTAAATTGTAAACAGGGTCAGCCGGCTAGAGTCAGACGCTCAAACTCAGGCTCCATAGGGTTCCATTGCCATTGCCACCCAGTGACGCAGTGTTTACCAAAATGCTGCTCGGCTGATCCCTCGTATATGAGAACTTACTGACACCTTGGACCAAGTCTTCTTCTTCCATGAGTTTTCATACAGTACTTGATTAACTCCCTCACTGTGAGCAGTTATTGTAGCAGACAACTAGTATTAAACGTTCTTCCTCTTACCAACCGGGAGCACAGATGCTACCTAATCAGTATGAATATCATACACTGACAAGATTTCTAATCCTTCTGTTTCTTCCTCTTATGTGAGATGTCTTCCTTGCTGTTTTAACTGCGCCGTGCATTATTTATTTGATGACTGTAATGTCTTGGGTTTTTAAACTAACCTGGTCTTGTGCTTTCTGAGCACCAGCGGCGATGATAATCACATTTATGTAGGCTATTATCCTTTCCCATAGTTCCATATTGATTATGTCCAAGCATTAGCCAGAACTGAGAACATGGTAATGTAGGAGGACTACTAGACCAATAATATGATTACACCAAGTTTGCATTGTTCAAATACTGTCTACCAATCTTTTTGTCTAATCATCAGCACATAAATGCCCTTCACCCCCCCCCCCCCCCCCAAACAACAGTGATGAGGTCATAAATCAGTAGTTGCACATAGATGACTCAGCCTGGTGGCCAAGTCACTACCATAGTGATGTCATAAATCACAGATGATGTAATCAGTGATGTCACTCAAGCAATTGTGATGTCATCAGTAATGTCACTCGAGCAATTACGATGTCATCAGTGATGTAACTCGAGCAATTGTGATGTCATCAGTGAGTGACATCATCAGTCATCACAATGGCATCATCATGTGTTATGATGTCATAATGTCATGATGTCATAATGTCCAACACACACTTCAGACTCTTCATAATACCCTGACCTGAAGGAATGACCTGAAGTGGCTAAAAAAATTGAAAAAGAATGTGTGTTCCCATCTCTGCCAGCAGGGGACCCCAAACTTCCCTTTCCCTGGCCACATTAGCCAGCTCTGACTGGGGGATCCTGAAGCGTTCTCAGGCTAGCGTTGAGATATAATCTCTCCACCTAGCGCTCGGTCTGCCCTGTGGTCTCCTCCCAGCTGGATGTGCCTGGAACACCAAGTGGCATCTTTACCACATGCCCGAATCACCTCAATTGGCTCCTTTCTATTCAAAGGAGCAGCGACTCTACTACAAGTGCCTCCGTTTCCTTGAAATTACAAACAATTCTGACCCATAATCTTTACAAATCTGTGCAGTTTCTCCATTGAATCCTCTGCAGGCCTCGGGTATAGGTTTTTGACCAATTATACTTTTACTTTCTTGGATGGCTGACCTCACCGCCCTGTGCTAGTGTCTCTTCAGTGACACTTAAATATTATGCAAAGTTCAACAAGTTCAGACATGTTTTGTGGCGGCTGTCGAAAAGCATCATGCAAGAAATGTAGGGAATCAGTACACTTCTTCACAAAATAGGCTATATCATAGCCCAGGGGTTTTCAAAGTCAGAGACTATGGGCCTCCCCTCAGACAAAGCTTGGAAAAAGGTGCCTCCCCTTTGTTTATTTTCTCAGTTTAGCTAAATTCCTGGATGCCTATGGGATCATGATTATGTTATTTGATGCCTATGGGATCATGATTATGTTATTTGATCCCATAGATACTCAACAATTGAGCGAAAATAGCCTGATTGCTGTTTGAGACACTTCAGACTACACCAAGTAGCTACATTAACAAAAAAGGTCTGTCTGGAGTCATTTATTTGTTTCTGCCTCTGGGAAAGTGGGGAAAAAACACAAAAATCCTCCAAAATCTCTTTAACCATATCACACACATTGATAACTAATGTAATAAGTAATGTAATATTTTTTCCATTTCCATCCCCCCTAAATCTACCTGTTTTATGGGCCAGTCAGACAATTATTTCCCCCTTTTTTTCCTAATTTTTCTTTCTTTTTTGCCTGACTGGCCCACAGGGCATGTTGGCCCACCGGGCAAATGCCCTGTATGCCAGATGGCCAGTCCAGCCCTGCCTGCAGGCAGCCTTTCCTGTTGCAGAGAGAGAGAGAGAGAGAGAGAGAGAGAGAGAGAGAGAGGGAGGGAGAGAGAGAGAGTTACAAAGAGAGAGAGAGAGAGAGAGAGAGAGAGAGAGAGAGAGAGAGAGAGAGAGAGAGAGAGAGAGAGAGAGAGAGAGAGAGAGCTACAAAGAGAGAGAGAGAGAGAGAGTTACAAACTTAAGATAAATCTGGCTGGACCCTGACCAATGATGTGCCTTGTCCATTTTAAATATTAAAGTTTCAACAGTGTCCGATTTCCAAGACTTTCAGTGTGTGTAAGAGGGAGAGTCTTGGTGTTCTCTGTATTGTTTTTCATTTTGATCTGACCCATGGGGTCCTCTTTCAGTTTAATTAAAGTGTCTGATGTCAGGCTACTAGGTAGGCAGTAGGTGCGCGTGCGCACACGCACACACACACGCACGCACACACACACACACGCACACACACACACACACACACACACACACACACACACACACACACACACACACACACACACAGTGTGCAGAAGAATTGCTCATCTTTATTTATTCGGTTTATTACGGGATCCCTGGACTAAATTGCAGTAAAACTGAATATTTCGTGAAAATTACTGCATACGTAATTTTTCTGTAAAGGGATTTGATTAGTTTTCTGCACCAAAAGTGTAGGAATACCGTCAACTACACGAAAACCGTCAACCCGCAGCCAGAGCTGACACAGCGCTGCGTCTGATGCTGGAAGGGCGCTGTTGTCCATGGTGCTGATGCTGATGCTTAATTCTCTCCATCGTACTACGCTATTTACTATACATAACAATTAACAAAAATGGGCTACACGTGTTTTTCGATTGGTTGACGTTGGGTTGGCGTTTTGGATGGGGGTGGAGAGGTGGGGGTGGCTCCCGAGTTCCTAGTACGGCAGGGAGCGCGGTTGAATCGCGCCCCCGGTCGGTCGGATCTCCTCTTCCTCCCTTCCGTCACACCCACTACACAGTGTTGTGGGTTAGCCCCGTAGAGAAGGGGAGGACCCACGGCACACACACACACACACACACACACACACACACACAGCAGCGAGTACTGCAGTGAGCGAGAGAGGGAGAGAGAGAGAGAGAGAGAGAGAGAGCGCAGCGGGGGACTCGGAAGGAAGCGGAGAAAAAAAAACATCAAACATCGAAACTTGGTTGATGGAGAGATCTGAAGCGGCACCAGCGACATGGAAGACTATCTGCGGAGGGTCCAGAGCAGACTGGGGGTGAGTTGAGAGCCTGAAACGGAGCCTCAGCGCCGTTAAAGATTGCTGGTAATGAATGAGACCATGACGTACAGTACAAGCTGCTGCTGCTGCTACTGCTGTGCTACAGGCTGCGTTCCTGTTGCTGCTGGGAAAAAAGCGCACGACAAGAGCCTCCTCTCTCGCTCCTTTGGTCCCCCAAGCACCTGTAGATCGACAATATGTAGGGGAAGAAACGTGTGGTTGGCCCCAGACAATAAGCTCGTTGTGTTTACAGGGACGACAGTCTGTGCATTTGAATGAGGGTCTGAATGGTGATGAGGAGAGGTGTGTGACATCAACAAGTTCAGCCACAGGCTGCTATGTGGTTGCTCTGCAGATACTGGCTCATTTGCATTAGTTCCACAACTGAATAACTGCTCCCCATATCAGACAAGCTCATGCAAAAATATACTTAACAACCCAACCACTCATTTGAATGTGCAGGCAGCAGTGTTCTGTCTTTGGTGCACAGCACACATACTTGCCCATGCCATGCATATTATTATACTCATACTCATAGATGTGGATTATAGGCCTGTTCTTTACCTTCATGGTTGGTTGACTGAACACACTCTCCCAGCAACGCCCTGCAACACTTATTAGTTACAGAGACTTTTTCTTTCTTTCTCGGTTTTCTCCCCAATTGTACTTGGCCAATTCCCCCTGCTGTCCCGGTCGTTGCTCCACCCCCTGGGGAGTACATGCCTCCTCTGATAAATGTGCAGTTGCCAGCTGCGTCTTTTCACCTGACAGCGAGTAGTTTCACCGGCACAACCTAGCACGTGCGAGGATCACGGCATTCCCCCCAGTTCCCCTCCCTCTGAACAGGCGCCCCGACCGACCAGAGGAGGCCCTAGTGTAGCGACCAAGGACTCGCACCCCACCGACTTTCCACCCGCAGAGTAGACCCAACCAATTGTGTTTGTAGGAACATCTGGGTCTGACCAAGACAGAAGTACCGCTGCCGGGAATTGAACCAGCGTCTCAGCGCCGCGGTGGTAGGCGACTCAGCGAATGCTTTTACTTCTACACTACCCAGATGCCCACTTACAGACTTTCACAGCAGGGAGCCTCGCGTGGAGCAGCAGCTGTGCACATGCCATTGGTGGCTCCACGTTTGCTACCCCATTAATTTCAACTGTAATATGCGGCCGGACAATGTGTTTCTAATGCTTTGAGCTATGAACCTTTATAGTCCAATACCGGCTGTAGCATATTGTGATGTGTCCATATTGAATTTATGCAGTGATGATACCCTGTAGGCTTCCTTGCATATAAATTAGCGACAGCGTACTGTATTGGCCAGCATCAACATTTTGTTTCTTTTGCATAACTGGCATGGGAGTCAAACATGGTTGCCAGGAACTGTCCAGTCTTCTTCTGCTGGCCACT
The DNA here is from genome assembly GCF_964638095.1 of Poromitra crassiceps. Classification (NCBI taxonomy): domain Eukaryota; kingdom Metazoa; phylum Chordata; class Actinopteri; order Beryciformes; family Melamphaidae; genus Poromitra; species Poromitra crassiceps. The sequence goes on along the minus strand of NC_139631.1, from coordinate 9,920,748 downwards.
GAAGGGCACGCAGGTTGCAGTTGAGCCACCAGACAGCACTGTGTGTTTACTTCCCCTCCTCACAGTCCAGGGACTCGCACCCGCAACATTCAAGTCACAAACCTCTTTCCCTAACCTTAAGGCCGCTGCCACAAACAACCTCATACATTAGTACGATGATGTGTTTGGGGCTGAGCCGCTGTGAGTCACATCTCCCCTTATTCACATCAGTCCTCTGTCTCTCTGATAGTATAGATACAGTCGGTCTGTGTGGGAACTCCCACAAAATGTTACTATATGGCTGGCACGCGAGTGGGGTAAAAAAACAACATATATCTCAATGGGCTGCTGACTCACCAAAGGACGGTGCTGCGGCTCTACACTACAGGATTGGGGATTCTAGAGCAGGTACATAGAACGTCTGTTCAGATGTGCGTTTACTGCGGTGGTTGAATCACCGATCCTGTCTGCCTGGGCTGGGCTAGCAGCTAAATGCTAGCTATGCTGAATGGGGAGAACGGGCGGATTTACCCCACCCTGACCACGCCCCCAGCCAGCTACCCCAGCGTCTATGACGACTCGAGACATTATTGACTGTATCTATGGCAATGCTGAATGTTTCCCATAGGACTACATACTGGATATGAGGTTATTTAGTTTGAAGGGTTTGACATCTGTCTATAAGCTCAGGTGTTGGTGATTGTGCAACTTACCATAGCCATACTAAAAGTATTCATTATGAGCCTTGACTCTTATCTTTATGTTTTGGGTGAGAATTGGGCTAAATGATATATAATGCCTAATATAGTTTATATGCCATCTCTCCTTCAGCAACAATGGCAATTTCCAAACTGTGGTGGCTCAATGTCATGTTGAATGAATTCAGATCGAAAATGACTTCTGCCTCCAGCTTTAGAGTATGTTCTGCATGTTCCGGTGAAGTAACTTAGCCAGACTTATAGACTAATCAAATATCCCACTTGGCATTCACGCCCCCCCCTCCCTCCCACACACACACACACACACACACACACACACACACACACACACACACACACACACACACACACACACACACACACACACACACACACACACATGCACATCTTTTTGAGAAAAGGAACAATTTTGAGGCACAGAAGATAGGAACTTTGCAGTAATATCTAGTTATTTAAAAAAAAGCTACACATTTATCATAGCCTTCAGGGGAAAAGCCATGTAAAAAAAAAAAAAAAAAAAACATAATACAGAAAACATAATCTTCAATAGTTCAGATTAGATTTGAGATTGAAACCAAGTCTGTCCTTAATTTAGAAAGAGAGCCAAGAGACCTCCTCCATTGTGAGTGGAAGACTGATGATGCAATGGGGATACGGGGCAAGACTGATGATGTAATGTGTATACAGGTGATGATGTCATGGGGATACAGGTACATTTACTGGTGCGTGATAATTGTAAGACTTGTCCAAAGCTCCTGAAAGCTTAGCCAAATATTGCACTGAGACTCTACAAAGTCAGTTTCCACTTCCTGGCCTGTGGAGTTTTTCCACGTTGTTGACATTTGAGTTGCTCATGTTCACAAATATTAAATAAACAATTCCTGTGTGAACAAAGCTAAAGGAACATAAGAAATGGAGGAAAGGCAAGTAAACATGGCAGACTGGAAAACACTGCTGCTGGATAAAAAGAAGTATGTATAAGTCGCGGTTTGGAGGAGGGAGGGAGGGAGGGAGGGGTGGGGGGTGGGGGGTGGGGGTGGGTGGGTGGGTGATTGGCGGACCCGTAGCCTTCCTGACTTGCAGCTTTCCTGTCACAAGAGACCTGGTTCGAATCCCGACCCAATCCATAACTCCAAACTAGGGCTGGGCGATATATCGAATATACTCGATGTATCGCGGCTTGTGCCACGTGAGATGTAGAAATGACTATATCGCGAACATTCGAGTATAATTGTCACGCATTGTTTATAACTTAAGCCGCCGGCATGACTCGCTTCACGTTTCCTCTTGTCAGCTCTCTCTCTCAAGGGAGAGCTCTGTCACACTTCAGGAAGGGAGGGGGAATCACATGGATACGTCAAACGCGTCAAACCGCGTCAGACACACCTGTCCTTAACCTATGTCTTAACCTATGTGCGATTCGAAATCACGCGTCCGCACCATAGACTGGCGATACATGGCCGCCCCCAGTGTGGCTGTTGACAGTTTCAAATTATAACAAAACAACCACTATTGCAATTTGCAATACATGTCCCGCAAGGTTTCTGAGATTAGGGGAAAGTCTGAGCTGGCGTTACGCTAAACCAAACGTGGGGAAGAGGCAGCGGATTTGTTTTGGCGTTAACGTTAGCTGTTGTGATGATGGCTAACGGGGCTAACGTTAGCTAGCTGGTTAGGCTATCTAGTTGCAGGGCAGCGCTCCACAAGCTTGTTGTGACCAAAACCCCTGCATTTAAAGCATTTCATACTCCCAGAGCTGGCGTAAACCATAGATAACCTCATGCATTAGCCTACTCAAAATGAAACGTCCAGGGTTTGTGTCTCCAAAATCAACTAACGCTAACGTTACATGCAAGCTAACGTAGCTAGCTGTGGAGCAGTCATGATCTATAAGGAAAACGAATGCGCACATAGCCTACATAATTGTCAACATCACATACGTGTATTTTCTTTAATCTAGACTAGAGGCATCATTTTTCAGTCAAAAGTGAAACGACACAGATATGATGGCGTATAGTGAGGCTTTCCATGCCTCACTATAGAACTGGCCCCATGCAAAATTCAGACCGCTTATATGTTGCCGTCATGCCAATAAGAGTCTAAATGTAATTTTTTATGTTTTATCTGCAGACTAAGCAGCTAGGCTTTCAGTTCTATAAAAGCCATTATTTTTTGTATTGACTATTGAGTGATACACTTTACTAAAAAAAAATATTATATCACAATAGTGATGTCAGATTTGCTTAGGTCAGAGCTATGGAATATTAAATCATCCATCTTTGCTCACAACATCTGCCCTTTCTTTCTTCTTCTTTTTTACCTCAGGTGTGCATAAAATACAGGTTAAGAACTTATGGAAAAGTCATGGAAATCCATTGGTCAAAATGTGTATGAACCCTGAAGGGTTAAATTGAGCATTTATGAGAGATTTCAAAAATATCGAGATATATATCGTGTATCGCGATATAGCCGAAAAACATCGCGATATTCTTTAGAGGCCATATCGCCCAGCCCTACTCCAAACCCTAACCAAGTTGCTTTTGTTGCCTAAACCCAACCATTTTTCTTGCCTAAACGTAACCGGCGATTCGAGCTGTGGCTCCCGCGACATGTTGCCGGGCCAGTAGCCGTGAGTCACGCCTTCGCTCCTAGCTCGCGTTGCTAACCAGGGGATGATTCTTTTCCACTATATTGTACACAGGGAGGGCCAACAATACACAAATGCACATCATCACACAAACAGTAGCAGAGAGTAACTGTACAGCATAAGGAGAAACACACGGCAATACCAGACAATAAAGAATACATAAACTATAACACAGCAGTACATAGTGGTAACGGACAAAACCAACACAAGAACAAGACTTGTAGTTCCTTCAGCGAGTCAGCTTGTTTAGGGTTGCTATGGCTGCAGGTATCAGGCTTTAACTAAAATGGGCCCTTCTGCACCTCAGGGCGAGGGCTGTCCTGTAGAGGGCAGTAGGTGAAGTGGTGGTTGAGTGGGCGAGGGGTGACCTGTAGAGGGCAGTAGGTGAAGTGGTGGGTGAGTGGGCGAGGAGTGTCCTGTAGAGGGCAGTAGGTGAAGTGGTGGGTGAGTGTGCGAGGGGTGACCTATAGAGGGCAGTAGGTGAAGTGGTGGATGAGTGGGCGAGGGGTGCTGTAGAGGGCAGTAGGTGAAGTGGTGGGTGAGTGGGCGAGGAGTGTCCTGTAGAGGGCAGTAGGTGAAGTGGTGGTTGAGTGGGCGAGGGGTGACCTGTAGAGGGCAGTAGGTGAAGTGGTGGGTGAGGGGTGTCCTGTAGAGGGCAGTAGGTGAAGTGGTGGTTGAGTGGGTGAGGGGTGACCTGTAGAGGGCAGTAGGTGAAGTGGTGGTTGAGTGGGTTAGTGGTGTCTTGTGCTATTGTATTTGCTATGCATGTGATGGACTTACAGCTGATCTCTGGGAGGTTGAGACTTGTTATTTTGGCAGCAGTTTTGGTTAGTCGTGTAAATTCAGTCCGTTTTGTGACAGTGAGCATGTTAAAGAAATAGGTGGAGCAGTTAGAGCAGGATGGGTTGGATGGAGCTGCTCTCATATGTCTCTGTCTCTCCCTCTCTCTCTAGTGCACATACACGTTATCTCTCTCTTCCTCCAGTTCAGCAGTGTAAAGAACAGCACGTTGATGATCCACTCCTCTTTTATCTATCATTCTCTCTCTCTCCCTCTCCCTCTCCCCCTCTCTATCACTCTGTTCACTCTCCGCATGGCCACCATCCAGAACGTCCATATCTCTAATTGGCCTGGCTCTTAATGCGTATTGGAGCCATCCTTCTTTCTCACTCTCTCTTTCTCTGTACAGCTGGTACACAACTCACACACACACACACACACACACATACACACACACACGCACGCACACACACACACACACACACACACACACACACACACACACACACACACACACACACACACACAGACACACAGACACACACACTACACAACTCTCCTCCCTTCACTCTTTATCTCTCTTTGGCATAGAGCTGAAACAATGTGCTGAGTGGACTGCCAGTACTTGTCCACAAACACACACACGCACGCACGCACGCGCGCACGCACGCACACACACACACACACACACGTGCGCGCACGCAGTGTTTTTAAGACCACTTTGTTGTTTGGATATACTCCTGCCCCCATAACCCTGAATAAGTGGGTAAAGACAATGAATATAGATTTTATTTACATTATCACACCATATTTCGATCCTTAGTTTGCAGTACTGCATAACTTTCTAAACAACTCCTCTGGACAGTCTGGAGTCTGGAGAATCTATGGCTGCATTTACATAGAATTATAATTGAATAGAGTGGGAATTCAAATGAATCATTTAACACCAATGTTCAATTGTTGCAGTAGAGTAGATCATGGAAGCACGTGATTGATTGACTGCTGAGGAGCATTGCAGTGGTGCCCAAAAATGCACTTTTTATTTGTTTTATTTTTTGCTGACAGACTGGCAACCGACTCAGCTACTCAGCTTACAGAGAATGAGTTGGTGTCTTGTGGTGCGGACACTTGGATATTGCAGGAAGTCATCTTGTCCCTTTTCAGATGCTGCATTGCATTTCAGAGCCTAGCCTAGTGTAACCTCAGCCTGGGAGGTTTGCTGAAGGCCTACATGTATTAACACGTTCACTGCCATTGACGAGATATCTCGTCTTACAAAATCCAACGGTTGACTGCCAATGACGAGATATCTCGTCTTAAAAAAAAAAAAAAAAAATTGACGGTGGGACGTGGATCAACGCCCCCCACGTCTCCTATAAAAATATTGGAGCCACCGAACGTGTACAACCCATTCCACCGACCCACTAAGTGGCGACAGTGCTCTCCAGACTAGAAAAAGCAGAGCCAAAACTGCAGGGGAACGCGCGAGGAAACCATTCTCTCATACTGTAAAATGGATTGGCGAAAACGCTTTCGCTTTCGCGCATTATCGCGCTGGGAGCTGGCGGTGGGGGATTGCAAATTTGCATAATAGATTATGGGTGAAACACACTTTGAAACACCAGCAGAAAGCGCAGAATCGCACGCAGCTTCATTCCAGCTGAGCTCAACCGAAAACCCAGAAACGAACGAGCCTCATTCTCATACTGTAGGCGAAAACGCTTTCACGCTGGTGCACACGGGCGCACAACGGTGGGGGGTTCCAAAAATAGACTGGGTGGAAAACACACTTTGAAACACGCAGCATAAAGCCTAGAATCGCACAAAGCTTCATCAAAGCTCTCAAACCCAAGAAACGAGTGAGCCCCATCCACACTCGCCGACGAGGGGGCCGCCAGGGAGGGAGGCTGCTCACTGCTCAGACAGGCAGTAGAAACTCGCTTGTGACAAACGCTGCTGAAAGCCACCAGACACGCCCACGGAGGGAGGAGTTTGAAGGAGAGGGCGTTCAGAACTATATTGTTTAGATGTCTGATCTCTCACTGATGCCAAAAATAAATGGTTAAAGTGACTGTTCTGCCTGTTTGATTGAATTTCACAAAACTGCGATTATCTCAGCTTTCAGTCTCAGACGCTGAAACCATGCTGTACTCAACGGCTAATATCTACATAACTACTAACTCTACAAACTAACTCTTTTAGACAGAGAAAGCACACATTCTATTAGTACTTTTGTGAACTTTGTGTTCACAAAGTCCAAGCAGAAAATAATCCTCGGCTCTTGTAAAATGAGCCAGAATCCTCAAAAAAACCCTCTGGCAGAAGCTACCTACAGTAAAAAAAAAACGGCTGGCAGTGAATGTGTTAATGTCTATCATGTGTACAGTACTTGAGGAGTCGGGCCCGCTGATGAAGAATAACCTTTTCTCTACATTTCTATCCCAACATCATCATCATCATCATCATCATCAGTATATACAGTAAATGGGAGCTAGGGCTCTGTCTGTCTGTTTGTTTCTCTGTCTGTCCCACTAATGACATCATCAGTGATGTCATAAATACCACTATAGACATCATCAGTGATGTCATAAATCCCACTGATGACATCATCAGTGATGTCATAAATTCACTCACACACACAGAGGGGGAGAGAGACTGAGGAGAGGGAGAGAGAGGAGAGGGAGAGAGGGGGCAGAGACTGAGGGAGAGAGACTGAGGGCGAGAGGGAGACATTGTGCATGTGCCAATAGGGCAGGGAAGGCCACACAGCAGCCGAGCTGGGGGGCAAGGCCGAGCAGCAGCCATTTCTCTCTGTCTGTCCCACTGATGGTGGTGAGAGGGAGGGAGCACACATTGACAGACATCAGACAGACAATGCACAGACACACAAACACATTCTCACAATGCAGCAGAGCAGACACTTGAGTGGTCTCTTCTCCTACTAATGCATCTCTTCCTTTCTCTGGCTATCTGGTATCGACCTGTTCTCCCTCCTTCTCTCCCTCCTCTCCTGCGAAGGCTCTGGCTACAGACCTCCCTGCACCCCCGCCCCCCAGTTCTCTATCTCACACCCTTTTTTTCCTCCTTCCCTTCCTTTTCTAAATGTTTTGTTCCCCAATCTACCCTATCTATCTAACCTCTATCTATCTCACATCTATCTATCTAATCTCTATCATCTATCTCACCTCTATCTAATCTCTATCATCTATCTCACCTCTATCTAATCTCTATCTCATCTCTGTCTTATTCACCTCCCTCTTCACTCTTTCAAGTTTTGTTTAATCTCATCTACTCCCTCAACCTCTCTCCTCCTCTCCCCTCAGTCTTTGGTCTCTCATTTCTTCTCTGCTTCTTCCATTTCTCCACCCCGCCTCTCTGGTGAGGCACTATGGGCAGAAACAAGACACTAGCAGCATCCGCTGTACATTCAACCTTTCTCCAATGTCTCATTTTCAATAACATCCCTTTTCATTTTAGAAACAGCCTCTAGAGATGGGCTGCTTCACACTACTTTTACAAGATCAAAAAGATTGTTGCATACTATGAATGTAGAAAACAAAAAAGAGGCTCACTTATGCAAATGCTAACTTTTTTTAATCTGTTGTTTTGGACTTAATAAAAAGAGCGACATTTAGCACCTCCTTCTGGACTGTTTCCCTACATTCTGTAAAAGCCGAGCGATCCCTTAAAGGCACAGTCAGCCCTGCTTAGCTGAACCTTAACCGGGAAGAATTTATGATATCACTGATGATGTCACAAAGTCTATGACATCATCAGTGGGTATGACATCATCAGTGATTTATGACATCACTGAAGATGTCACACCCATGACATCATCACCGATGACATCACAATTCCTCTGTGTCATCAGTGTGACATCATCGGTGACCTGGCCCCTTTCTTTCTTTCCTTCGTGGGACTGTATGACATCATCGGCGACCTGGCCACTTTCTTTCGGCGGCCTGGCCACTTTCTTTCTTTCTTTCTTTCTTTCTTTCTTTCTTTCTTTCTTTCTTTCTTTCTTTCTTTCTTTCTTTCTTTCTTTCTTTTGGGGGAGACATACATATAGACAGACAGACATACCGGTACTCTTATAGATGCTTCGGCCCCTAGTGGTAAATCATAATCTACTGCTTCATTACTTCATTTAGATCTTCCTTTTCACACCCATATTTCCTCTCTCCGTCTTCCATACTCTTCCAAATCTACTCCCTCGATCTGTTCTACTCTCCCCTCCCCCTCTCCATTCTCTCCTTACCTTTCTATCCTGCTCCTCCAACATTCACTCCGTCCCTCCCCTGGGCCCTGCATACCTTCATCCTCTCAACCGCCATCTGTTTCCTCCTCATTCTCCTGCCTGGACATCATCCCTTCACTCCTCCTCTCTTCTTCCCCCCCTCCTCTCCTCCTCCCCCTCATCCCTTCACCCCTCCTCTCTTCTTCCCCCCTCCTCTCTTCCCCCTCATCCTTTCACTCCTCCTCTCTTCTTCTCCCCCTCCTCTCCTCCTCCCCCTCATCCCTTCACTCCTCCTCTCTTCTTCTCCCCCTCCTCTCCTCCTCCCCCTCATCCCTTCACCCCTCCTCTCTTCTCCCCCTCCTCTCCTCCTCCCCCTCATCCCTTCACCCCTCCTCTCTTCTTCTCCACCTCCTCTCCTCCTCCCCCTCATCCCTTCACCCCTCCTCTCTTCTTCCCCCCTCCTCTCCTCCTCCCCCTCTTCCCTTCACCCCCCTTCTCTTCTTCTCCCCCTCCTCTCCTCCTCCCCCTCATCCCTTCACCCCTCCTCTCTTCTTCCCCCCTCCTCTCCTCCTCCCCCTTTCACTCCATCCATCCTTCCCTGCCATCCTCCCTCTAAACCTGCAATCCAGCCCCACCCTCTCCCCCCTCATCCAGCCCATTAAGATGAGCCACAGATAGGATATTCATTGTATGCACATTTTCCTTCCTGATGAATGGTACGGGCCGCCGGCCAGGCTTGTGCTGTTGGTGGCTGAGCTTATCTGGCCTATAGATAAAGCATTGCAGATTGACACAGAACACTGCCCCCAGGATGGCTGTGTGATGGTTGTGGTCGATTTTGTCCAAAATCAACAAGGAAGAGATGGCAGGGATGGAAAGCTCTGTTTCAGTTTAATTTGCACTTAATAGTCAGAGTAATTCATATTTGCATTATGATGGTTTGAATTTGAAACTTTTTTATTTGTTTTTAAAGCAGACTGGTCACATTATTCATTATTATTACGCAATGTTGTCTCTCTACTGCAAAATGCACAAATTCTGAAACGCAGATTAGGCCTACGTGTTGTGGAAACAAATGATATGATGTTCCTCCACTACAACATTATGTTCACATTAATAACACCTTTACTTTCCACTGTGCTATTGAATGTTTCTAGTCTCATTCATTCACATCATCTTTTCATTGTGGGGAGACATATTTCTTTCACTTTTCGTGGTATTGTTTGCATTGTTAAAATTTGATCAAATGAATGCTGCTTTTTTACATGTCATTTCTGTTACACTAAAGAAATCTAATTTTTAGATGAATGCACTCCCATCAGATGTTACTCTGGTTCAAGCTTCTCTCCATTTGAAAACTCTATAGCCACAACCACACAAAGAAAGGTCATACTTTTCCAGAGCACAAACACCAGTGCCGGGTACAGTATCAGATATCAGGCGTGTACCAGCCACTACTGTAAAACTACATATTGGTTTCATAAAATTCCCCCAATATTAAAATCTGATACCACATGCAACATATGAGAAGCATCCTCATTTTGCCTGCCTTTTTCACACAACAGACAAGAATGTTTAATCTCTCTAATGGAGCCACTTAGCATAAACGAGTTATCTTTTCAGTATTGTCCAGTAGAAGGTAATGGAACTCATCCCTACTCTGAGACCAATTTACTATAAATAAAGTGTATTACGCTGAGATGGCTTTGGCAGTGAAAAAGTGGTGCCTCTCTCTTTTACATCCTTGCTTTATTACTACTAGCCATTACAGTGTGTGGCTGGTATCGTTTTCACCTTGTTAGTGAGTGAGTGAGTGTGCGTGTCAAATGTGCTGACACCTAGTGGGATCTACCACAGAAGCAGTTTGACTACTTTGCCAGGTGTGTATATGCCTATCTGTCTGTCTGTGGACAGATTTTGCGAGCATGATAGCTGCAAAACCCTGCAAGATGCAGTCATGAAACTTTACATATGTACCCAAATGACTGTGAGTCCTCGTGAGTCCCGAGTAAGTTGGTTAAACTCACTCCCCCAGTATAAAGGCCCCTCTGCTCTTTTGGCATAGGGGTTAGCTCGTGTGCTTTGGAAATGGGAGGTTGGAGGATCGAATCCCGCTCCACCCCTGGGCGAGCCCTTAACATGGGTTGCTGCCAGTACTGTCAACCAGAGATGGGGACTTGGACTTGAGTTGCACTTAAGTCACACACACACACACACACACACACACACACACACACACACACACACACACACACACACACACACACACACACACACACACACACAGTGACTTGAGACGGTTTGGGACTGGTGAACAATCTTTATTTTTGTATTTCTATGTTTTTGGTGCATTAACATTATGGAAAGTACATTATGAGTCGGTAGTGGCTAGTGCCTTCCTGTATGCTATTGTGTGCTGGGGCAGCAGGCTGAAGGCAGCGGACGCCAACAGACTCAACAAACTGATCCGTAAGGCCAGGGACATTGTGGGGCTGGATCTGGGCTCTCTGACTGCGGTGTCAGAGAAGAGAACATTGTACAGGCTACGCTCCATCATGAGCAATGACTCGCACCCACTCCACGGCGTGCTAGTCAAACACAGGAGCACGTTCAGTGAGAGGCTGATCCCACCTAGATGCAATACGGAGAGGCACAGGAAATCATTCCTGCCGGTGGCCATTGGTCTATTTAATGCCTCTCTTAAAAGAGCACCTCGGAGATGCTCAGTCTCCCTGAGACTGAGCCAGCCGATAGGTTAACTGTGCCTGGCTGAGCCACGTGTAATGTATAGGGCAAGCCGACTTAATATAAGTCCAGTGTGCAATAAAGATAATTGGCACGTAATGTATACTTACTCTACGTATTTTGCTTACTTTAGACGTATTCTACTTATTTTTGCTTCTGTCGCATTTACTACTGTTTATTCTATGCTATGTTGTTGTGTTCTTATTCTGCTTATTTTGCTTACTATCGCATTTACTACTGTTTATTTTATGCTATGTGTGTTCTGTGAGCGAGCTACTGTAACTTGTCCCAATTTCCCCCCGGGGATCATTAAAGTCTTTCTGATTCTGATTCTGATTCTGAAATGTTTACTAATGTCATCTATTCAATGCTGATACTGTATGCTAATAGGAATGAGACTAATACAGTACATGCTTGAATTCCGTAGTTTTAGCTATCAGTGTTCTAAGCAGACAAGATGGCATGCAGCAGTTGATATGCTCATTCATATGAGACTTGACTTGGACTTGTGACAAAAGACTTGAGACTTGACTTGGACTTGCAAAAAATGACTTGTGAGCATCTCTGCTGTCAACACAACGCAGGTTACATGACATCAAAATGAAATGCCGAGTTAGAAAAGGGGTGTGATCTGAGCAAGGGGGCCGGCTCCGCCCACTTAATGCCCCTGTGCCCCCCCCCCCCCCTACTTTACGCCCCTGCAACCCCCCCCCCCCCCCCCCCCACACACACACACTTTACGCCCCTGGCCCATCACGGCTGGTGTGATCCCATGGCAAGATGGTCTCTAGTTACTGTAATACAATGAATTCTGCCTCTTATGGCGCGGTGCCTATAGTATATTCTCTTTGAAGCATATCTTAAAACCTTGCCATGATTTCATTATTAATGCATGGTGTTGGTTTCAGAATACTGCGGTCATCCAACACAGTCATGCTGGCTGGAGAAGCTTCCAGTGAGACAGTAATATCAAACCAAACACTGATACACAATGCTGCCTTCCTGCTGCCCCGCAGGGCCTGTCTGCTCACATGCTGCCTTCCTGCTGCCCTCGCAGGGCCTGTCTGCTCATATGCTGCCTCAGGGCCGGTTCCAGAACAAGATGACTAGGGGTGCATCCTAGATAGGAAGGGGTGCAGATGCCCGGCCAAAAATAATGCATTTGACCATCATTTCAAGTAGAATGATACGACCCAAGGAAGAATATTTCAAGTGTTTCAAGTGCTTTACTGAAATATTTGGACCATATAATGATAATACAATTATCTCAACCTTAAAAGGTTACATATAGGTGCCAGAAAGCCATAAAATCACATCAAAGAACAAAGAAAAACAACAACTATAATTCAAGTTTAAACAGTAAGTGTGCAGCTGTAGCATTTATTAAAAAAAAAAAAAAAAAAAAAAAATTCAACTGAGCATGCAGACAATTAAAATAAGGGTGCAATGCATGCTTTTGCACCCCCGTAGAACCGGGCCTGTGCTGCCTCTCTGCTGCCCTCGCAGGGCCTGTCTGCTCATATGCTGCCTTCCTGCTGCTCTCGCAGGGCCTGTCTGCTCATATGCTGCCTCTCTGCTGCCCCCGCAGGGCCTGTCTGCTCACATGCTGCCTCTCTGCTGCCCTCGCAGGGCCTGTCTGCTCACATGCTGCCTCTCTGCTGCCCCCACAGGGCCTGTCTGCTCACATGCTGCCTCTCTGCTGCCCTCGCAGGGCCTGTCTGCTCACATGCTGCCTCTCTGCTGCCCCCGCAGGGCCTGTCTGCTCACATGCTGCCTCTCTGCTGCCCCCGCAGGGCCTGTCTGCTCACATGCTGCCTCTCTGCTGCCCTCGCAGGGCCTGTCTGCTCACATGCTGCCTCTCTGCTGCCCCCACAGGGCCTGTCTGCTCATATGCTGCCTCTCTGCTGCCCTCGCAGGGCCTGTCTGCTCACATGCTGCCTCTCTGCTGCCCCCGCAGGGCCTGTCTGCTCACATGCTGCCTCTCTGCTGCCCCCGCAGGGCCTGTCTGCTCACATGCTGCCTCTCTGCTGCCCCCACAGGGCCTGTCTGCTCACATGCTGCCTTTCTGCTGCCCTCGCAGGGCCTGTCTGCTCACATGCTGCCTCTCTGCTGCCCCCGCAGGGCCTGTCTGCTCACATGCTGCCTCTCTGCTGCCCCCGCAGGGCCTGTCTGCTCACATGCTGCCTCTCTGCTGCCCTCGCAGGGCCTGTCTGCTCACATGCTGCCTTCCTGCTGCCCTCGCAGGGCCTGTCTGCTCATATGCTGCCTCTCTGCTGCCCCCGCAGGGCCTGTCTGCTCACATGCTGCCTCTCTGCTGCCCTTGCAGGGCCTGTCTGCTCACATGCTGCCTTCCTGCTGCCCTCGCAGGGCCTGTCTGCTCATATGCTGCCTCTCTGCTGCCCCCGCAGGGCCTGTCTGCTCACATGCTGCCTCTCTGCTGCCCTTGCAGGGCCTGTCTGCTCACATGCTGTCTCTCTGCTGCCCTCGCAGGGCCTGTCTGCTCACATGCTGCCTCTCTGCTGCCCTCGCAGGGCCTGTCTGCTCACATGCTGCCTTCCTGCTGCCCCCGCAGGGCCTGTCTGCTCACATGCTGCCTCTCTGCTGCCCCCGCAGGGCCTGTCTGCTCACATGCTGCCTCTCTGCTGCCCGCGCAGGGCCTGTCTGCTCACATGCTGCCTTCCTGCTGCCCCCGCAGGGCCTGTCTGCTCACATGCTGCCTCTCTGCTGCCCCCGCAGGGCCTGTCTGCTCACATGCTGCCTCTCTGCTGCCCTCGCAGGGCCTGTCTGCTCACATGCTGCCTCTGCTGCCCTCGCAGGGCCTGTCTGCTCACATGCTGCCTCTCTGCTGCCCCCGCAGGGCCTGTCTGCTCACATGCTGCCTCTCTGCTGCCCCCGCAGGGCCTGTCCGCTCACATGCTGCCTCTCTGCTGCCCCCGCAGGGCCTGTCTGCTCACATGCTGCCTCTCTGCTGCCCCCGCAGGGCCTGTCCGCTCACATGCTGCCTCTCTGCTGCCCCCGCAGGGCCTGTCTGCTCACATGCTGCCTCTCTGCTGCCCCCGCAGGGCCTGTCTGCTCACATGCTGCAAAGCAAAGGGATTAGGTATCTCTCTGTGGGTGCTGATGTCAAACCAGGCAGATTTAGCAGATTTAACTTAATTTTTTTTTTTTTTAACTCTTGTATGTATGTAGAGGAAGGCGCTCTTAACACGTTCACTGCCATTGACGAGATATCTCGTCTTACAAAATCCAACGGTTGACTGCCAATGACGAGATATCTCGTCTTAAAAAAAAAAAAAAAAAATTTGACGGTGGGACGTGGATCAACGCCCCCCACGTCTCCTATAAAAATATTGGAGCCACCGAACGTGTACAACCCATTCCACCGACCCACTAAGTGGCGACAGTGCTCTCCAGACTAGAAAAAGCCGAGCCAAAACTGCAGGGGAACGCGCGAGGAAACCGTTCTCTCATACTGTAAAATGGATTGGCGAAAACGCTTTCGCTTTCGCGCATTATCGCGCTGGGAGCTGGCGGTGGGGGATTGCAAATTTGCATAATAGATTATGGGTGAAACACACTTTGAAACACCAGCAGAAAGCGCAGAATCGCACGCAGCTTCATTCCAGCTGAGCTCAACCGAAAACCCAGAAACGAACGAGCCTCATTCTCATACTGTAGGCGAAAACGCTTTCACGCTGGTGCACACGGGCGCACAACGGTCGGGGGTTCCAAAAATAGACTGGGTGGAAAACACACTTTGAAACACGCAGCATAAAGCCTAGAATCGCACAAAGCTTCATCAAAGCTCTCAAACCCAAGAAACGAGTGAGCCCCATCCACACTCGCCGACGAGGGGGCCGCCAGGGAGGGAGGCTGCTCACTGCTCAGACAGGCAGTAGAAACTCGCTTGTGACAAACGCTGCTGAAAGCCACCAGACACGCCCACGGAGGGAGGAGTTTGAAGGAGAGGGCATTCAGAACTATATTGTTTAGATGTCTGATCTCTCACTGATGCCAAAAATAAATGGTTAAAGTGACTGTTCTGCCTGTTTGATTGAATTTCACAAAACTGCGATTATCTCAGCTTTCAGTCTCAGACGCTGAAACCATGCTGTACTCAACGGCTAATATCTACATAACTACTAACTCTACAAACTAACTCTTTTAGACAGAGAAAGCACACATTCTATTAGTACTTTTGTGAACTTTGTGTTCACAAAGTCCAAGCAGAAAATAATCCTCGGCTCTTGTAAAATGAGCCAGAATCCTCAAAAAAAACCTCTGGCAGAAGCTACCTACAGTAAAAAAAAAAACGGCTGGCAGTGAATGTGTTAAATGGAATTTATCATTATTATCATTATCATTATTCATCAATGAGAAAGTCACATTCACCTTTTACACTATTAACTGCCTGCTGTGTGTGTGTGTGTGTGTGTGTGTGTGTGTGTGTGTGTGTGTGTGTATGTGTGTGTGTGTGTGTGTGTGCGTGCGTGCGTGCGTCCATCCAGGCAGGGGAGTCAGATGTTCTCAAAGTCCATGCTGTTTTAGGTGGGCCAGAAGCAGATGTTGACACTGTGGCCTCAACACTGAGCCTCGCACTACACCTCAACCAGGTAACATCATATGTTCCAGTTAGGATGGGTTTAAGGTTACAGTTAGGGGAGGTCCATTGAATGTCCTAACATGTAGAACAATACAAATGTGTGTGCGTGTTTGTGAGTCTGTGCACAAGGGCAACTCCACATAATAATGTACATACGTGCAAATGTGTGATTCAGTTTTTCCACTCACAGCAGGTTTTGATAACTCATAATCATCACGAGTGCTTGCACAGTCTGACATTTGAGTTTGAAAAAAGCTCACAAACACCTGAATTTTTGCTTTGCTTTGTGTGTGTGTGTGTGTGCGCGTGTGTGTGTGTGTGTGTGTGTGTGTGTGTGTGTGTGTGTGTGTGATCCAGAGGGAAGCGGCAAGTGGAGTGTGTGTGCCCGTGCTGTGCGTGCGTGGTGGTGACACTGCGTTGCCCGGGGAGACGGTCAGGTACCTGCAGAGGGTGAGAGTCTGCCAGAGCCTGCTGCTGTGGAGGGAGGACCTGGACCTGCTCAAGCTTCATCACACTGGGAAGCTCTCACTCACACTGCTGAGAGATGGACTGCTGGATAGGTAAACACACACACACACACACACACACACACACACACACACACACACACACACACACACATGTAAACGTACATACATGTGTATATGTAGGCTATAACTATCATAGAAGTGGTCATATGTAGCTTTTTGTTTGGTTTGAATTGTATCCAAGTTTTTGTCCCAGTTGCTTTTGTTTCTGGTACAATGTTATTGTTGTTGTTATTTATTGTTTTATTTTCTTTGAGATATTTTACTGAATTGTAAATAATGTTGATTGATTAATGCATGTACAGGTAATGCTAACACACACACATGCACGCACGCACAAACGCACACGTGCAGGCCATGAACACATGAACCCAGGCACACAGTTCTGCCTGGGACGTCTATATTTGTTGATGGGAAAATGTGAGTGAGTGTTTGTATGTGAGAGTATGCTTGGGTGTGTAGTTCAGTGCTTGTGTGCATGTGTGTGTGTGTGTGTGTGTGTGTGTGTGTGTGTGTGTGTGTGTATGTGTGTGTGTGTATGTGTCCCCCAACTTATGACCCAAAGGGGAGTTGTATTTATGCAAATGCCACACAATCATCCCTTCTTCCCCTGCAGCCATCCATATCCTCTCACCCTCCCCTCTCTCCCCCAGCTGCGAGTACCACACTCTGGAGTCCAGCGTCCGGCGAGTCATCGCAGGGGGGGAGGGGGCATCATCGTCAGTCGCCGTGACGACAGTCGCCAGGGAGATTCTTCAAGAGGCAGCGGAGCACGTCAGAGCGGCGCTGGGGGAGACTCTCGGAGGTGAGAGAGGCGCAGGCGCCCCCCCCCCGGGGGGAGGGGGTAATGGGGCGATGCAGGAGGACACACACAAATCCCCTGACATGACTCGCTTAGCACCCACCAGGAGAGATGGAGGAAGAGAGAGATGAGGGGT
>NC_139631.1:9886073-9896073 GCF_964638095.1 Poromitra crassiceps | reverse complement strand
ACAAAGTATGTCGTAATGTCGTAACAAAGTAGGCATTGTGCGTTTGTGGAATCCATGGAAATGTACAATATCAACATAAATTTGAAACAAAATGTCGGCAAAACACGTTTCTAAACGTGACATTTTACGCCTACAATCCGAATATAAATTTTAAACCAAAACGCCGGTTAATTAGAAAAGCTTACTGCCTTTCCAAAGTTAAACGCAATACCCAGGTGGGCTGTCTCATCTCGTCGCCTTTCTGTGTGGAGTTTGCATGTGCTCCCCGTGCTCCCCTGGGGTTTCCTCCATATAACATCCCCCACTAAAAACATGCGGAAGATCGTCGTCTGACCAGCGGTGGTTGGAAGAAGTTGGTCCCCGGGCGCTTTACTGCAGCTGCCCACCGCTCCTGGCCTGACCGTGAAGGAGGACGACCCAGGATGGGTCAAACGTTGAGGACAAATTTCATGGCGCCTCCAATTGCATGTGTGTGTGTGTGTGTGTGTGTGTACTGGCTGCCGTGCACGTGTGTGCATGTCTGGTGTGTCGTCTTTGATGAAATAAAGACGGGATTTGTCCCTCTGGTTTCTTTCTTTAAAATAAAACAACGTGGTTATGTTTAGGCAAGTAAAACAACTGGGTTAGGTTTAGGCAAGTAAAACAACTTGGTTAGGTTTAGGCAAGTAAAACAACTTGGTTAGATAAAAACACTAAAATATAGAAACAACAAATACAGAATACACTGCTACCAAGCAAAGTGCAATACAAAGTGCAACAAATACAAGTGATAAAATAAACCAAAATAACAGCAATTAGGTTGCCAGGAGGCAGGCTCAACTCAGGTCGAAGGCCAGGGAGAAAAGGTGCGTCTTGAGCAGGGATTTAAAAGGCTCTAGTCTCTGGGCTGATCTAATATGGAGGGGGAGGCTATTCCAGAGCCTAGGGGCTGCTATCGCAAAGGCTCTGTCCCCTCTGGTCTTAAGCCTGGTCCTGGGCACCTCCAGGAGCAGCTGGTCAGCTGACCTCACGGCTCTGGATGGGGTATGGTGGCGCAGGAGCTCGGCGAGGTACGTTGGTGCCAGCCCGTTTAGTGCTTTAAAAACAGTCAGCAGTCATTTAAAATCAATGCGGAAACGGACTGGGAGCCAGTGAAGTGAGGACAGGATCGGTGTAATATGATTGCGCTTCTTGGTGCCGGTAAGGAGTCGAGCAGCTGCATTTTGAACCAGCTGTAAGCGGCGGAGCAACGACGGATCGATGCCAGCATACAGCGAATTGCAATAGTCTAGCCGGGTTGTTGTGAAGGTATGGATCATCCTCTACAGGTCCTTCTGGGGAAGATAGGCCTTGGTCTTAGCTAGGACTGGAGTCGAAGCTGGAAAAAGCTGCTTTTAACCACAGAGCTGACCTGTTTTGTGAACTTAAAAGCACTATCAAAAATCACTCCTAGATTTCTAACGGTGGAGCGGATGTTGGAACCAAGAGGACCCAGAGCATCGACAGCAGGGATCAAAGAGGCGTTACCAAATAAAATGAACTCAGTCTTGCTCTCATTCAGTCTCACTCGCTGGGGAGTCAAACACGCGCTCTCTTGCTTGTAAGACGGGAATGCTACAGGTCCACCACCCCCACTTCCTGAGGTGCCAGTGACATACTTCAACATGAGACGGGCATTAACGTGAATATTAATCTTAATGTTAATACACATCATTGCATTCTATGTGTATAACATTAATATTACGTAAACGTAAATACAACATATTAAGAAAATGTTAAGAAATGGTTACAAAATGTTCATATCGTACATTTCCACGGAATCCACAAACGTACAATGCCTACATTTTATTCTGACGACTGGGCTGAAAAGAGAGACGGAGTCGGGGGGGAAAAAGACAAAAAAAAAAAGCTCAACTCAACACAGAACAAAACAATGTTTCTTTTGGAAAAGTTACTTTTGATGGCCCTGATGTTTTATTGAAACATTCTGTGTGTTGTTATGCGAGGAGAGGAGCCCCTCTGATGTTATGCATTTGGATGAGATGTAGATGGAGGCCCGAGTGTCTCAAACACAGCCAGGTATCACCTCCCTCCCTACTGCTGATATCCTAAACACACACACACACACACACACACGTACACACACACACACGCTCACACACACAATCATGGACACAGACTGTGTGTAGGCTCGCTTCTCTCGCTTTCTTTCTTTCTATCTGTCGCTCGCTCGTTCTTCCTTGTATTTTCACATTTGCAATCTCACACACACGCGCACACACACACACACACACACACACACACACACACACACACACACACACACACACACACACCACAGAGGGTGCTTTAAGCCTTTAAGCCTACCCTAGCTTTTCTCCCTGCTGCAACTTCTAATGTCCCCCGAAACCCCCCTCTCTCTCCCCCCCCAAAAATGAAATAAAAAAAGCATTCATTATTTCTTTTATATCTCCTTTTCTCTTCCAAAGCCCATTTTTCTCGGCGGCTGCCTGGCGTGCGGTATTAGGCTATGTGTAAAATAAATGATGTCTGTAGCCGTAGGGGTATGGCTCTGCCTCCCCCAGAAAACTACCTAACGTCCAAGGAACATTAAACACCCAGATCCTCGTTTAGCGAATAAATAACCATTCATTTGAATGGCTTTGTGTGTGCGTGTGCATCTGTGTGTGTGTGTGTGTGTGTGTGTGTGTCTGTGTGTGTCTCTGTGTGTGTGTGTGTGTGTTTGTGTGTGTGTGTGTGTCTCTGTGTGTCTCTGTGTGTGTGTCTCTGTGTGTGTGTCTCTGTGTGTGTGTGTGTGTGTGTGTGTGTGTGTGTGTGTCTGTGTGTGCACCGGACTTTCTGTGCATATTTTACCAGTGCGCTGCCTGCATGCTGCGTGTCAGGAGAGAGAGGGAGAGAGCGGGAGGGAGAGAGAGAGGGACTAAGAGAGGGAGAGAGAGAGAGGGAGGCCCCATTACAGACTTAATATAGAATAAATGGCCAGAGGCCTGTGTGTCGCCAGCGGACCCTCCGACTCCACAGCGTCATGGTGGGTTACTAATGGCCTGAGATCGGGCTCCAAAATGAAGCCCTGTAAATGTCATTTGCAGTGTGTATATATTTATATATTATTTTTTAATTGTGTTTGAAAAGAGACTAAAACGGTATGAGAGTGTCATTTATTGGGGTGAGGGGGCTGAGGGAAGTTCCGCCTTAAATGATTTTTTTTGCTGAAAACTAAATAAATTAGATTCAATTAGTCTATAATGGTTTATGTGTTTGTCAAAGTGTGTTTTCTGTGTGTGTGTGCGTGTGTGTGTGTGTGTGTGTGTGTGTGTGTGTGTGTGTGCATGCGCGTGCATGCGCGTGCATGTGTATGTGTGCAGCAGTGTAGCAGTTAAGGATAGAGTTGGAGTTTTCTATGTAAACGGATTTGGCAGTTGCCTAGTTAGCATAAGAGTAAGCTTGGGAGTGAGTGTGGGGTGTACGGGTAGTAACTATAAGGATACATCACACACACTGTAGACAGACTAGTGTATGTCTATATTATACAAACATGCATTAGTCTGTCGGCGCCCTCTGTTGTGGAAGAGGAGAGGATGTAGATGTAAATCAACATGCCTGTTTGGATGCTTCTGCTCTGTCCCTTGTAATCAATCAGCATGCTTCATTGCTCTATTTCAAATGCTTTAGGTGCCCAAATTCTTTCCTATGAAGGGCCAAAGATTTATCTGGATGGAGGGCTGTTGGCCAAAAATAAATGTTGATGTTATGTGAAACTACATTACATTAAAATGTATTATATTTTAGACAATTTACATTCTAAATCTAAAATAATTTTTCAAAAATAATAAAAACGTTATTCGAACTTTTATTAAAAAACTTTAATTAGTTAATTTTAGAGTTGATTGGAAGAAAAAAGCTTAAACATTTTCAAAGGGAAAGACACCTTTCTGACAGAAAGTGCATGCAACTCAACGTGCGTAACCCTAACCCTACCTATAGAACCCGTTCTCATTCAGATATCTTGTTGAGGTGAGAGGTCAAGGGACCCCTTTGGAAATGGCCATGCCAATGTTTTCCCTCACCAAAATCTTGCCTAAATTTGGAGCGTTATTTAGCCCCCTTCCCGACATGCTAGCTGGACATGGATGGTAGCAATCAATTCCGTAGGTCTTTTCAGTTTCATATGCTATAAGAAGCATCATGCTAGCTTTAGAAATGAGCACACAGACTCCGAAAGACAGTAATATCAGCTTTTTGTTGTTGTTGTTCAAATCCATGGTTGGCCAAAAAAAAGGCGGGGGGGGGGGGGGCAAAAACGGGCCCAAAATTGGTGAGCCATGGTTTAAGCAAATATTTACATCGGTTTGAGTCCCCGTGTTACCTCCGGCGTGTCCATACAGGCACAATTGACCGTGTCTGTGGGTGGGAAGCCAGATTAAGGTTATGTGTCCTGGTCGCTCTAGACTTGTGCCTCGTCTGGTCGGTTGGGGCACACCCTGTGCTGCAGCGTGTCTGGTCGGTTGGGGCACACCCTGTGCTGCAGCGTGGAGTGGCATCTAACCCTCTTGCATACTCGCTTTCCTCCATTCTCCATAGTAGCTCTGGAGGGCCGCCCTCCAGCGACGTCATCGGAATCACCTGGTTGCAAACAAGCTATACAATACAATGCAATGCAATACAATACAATGTGGCCTTCGTTTCCCACTTGGTCAAGCCAATTGGGTATTTATTTATATATATTTTTATGATAGGTTACCAATCTGTCCTTAAACACATAGTGCACAGAGCACGTCTGGTGTTATCAACTGCAGAACAGGCACTGCCCAGTGGGGGTTAAGTGCCTTGCTCAAGGGCACACAGTGATTGTGTACTATAGCATCACTTGAGAGACAAGACAGCTGAAGTTACTGAAATGCCCGGCACATAGGTTGCTAGGTTTTCATTGCAAGATATTTGTGTGGAAGATGTTTCGTCTTTCAATTGTATTTATTTATTCGTTAGTCTTGATGTGGACGGGTGTGCGTGCGTGCGTGTGTGTGTGCGTGTGTGTGTGTGTGTGTGTGTGTGCGTCTGTGTGTGTGTGTGTGTGTGTGTGTGTGTGTGTGTGTGGTTTGCATGGCCCAGTAATTAGCATTGGCAGATGAAGCGTTGGTTGGATGAAGAGTTGTCATGCTGCGGAGTTGATGAACTGTGGGAAGGACAGGAGCCTGGAGCCACACACACACACATGCACATGCACACGCACACACACGCACACGCACACACACACACACGGACACATGCACACACACGGACACATGCACACACATACACACACGCACACACACGGACACATGCACACACACACAGACTGTCATGATTATGTGAATAATAGTGTTTGTGCATGTATGTGTATAATATGGACATCGAAGTGTTGCAATACAGTATGTTTTAGAGTTCTTTGTTTTCTGTTTTGCTGGTTTTTATGCTGATTATCTTCTCCTTTTTAGACAGGTGAGGGGATAGGAAATGTGAAGGGAAGGAAGCAGTTATAACAGTTATGACAACACACTGTAGCTGTCAGCTTTGAACTCGCAATCTCATATGGAGACAGTACTATGTGCACCATACATTACGCTCACCAAGCTGCCCTAATACTTCTTAATGTCATTTGTTTTATTTGTGTGTGTGTGTGTGTGTGTGTGTGTGTGTGTGTGTGTGTGTGTGCGTGTGTGTGTGTGTGCGTGCGCGCGCACGTGTGTGTGTGTTCATGTCAATAGGGTGCGCCATTATTTTACGTTGTTGACGTTGATTGTTTCCAAAGTTGTTTGTTTTCTCTCTGTGACAAGCTAACATGTTTTATGATGTTGATGTATACTATTTGTAATGTTGTTTGTTCTTTATCTCTGTTTGTGTGTGTGTGTGTGTGTGTGTGTGTGTGTGTGTCTGTGTGTCTGTGTGTGCATGTGTGTGGGTGTAGGGCGTGTGTGTTCATGTCAATGGGGTCCGCATTAAGTTTCACGTTGTTGATGTTGATTGTTTCCAAAGTTGTTTGTTTTCCCTCTGTGGCAAGCTATTGTGTTTTGTGCTGTTGATTTAAACTATTTGTAATGCGTTGTTTGTTCTTTATCTGTGTGTGTGTGTGTGTGTGTGTGTGTAGGTGTGTGTGTGTGTGTGTGTGTGTGTGTGTGTGTGTGTGTGTGTGTGTGTGTGTGTGTCCGTGTGTGTGTCCGTCTCTCCATTAGAGAGGTATGCTTTAGGTTTCATTTTGTGGATGTTGATTGTCTCTAATGTGTTGTTTGTTCACAGTCCTCCGGCCCTCCTGTTTGTTTATGCGGGGCCAGTCTTGCCCTACGCCACTTGCACAAATAATTATGCTCGCTAATGAAGGGGCCCGCAGCCACGGCGCTCGGCTCCGCAAATGCCTTTCTGATGAGAAGCGCCAGGAGATAGCAGGTGCAGGGTGGGCCTCCCAGGGACTAAGATTGAAGACCAGGAAGCCAGGGTGCCCCCCCCCCCCCCCCCCCCACACACACACACACACACACACACACACTTTCTCTCTCTGGCTTCTCTCCTGGTTCTTTCTTGTGTCTCAATGCTTTTCTTCACACACACAGCAATAACCTATTTAATATTTGGGATATACAAGTATTCTAATAGTCTGCATTCAGTACAATCGTGTTACCGAATAGGAATGTGCTGTTTGTATGTTTTATCTGCGAATATATTAATTGGACTATTTCACCAACATGTTTTGGCTACTGCCTTCTTCAGGGTGTAGCCGAAACATGTTGCTTTTAAGTGCAAGAGAGCGAAGTGGGCGGTTGTCATTCTTCTTTTTTCAATATATACAAACTCTTGTCCTGCACCTTTTTGGGTGTGCGCTCTTTACTTCATTTTTCTAAATTTTTATATCCAAAACAGTAACGCATACCCATAAGCAGGATGTGAAGATTCATAATGATGGCCTTCAACTTTCTATCACTGTTTCCAACATGGCATCTGTGACTATATTTGGCGGCTTTTCAGACCCCGATGCTTTTGTTTTTGTTGTTGTTGTTTACATTTTTGAGAGGTGAAAGTGGAAAGAGACAGGAAACATTGGGTAAGAGAGATAGAGAGATAGAGATATAGGGGATCAAATGCGACAAAGGTAATCGGCCGGACTCGAACCCACAATGTCGCACATTACTTTATTGGCTTAAGTGGGTGGAGTCTGTCGGCTCTGTGTGGCGGTGTGGTTCAGTCACGATTGTGATGTCATCAGTGATGATGATGTCATCAGTGATGTCACTTGAGCAAGCATATTCTTCTTCTGTGGTGTTTTACGGCAGTTGGCATCCTTTACGTTGCATTACCGCCTCCCCATACCCCACCAGCCTCCCACCCGCAGACACGGCCAATTGTGTCTGTTGGAACGTCTGAGCAAGCCAGAAGTACCGCTGCCGGGAACTGAACCTGGGTCTCCGCGGTGGTAGGCGAGTGCTTACACTACCCAGATGCCCGAGCAAGTCTGTGGTTGGCCGTGGTGTGCTTCAGTCACGATTGTGATGTCATCAGTGATGTCACTTGAGCAATTTTGATGTCATCAGTGATGTCACTTGAGCAATTGTGATGTCATCAGTGATGTCACTTGAGCAATTGTGGTCATCAGTGATGTGTAAGTGATGGGAGTATAAGAGAGAAGAGGACAAGTGGCACATCATCTCCAGAGTAACGTGGGAGTATAAGTAGGGAGAAGAGGAAAAGTGGCGCATCATCTACAGGGTCTCCACCCTAGGATGCGTGCGAGATTCCTAGTTTTTAAAGAGTGAATTGCAGCAAATTTAGCCATTGGAAAATTGCCAGCCACCACCGATGTGTAGCACCCACCTGCATCGGTGATGCACAGCAGCCAGTTTGCACCAGAATGTTTACCACACAGCTATCGGATATTGAGGGATGATTAGGTGACCAATGACCATGATAGAAGGAAGGCCTCTATGGGAATTTAGCCAGGGCACCTGCCTTACACCCTGCAGGGCATCGGGGATACACCCCCCAGGACAGCGGGGTTACACCCCCCAGGGCACCAGGGTTACACCCCCCAGAGCACCGGTGTTACTTACACCCCCCAGGGCACCGGGGTTACACCCCCTAGGGCACCAGGGTTACACCCCCCAGGGCATTGGGTTTATACCCCTACTTTGCAAAGAGTGCCGATGGGATCTTTATTGACCACAGAGAGTCAGGACCTCGGTTTAACGTCTCATCCAAAGCACAGTGCTCACTCACAGGACAGAATCCCTGTCTCTGCCCTGGGGCATTGGCGATGGATGGGGATTTCTCTTGAGACCAGTGGGAAGAGCAACTCCTACTGATCCTCCAGCAAGCCAGCGACGTAATAGCTGACATAGCTATATACGTTCCTTGGAAGATAGTTGCTTTCTATTGCATCGTATCCCCTCTCATTTATTTTTCTCTCAATATATTCTCTCTCTCTCTCTCTCTCTCTCTCTCAATATACTGTATATACGATCATCTTAGCCTATTCAGTAAAATTGTATTAATGTTTCTCATCTCTTTCTCATTTTGCCTGACATCCTCTCTCTCTCTCTCTCTCTCTCTCTCTCTCTCTCTCTCTCTCTCTCTCTCTCTCTCTCTCTCTCTCTGTCTTCCATCCATCTCTTCCTGCCCCTGTGGCTTCCTTAGGCTTTGAGGGCAAACAAACAAGCAAAACAAAACATTTATAGACTCAGTGCTTCTTGCATCTTGGCCTCTCAAATCCCTGCACTTTAAAGAGCTGAGTGAATGAAGCATGCAGGGAAGGCCCATACGAGACAGATAGACCCAACCAGAGTCATTTGGGCTTCTGTTTTGGCAAACTTTTATACCCCCCTCCCCTTTTCCCTCTGTTTTTCAAAACTTCAAAAATGGTATTGCTCTGTGTGTGTGTGTGTGTGTGTGTGTGTGTGAGTGAGAGAGAGAGAGAGAGAGTATGATTATTGGTTTGTGAGCACATGCATGTGTAAATCTGCCTGTGCTCGTGTGCGTGCTCGTGTGCGCGCGCGCGTGTGTGTGTGTGTGTGTGGGAGCAGGGTGGTGTCAGCTCGCTCCTTGCCACCCCATTTGCTGTAGCTGTACCGCTGTGATCACAGACAGACGTATAAATCAAACCTCGCTTGATGGATTCATCAGGGCGGCGAAACGATCGCCTGAGAAGAACTCGCAACTCTCTCAGCGTTCTGTGTTCTGACGGAAAGGGTATGCAAAGAGCCTAAATGGATGAACGCTTGATTAATTCTTTGCCGGAGATGTTGGCGACAGCAGGAAATGTGTTTTTGCTTTGACTGTGTTTGCATGGGAATTTGCGCGCGCGGGGTGTGAGTTATGAGGCCTGAGTTTTGTACCTAAGGCTATTGTGCATAATGACGGCAGGTTGGGAGAGCTGCACGCAGCCGCTAAAGACTTGCTACCTGTGGAGCAAAGACAACCAAAGAGACAGGGCGGGGGGAGAGGATGGCGGAGGAGGGCGGGTGGGCATGAGCGCGAGATGAAGAGGGAGAATGTGTGTGTGTGTGTGTGTGTGTGTGTGTGTGTGTGTCAGAGAGAGATGGAGAGATGATGACAAAAACAGAAAGACAGGTGAGGGAGGGCAAGAGAATGAGCGAGTTGAACAGAGAGCAATTGGGAAAGCATGTGAAGCGAATGCAAAAACACATTGAAAGTTAGGTAATATAAAAATGCAACAAACTTGTGTAATTTTTTTTATCACAGATAGTTTTGACAAAATACCTCTACTGACTGCCCTTCCAGGTTACTACTCTTCTCTAACAGACGTATCAATTTTATGTTCACTATTGAGGAAAAATTGCTTGTTGCTATTTATATAAACACATCTGGGCAGAAGTAACTGCCATATTAAAGGAGTTGTGTTCAGTACAAAGTCTGATAAAGTTGTAAACATTTCAACTTTCAAATTTCAACGGTCATCATCCTGAATATCTGCACTGGCAGTATAGTCATGTCACATTCAGCGAATGCCCGCTCCTCA
>NC_139631.1:9881073-9883573 GCF_964638095.1 Poromitra crassiceps | reverse complement strand
CCCAGCTTTCACGGCACGCATTGCACCTTTTCTGTAGAAAAACCGTATCACGCAAATTATTGATCAAAGTGCTCTTTATACATCTTAAACATGTTTGGAGGAGATCGTTTAAGTTTAATAGTCTTCCAATCCTTACTCCTATAATTAGAGGCATGTCTGTCTGTCTGTCTGTCTGTCTGTTTAGAGTTGCAAGATGTGCCGTTGCTCCGATCGCCTCCAAAATTGTTTTTCCAGTGTGGGTTGACCTCCCCCTTTTTTGTGTGTGGAAATGTATCTCTAAAAACAAACAGGGTGTAGGGTATGTGCATCCAAAACAAGACTAAATAAGGTGATGTCACAAATCACTGATGATGTCACATCGTCATCCTTCGGCCACATGAGTGGACGGGATTCCCTGTACAACTTGCTTCCATACGGCATGGTTCTACATCGCTGCACTCAGCTCCTCAATTTGGAAACCAGTGTAACCGAGGTGAATCAGTGCGGATTCCTCGTGAGTCCCGAGTGGTAGTGAGTGGATTGGTTAAACTCACTCCCCAGTATAAAGGCATGTTAATCAGCTCCGCCAAGGGAGCTAGCTCTCTTGGTGTTGCGGTTAACATGTCAGACTCCCAAGCCGAAGGTCGGCGGTTCGTATCCCACCCCTGGGCAAGCCCTTAACATGGGTTGCTGCAAGTACCACCTACACAAGGTGTGCAATGTCATCCAGGAATGTGAGTTTCCTCCAGAAAGGCTTCCAGAGGAGGAGTGATGAGATATCTTCACCTACAGTGTTCGGCAAACTGAACGCACTTCTGTCTGACTCAGGGAGATAGGCTTCAGTTTCCCATAAGTTCTCCTTAAAGTTGCATGCTCACTCCAATGGATGTTTTGTGCTCTGCCACGTAAAAGGTTTGTGTAAGTACCATCCAAACGTTGGAGACGAGTTGTTAATGTCCGCTAATGTCTCCGCTCCATAAAGAAGTACTGGCTCGATCAAAGAGTGGAATAATTTGAGTTTAATGGTATTGTTGATGTTTGAGCGCTATGTTTTGTCCAGTCTATTGCAGGCATCCCATGCCATTGCCTTTGCGCTTTGCGTGTTCTGAAGTCATTTTGTGAGTCCATGATGAACTAAGTATAGACTTTTCACAGGGGCCATTTTGTGTCGAAAAGGCAGAATAAACACAGGTGCAAGAAAAACACTAATGAAGGTTTCCAAATTCCAATCATGGAAGTTGGAAACCCTCATTAGTGTTTTGCTTGCACCTGTGTTTACCCTGCCTTTTCGACACATACTGGCCCCCATGAGAAGGGTCTATATAAAGTCGGAAAATGTTTCCCTTCATAAATCCTTTCGAGACTCAGCGTACACACGCCTGCTGCTTCAGGCCATTGGCGTTCTGACCCATGGCGTGGCTTCTCGCCTGCTCGATGAGGTTCTGATGGAAGGGTGTGATGCGGCCTTCATCCAGCTGCTCGTGGACCACAGCACCGATCCGGCCCTGGTGACCTGGGAGCAGTCAAAGCTGGAGGAGAGGGCGGATCCTGAGGTGCTCTGGGTCTTTCTGGAGGCCAGGAGATGTCCTCGCAGTCTGGCCCACGTGTGTCGGATCTGGTTTTGCCGATCGCTGGTCACACATCGCCTAAACCAAGTCCACTCACTACCACTAACAAAAGTGATGAAGGACTTCGTGCTCACCCAAAACCTACTTGAAGGACTGTCCGTTTATTTATTTTCATTTCCTATATTTAGTTCTTCAGTGACTGTTTCAAACAAATCCAGGAGCAGAGATTAAAAACCATCAGCATACACCACATGTAGCCAATCCTACTACTATAATTGGAGAGCTGTGTGTCCGTGTGTGCTCGGTTCATCATCTCCAGAGGCCCCACCCTAGAGAGAAGGGATGTCCCCAGAGTCCCCACCCTAGAGAGAAGGGATGTCCCCAGAGTCCCCACCCTAAAGAGAAGGGATGTCTCCAGAGTCCCCACCCTAGAGAGAAGGGATGTCTCCAGAGTCCCCACCCTAGAGAGAAGGGATGTCCCCAGAGTCCCCACCCTAAAGAGAAGGGATGTCCCCAGAGTCCCCACCCTAGAGAGAAGGGATGTCTCCAGAGTCCCCACCCTAGAGAGAAGGGATGTCCCCAGAGTCCCCACCCTAGAGAGAAGGGATGTCCCCAGAGTCCCCACCCTAGAGAGAAGGGATGTCCCCAGAGTCCCCACCCTAGAGAGAAGGGATGTCCCCAGAGGCCCCACCCTAAAGAGAAGCGATGTCCCCAGAGGCCCCACCCTAGAGAGAAGGGATGTCTCCAGAGGCCCCACCCTAGAGAGAAGGGATGTCCCCAGAGGCCCCACCCTAGAGAGAAGGGATGTCTCCAGAGGCCCCACCCTAGAATTGAGCGCACAAAAATTGTTTATCTTAATATGACGTGAGGCTCAGTTAGCTTTCCACAGAAACAGCCAGTAGAATTTTTTATTTTTTATACTTGATTACATTTCAGTGTTGTTGTTTTTTACT
>NC_139631.1:9873573-9878573 GCF_964638095.1 Poromitra crassiceps | reverse complement strand
TTTCTTTCTTTCCATCCATCCCTCTCTCGTCCAGGACTGGCATGGTTATGTGGAGGAGTTGAAGTCATTCAGTCATCACCATGGTTACGAAGGCCTGGTGGTGGTCTCTGTCAGTGACACAGTTCACCATCTAGGCCAGCAGGTGGTAGTCTACTCAAACAACACAGATATCCTAAACCAGGTAAGTCAGCTGTTATCACTCTGCAAGTGCAAGCCATCTGTTTTTCACTTACAGAGCTATCAATCTGGATGTCAAATGAGTTTAATCATTTCCACACTTTCGGTTCCCTGATAGACATCTCTCCTTCTAATTAATGATTTCGTAATTCCACTTTTTGTTTGTTTTTAACTTCACCTCAGTGTCCCTGAATCCCTAAAAAGATGTGTCCTTTGCTAAATGGCAGGAGCTTTAAGATACAATATATTTGACAACAACTAATATATGGAAGCATGTGTGTGTGTGTGTGTGTGTGTGTGTGTGTGTGTGTGTGTGTGTGTGTGCGTGCGCGTGTGTGCGTGCGCGCGCGCGCGTGCGTGCACGTGTGTGTGTGCGTGTGTGTGGCCACATTTTTTGCCATCATGATAGAAACAAAACAATGCTTGTGCTATTTGCTCTTATTGCAGATCTGCTGTGAGTTGGAAGAGTCTTCCATCTGGTCCCTTTCTGGGGAGCTAGAAGCCGGGGAGGGTTCCTCGGGCTGTCTCCAGGTTTACCACCTCCCCATAAACACCTCCCCTTTGTCTGGCACTTATCCCCTGCTGGAGCAAGAGATCCGGGGCCTTCTCAAGGAGTTTGTTGACCGTCGAAGATCTGTGCTGGCCTGCCACCCCAGCAGCAGGACCTCTTCCACTGAGGGAGTGGCAGGCAGCGTGGAGTTCTCCCAGGGGTCATCTGGAATCAACGACATGTATGGTTCTGACATCGAGAGAGCTGAGGGAGGCGGTGGAGATGTGGCGGCAATCGCAAGGTAATTACATGGATGG
This sequence comes from Poromitra crassiceps, assembly GCF_964638095.1. Classification (NCBI taxonomy): domain Eukaryota; kingdom Metazoa; phylum Chordata; class Actinopteri; order Beryciformes; family Melamphaidae; genus Poromitra; species Poromitra crassiceps. The sequence goes on along the minus strand of NC_139631.1, from coordinate 9,877,589 downwards.
AGTTGTTAAGTAGCCATTCTCTCAATGGGAACATAAACATAAATGGAACAGGTGTCAGTGAACCTAACATAAAAAAGTAACATCAAAATGTAAAATCTCAAAATGCGTGAATCTTAATCTTAATGAATCTTGTCAGATGATTTTGTCAGATATGTGACAATGTTGTTTTATCCTTGTTGTTTTCTGTATAGGGTGATGGCAGATGGCGAGGAGGACTCAGGAGGTGTAGGAGTCGGTGCAGGTGGGGAGCTGGTGAGCCCAGACAGTGGTATGGCCACCATCCGCAGCAGCCGCTCTTCCAAGGAGAGCTCGGTGTTCCTTAGTGATGACAGCCCAATTGGCGAGGTTGGACCAGGAGGTGGTGCTGCAGCAGGGCCAGGGGGGCTCTTCCTCAGAAACCCTTCTCCCCTGGGTTTCTCCTCTCTCTCCCCTCCTGTCCCACCTGAGAGGAGGAGGCAGCGCTCCAGCAGAAATAGAAGTGACAACTTTGACCTGTTTAGTTTTGACCCGCTTCATAGTAGTAACCACTCTCTCCCAGCAGGAGGGGCAATAGGACGCACTGGCGGAAGAGCAGATGAAGGAGGAAGGAGAGCAGAGAGCTCTAGCCTATCAGAATTTGAGGAGTTGAGCCTGGTGGATTTCTCTGCTCCCAATTCGTTGGTTGGGCTTGAAGGTGGGAGCTCATCTCATGACCACCAACAGCATCATGGTGACATCCATGTGAATGAGATGATTGACAATGTGGTTCCTCCAACCCCGGTCAACAGCTTGGTGGGTAGCTGCCCGCCGAGCAGTTGTGATGTCATGTTCTTCCCAGAAGATGTAGCTGAAAGGATCGGCGGCCTGGAACTCAAAGAGAGTGTCTCCTCCTCCTTGTCCGAGGCCTGGGATGAACTTGGCTTTGACATGCAAGAAGGGTTGTCCTCAAATGATGCCAAAACGTGCAACCTGACTGGAGATGGTGGGTCTCAGAGCTTACAGAATATTGTGGTGGCAGTTAGAGACAAGGGGACGAGTGAAGAATTCAGAGAGGGAGGGAATTTAAAGTCAAAGAGCAACCACCAGAGGGATATAAGCTTGAAACCCCAACTTAGTCTGATCACTGAGCACATAGAACCCTATGACAACTGGAACTCTGACTCTGGATTCAGAGAACCCTGGAACCCTGCCACTGTGGCTGATCTGCAACTGACACCCCCAGATGAGGAAATAAGTGGAAAATGGAAACGCATTATTATTGCAGTTAAAGAAAAAACATCATCAGTGTCCAGAAAAAAAGAGCTGCTGAGCACACTAACACCAGACACCTCCAAAGAAGAGGACGACAGGGTGCAGGGAAGGAGAGGAGACCAACAGATGGAGATCCTAGACTTCTGGACCTATTCGGCTCAGAAAGGATTCCTCAAATCTGATAGCGCAACCACCACTTCTTACCCTGAGTCTCTAGATATGTGGAATATGACAATCCGGGATGACAGCCTATCTCCTCTCACCACCCCTGACAACTTATCGGACCACTCAGATTCCTTCTGTGGGCGGACCCCCAAAGGTGGAGGTGAAGCTTCTCTGGAAAGTCCACCAGGACTCTCTGATGGTTGTATGGAGATGTGGAACACCACCATACAGGAAGATAGCTCTTCCACTATGACAAGTCCTGAAGGACCAGAAACAGGGTCCCTTGGCCACATGGGATCGTGGGATGCCTCCAATGTGGCTGCTGAGGCACATACGGGCAAACAGGTGGAGGAAGAAACAGTGGTTGATGAGGAGAGGTCCAAAAATAAAGTACTTAGCCAGACACTAGAGGAGACTGTGAAAATAGTCATAGAAGGAGAGGGAGGTAGAACATGGACTGAGGAAATGGGTAATGATGACGCCAAGAATGTTCAGAGCCAACAGTCTCAATCAGAAAATCCACAAGATCAGACCTGCCCCTACCAGGGCATTGATAGTTTGGCCATGCCTGTCCCTTACATGGTCACCTCCACCTCAGAATATGACAATGTAGGAGCCGGAACTTGGAGCTTGCCATCCTCCCCTGAGACCTCTGCTAGCCCCGTAGTAGACATGATACAGCTAGAAGGACAATCTAGCCCTTTTATAGCTGTAGTCAAACCTGTGGATACATGTGAGGGACATGATCAATACCAGGAGGATGATGCTCAAAGGATGGGGAATTACAAAGCAGAGATTGCAGATGATGAACAGCCAGGCAGCCAGGTATTCCTATTTGAGGGAACTAGTGAGCTGGGTCACATGACTAGGAGTGTGAGAAGTTCCATTGAGAGTGAATATGACAACAAAGTTGGAGAGCGGTCAGAGGAGGCTTTACCTGATTGGAAAGAGCCACCTAGTGGTTCCCCATTTCTTCTGGTGGGTCACTCCTCTTTCAGTCAGCCCACTTCAGCCAATCATCATGCAGGTCCAGGCGAAGCTGATGTCACTCAAACCCAAACTGACCAATCAATTTCCCCAATCCTTGTGAATATCGACATTCTCCCAATCTATTCCTTGGAACATGATGGCTCAGAATCTACATGTGACAATGGGCCTGCCGTTGAAAGTCAAGGCGATCCTCTCTTTGAAGGCAATGGAAATGTGGAGGGCAATGTCACAGACGCCATGTCACTTAGCTCCAGCTCTGGGGGGGAGCGGGACGGACTGAAGTATAGCCCCGACAGCCTTCACCCAGGGAGCCGAGACGACCTCCGATCCAATTCGGATGGAGATTCCTCATCAGGCCTCGAGATGGAATACATCATCGTGCCTGGCACAGTAAAAGATGCAGAGAGAGAGAGGAAGGATCTGTCCACGCTGAGAGAGGGTGACGGTGGGAGGCAAGCAAGAGGAACAGAGAGGTCCATGGAGACCTTCAACATGCTTTCATATGCCGTCACATTAGTGCAGACCCAAGCCTCACGTAGAAAGCACCCGGAGGGCACCGACACACATGACACATCCTGTCTCCCCCCCAGTACCCATCAGTCAACATCCTGTCTCCCCCCCAGTACCCATCAGTCAACATCCTGTCTCCCCCCCAGTACCCATCAGTCAACTGGAGACGAATGCAGCCCAACAAGTGTTAGTGATAATGCCAGTCAACACCGTGTGCTGCCACAGATTATTTGTCCAAACCAATCAAACACTGAAGCTTTGCACCGCTCAGATTCAAGGCCAACGGGTTGCAGCCAATCACAAGTAGAGCAGGGAAACTATGACGATCAATCGAGCGTCGTGGCGAGAAGTGTCTCTTCCTCTTTGAGATATCCATCGGATCACTTCCTGAAAACCAGAGAGGAGGTGTATGTCCATTCGCAAATCTCAATGGAAGATTCGGATGAAGGCGGGCAATCCCCCTCTGCCCCTCCGCCTTGCCATCCTTCCCTGGGCGCTCTCCAAGTTTGGAGTGGCCAATTAGTGGGACAGGACATTCCTCAAGCTGAATCCCAACCACAATCCCCCGTGCTGACCAACAGTTCTCTATCACACAACAGCTCCTTGATTGGCACGCCAGTAAGCGAATCAGGTCACTCTACTGAGAGAGGACTTGGATTACCATTTTCTGGAGATCTAATGGAAGATGAGGATGATGGCGAGGAGGAGGGAATTGGCTCGGAGCATTCTGCACTTCCTAACTGGACCTCAGGAGTAGACAGAGAGAAGCAAGTCATAGATCACATTGAAAGAGCACACTCGGGGGGCAGTGATCTGCTGATTGGAGCTTGTTCGTCTCAGCTAAATGATTTGCGGCCATTGGAAACAAAGAGGGACAGGTTCCCACAGAATACGGTGGATTACTATGGTGAAGAGCCTACAAGGGGCCTTGGTTGTGATGAATGGTCAGCTGAGCAACAAATTGGGGGCTATGAAGTTTCTCAAGAAAGCCATCCACCTAGTCTAGGGTAAGCAATGCACCACAAATCATCAGCATGTGTCTTAAAGCTTTGTCATATTTGACTTTGATATAACATTATGTAATAGAGAACCAGAAAAATATGTAAAAATGTATTTGAACA